>NC_132991.1:24147500-24502500 GCF_048564905.1 Vicugna pacos
TCGCTTACAGTAATGCACTAATAAGGTTAATTTATGAAGGTTCTCTTCCAGTCTGTACAGATGATATTTGTTCACTGCATATTTTTAGCATATTGTCCCTTTTTGTAATATTTTAAGTAATAAAAACATAGTTATTTTTCACTTACACAAATGAGAGATACTGTAAGCAGCACTCTGTTAACCAGAACCAAGTACAAAAATATAGAGAATTCTAGGTAAGAGGAGAATTCATTTTGTCAAATTTGAAATGCCAGTTCTCTGGAAAACTGTCTCTCTCTAACCATTTTCAGTTTTTTAGATCTGTGAAAAGAGAGAGAACTGAATAATTAGATGAGGACTTCCCTTGAACTTTTTTTTATCCTTCTGAACATGAGTTAGTTATACAAAAAGTAAAGAAAATATATAATAATCCTATCAAAACTTATCCATTATATAGTTTTTACAAATTACATTCTGATCATTTCAAAATAACCTCATCTACATGATCTTTTCAGTGAGGTACTATAATGAATATTTCTCATAATGCTGAATTCAGTATGAACACACAATCATAGAGCTGGAATAGATTATAAGAAACAGTTCATGATAAAAAGAACTAGCAGCTTCTAAGAACAGTGGGATTAAAAGTTAATGAAAGAAAGAATACTACTAACCTTACAACTCTGATGTTTACCAACAAGGCTTCTTTTCATGATAGAGTTAGCTGCTATATTTACTAAGTCTCTTCCACATCTAGATTTAGCATTTGACTAAAAACCACCGAAGTTGGTTGAGTAAGGTAGAAAAAAAATCATCTGCATAAATTTGTTACTGGTAAGCATATGGATTTACTGAGAGTCGTAATGTTGAATGCTGTGAGTATAAACAAGACATATCCTCAAAAACTTTCAAATTTATTGGAAGGGTTATTAACTTTGCACTCTCTAGGCTTTCTAACGTGATTTCAAGTGGGGTGTCAGTACTTCCTAAAGCAATTGTTCTCTCCCTTGCAGAGTTTGACCAATTAGCATGACTGCTCTCTAGTTAGATGGTCATTCACTAAGAATAGACTAAACTTTTTAATAAGATTATTTATAACTTCTATCTCACATTACACTTTGAAAGGTCCTACAGTAGGATGCATTTAACTGGTGAAATAAAAACTGCATAACATTTTTTTTAACCTCATCATCTGTCCCTATGATATTTAGACTCAATTCCTAAATGGTTGTCTGATTAAAAATACTTAATATCACAACCTATTTCTTTAGAACATAATTGGGTAGAGGTTATTTCCAAAACAAAATGTCCTTGTTTGTGTTACTCAGGTGGAAAATTGAAGTTCAGGTTTTTAAAATAGATTTTAGAAGATTTCATCCTGGGATTCTGAAGTACGAGTATGTCATCCATCCCCCAAAGCACTGGGACATAGTGTAAGTAAAAGATGAGGGCTATGGCCTTAAAAAAGTAATAAATTGTAGAATACATTGCTTTGGCTATGACCAGGCCCCTAAGCTTACCTCCTTCATCTCTAGGATAAATATATGCAAATCTTGACCTGTGGTTTTATATCTCGTAGACTTTGAAAAGGTAAAAACAAGCTGATTAATGAGGTAACAAATGTATTATTGCTTTAAGTTCCAAAGTCCAGGATGACTGTTGACTGTATTTATTATACCTCTAGGTAAAATTCAGTCCAGAGGGAACTAGGCCCAACAGAAGCATCAGTCATTTAGAGAATGATTATATAGCTTAATTATAATTAGAATCAAAGCAAGACACTGGTGTTCAATTGCCACTAGCCATTGAAGTATTTCAAATACTTTGGGTCAGAGAGTAGAAGATATATTAAAGTAGAGATGTTCTTTGGCAAGAGTGAGATCCTTGTATTTGAAACCAGATGACGCAGAAATAATTTTACATAGCAAATTGGTAAGTTACAGTGCTTTTTCTTTCTTCTAGGCAGCATCTGTAGAATACTGAATTCTTACCTTACAGCAAAGCTGCTATTTTAAGAATTTTAAACTAATATTGACTGCTGTCAGATCAGTTTCTAGATTTATTGACTTAAGAAGTAAATATAAACTGAGGTGAAGGCAAGGTCAGGTCAATATTTATCTTGTGAATCAATAGATTTTGATACTAACAAAAAATAAAGCCTAATAAATGTATGTGGTTGATAGGAAACGTCAAAGTTACACATTTTTGATCAAATTCTTCTCTCTTGCTAAGTACATGTGAGTTGCCAGTTTTAATTACTATGGGATATGATGTGCTGTAAGGGTATACAGAAGAAAATAATTCTGAGTCCTGAGAGCCTAAGCTATGTCAGAGAAATTGGCAGTGTTCCTGTCTCCATCAGACACATGTTTTTCAATCATTTATTATTAAAGTTTTACCTCATTTAAGCTTTTATTTATCTGCCTCAGAAGGAAAAGAAACAAATGAGGGAATGTTTGATGCTGAAGTGGAATTTTGTTCAATTTTTCAACCCAGTATCACTTGAAATATGGTTCCTACACATGAACTATAATTGCTTGGTTTACTTGTATCTTGTTCATCTTTATAACTTGTGTGCTCCAAGGTACCAGTCTGTCTCAGTTCATTCAGCTGCTATAACAAACTGTCATAGATTGGGTAGCTTATAAAGAACAGAAATATTTCTCACGGTTCTGGAGGGTAGAAGTCTGAGATCAGGGTGCCAGGAGGGTCGAGTGAGGGCCCCCTTCCAGGCTGCAGGCTTCTCACTGTGTCCTCATGGGATGGACGTGGGCAAGAGTGCTCTCTGCAGTCTCTTTCATAAGGACATCCGTCTCACTGACGAGGACTCTGCCCTCATGACCTCATCACCCCAAAGTTCTCTATTGACTAATATCACATTGTGCTAGGATTTTAGGATATGAATTTTGGGGGAACATGAACATTCAGACTGTAGCACTGGCAGACTATAACACAAAATCTTCTACTTATGTTTTATACAATTTTAAAGGTTATTTTCAACTTACAATTATAAAATATTCCCCACGTTGTACAGTACATTCTTGAGCCTATCTTACACCCAGTAGTTTGTACCTCCCACTTCCCCACCCTTATATTGCAGCCCCACCAGTAACTACTGTTTTGTTCTCTATACTTGTGCATCAGCTTCTTTTGTTACATTCACTAGTTTGTTGTATTTTTTAGATTCCACATATAACTGATATCATACAGCATTTGTCTTTCTCTTTCTGATTTATTTTATTTAGTATGAGGTCCTCCAAATCCATCCATGTTGCTGCAGATGGCAAAACTTCATTCGTTTTTTATGGCTGAGTAGCATTCCATTGTATATGTATACACCACCTCTTCTTTATGCATTCATATGTTCATGGACACTTAAGTTGTTTCCATATCTTGGCAACTGTAAATAATGCTCCTATAAACACTGGGGTTTATGTATCTTTTCTAATTAGTCTTAGTGTTTTGTTTTGGTTTTCTCAGCTATATACACAGGGTAGAATTCCTGGATCATGTGGTGGGTCTAATTTTAGTTTTTTGAGAAATTTCCATACTGTTTTCCATACTGGCTGCACCAATTTACATTCCCACCAATAGCATATAAGGGTTCTCTTTTCTAAACGTCTTTGCCAGCATTTGTTATTTGTGATCTTTTTGTTGATAGTCCTTCTGACAGGTGTGAGGTGATGTCTCATTGTAGTTTTGATGTGCATTTCCTTGATGATTAGTGATGTTGAGCATCTTTTCATGAGCTTGTTGACACCTGCATTTCCTTTTTGGAAAAATATCTATTCAGTTCTGCCTATTTTTAAATTAGGTTGTTTTCTGATACTGAATTATATGAGCTGCTTATGTGTTTTGAATATTAACACCTTGTTGGTCATATCATTTGCAATTATTTTCTCCCATTTGGTAGGCTGTCTTTTCATTTTGTCAGTTTCCTTTGCTATGCAAAGGCATTTAAGTTTAATTAGGCACCATTTGTTTATTTTTGTTATTATTTCCTTTAGGAGATAGATCCCAAAAAATATCGCTACAGTTTATGTCAAAGTGTGTTCTGCCTATGTTTATCTCTAGGAGTTTTATAGTATATTCACTAATCTTATAGCAGATTTATTATTCATCCATAATTCCAGGCTTCAGATTGGGATTTCTCAATCCCTCGTATCAGTTCAAGATAATACAAAGTTGGTCCGAAATCTATTGAAGGCCATGTATAGGGAATCAATTCTAGTGTAGGGAAATACAATTTGAAAAATTCACAGAACATATGATCTCTGCCCTCCAGGTTTCTACTTCATCAAATGTGGAATGGCAGAGCATACCAGACGCTGAACAGTATTTAAAAAGCATTGTGTAGTTAATTAGGAATTGTTAAATTGCAAAATATGTGCATGAGGCCCAGAAATGTGAAGTGTGGTCACATCTGGGAGACTTTTGGGGTCCTAAATAAAATGAATTACTGAGTCGGGGAGTAGACCCATATTCCAGTCTCTGTCAAATAAGCAAACGAAACCCAGGAGTACAGAGGTGAACAAATCGTTCATTATCTTTGAAAACATTTTATGAAATGAGCATTTTGATTAGAAAATTATCTTAGAAATATTTGCAGACAGATCTACAAAATCTTTATAAAGTGTAAACTGGAATATGACGACCTTCAGTATTACAGATTGTGACTTTTTTTTCCAGCCAATAGGGAATTTGTATTTATCTCAAATATTACATTCCTGATAAGGTATGTGTAAAAAGAAAACCTTAGTTAAGTTTTTTTCAGGACAGCTTTTTGAGGGCAGAGCATATGATTTCTGTAATCATTCTGTCACCTTCAGTGCCAAGGAAAAGAGTTTGCACACAGTAGGTCCTATTCAACAAGTGGTGTCAGTCAAATAAAACTTCAGTGAAAAATTTCGTTTTTATAATATATCACTACTGTCCTCAACTCGAATTGGTTGTTAATGTATTCACTGATAAAATGTTCCATTACCTAGATGTCTGTGAAAAAAGACAATGTTGCATTTCTTAGAGTAAAAATTAAATGAGTTAAACATCTTGTGTATTCCCATAGCCTTTATCTGTCTACTTGCTATATGAAATTATGTTTTTCTCAAGAGAATGGGCTATATTTTCTCTTCTTGGCATCTAAAGAGGGAAATGTATTAGGTCTTATATATTCAGAACTCAGTCTTTGTTGAAATAGAAACCTTAAATAGAAACTTGAGATAAATGAGTTATTATTATGAAACAAATTCTATTAAATGAGGAGGGAAAACTTAGGACTGCTTCTCTTTGCTGTGAAGACACCTACTTAATTTGTGAAAAGTAGGAGAAAAAGATAGAAGACTGTAAATTCCTCTGTTTTTAATGTGTCCTCTTATTTTATTCCGATTGGCAGATTTATCAGGGTCTTTTGCACAGAGCTGATTTACCTTCAAGAACGTAAACAAATTCTTACAGGCTCAATGAAGAACTACCTTTTATCGTGAATGCTAGTAACTTGGAAGTACATGCTTATTTGAATAATCTAAACATAAACTAATGGGGTTTAAATGTATTTTTAAAAAGAAGAAACATAGCAAACTAGACACTGGTAAGTGTCACCAGGTTGGGAGGGAGGACCAGGAAGAAGACAGGTAGAGAAATTTATTAACTTGATAGCCAGTTCTAGTCTACCACATCAAAATGTTTTTCAAACTTGGGAGTGAGGATTATGTGTTTATTAAAGTGTGATCTATGGGTAGCATGACCGTATCATCATCCAAATGTAAACAAACTTTCAAGAGTTAATGGGGGCACTTTCAATAATATGTTTACTACTAGAATTAAGAATATTCTGAGATGATGTAGTCAAGCTGGGGTAGATCATTACCCTGAGTGGACCCTTGTATATTGGAATTATCTAGAGTCCTTATAATGTTGCATCAATTTCTGGTGTACAGCATAATCTTTTAGTCATACATATATTCATATTCATATTTTTCATTATAGGTTACTATAATATGTATAGTTCCCTGTGCTATACAATATAAACTAGTTTTTACCTATTTTATATATATTAGTATCTGCAAATCTCCAACCCTCAATTTATCCTTTCCCACCCCCTTTCCCCAACAGTAACCATAAGTTTGTTTTCTATGACTGTGAGTCTCTTTCTGTTTTGTAAATGAGGTCATTTATGTCTTTTTTTCTTTAGATTCCACATAGGAGTGATATCATATGGGTATTTTTCTTTCTCTTTCTGGCTTACTTCACTTAGAATGACTATCTCCAGGTCCACCCATGTTGCTGCAAAGGGCGTTATTAGTTAATTCTTTTTTAAGGCCGAGTATTATTCCATTGTATAAACATACCACAGCTTCTATCCAGACATTTAGGTTGTTTCCATGTCTTGGTTATTGTAAATAGTGCTGCTATGAACATTGGGGTGCATATATCTTTTCAAATTAGAGTTTAGGGTTCTTATTTTAAAATGTGAGTTCTGGGCTCTAGACTAATCTCACTGCCTCAGATAGAATCTCTAATGCTGGATTCCACATTTAAGAAGCACTCCAGATGGTATCAATGGACATCTATGTTAGGGGAGTTGGAGTTGAAGGAATTGGTCAAAATAGAGTGAACTCAGCATGAGGGGTAGGTTGTCAAATTCCTCTCTCCCAGGACTGTGATATTCCTCACCATACCTAAATATGTTTGACTTATGATTCAGTAAGATTTTTTAGTGGAGACTTGCATACACACTGGTGTTTGCAAATCCCTATTTTACAAATATGACCCTAAAATCAGCCTGAGACAAGATGGGAACTCTAGCCTCGCTACAAACTGTGAGGCTTCTGCTCAGCACTCCAGATGCCTCCTGCTAACTCACCCACCCCTGCCAAAAAAATATGACAATGAAACAGGTAGGATTTAAATACCTGTGTTGCTATCACAATCCTAAGAGCCCCCAAACACTGACTAGACATTAGGAAGAGACAAAACATCTGTCCTTAAAAAAAAAAAAAAGAAAAATACAAAGAGTCTTGAAAGTAAGTGTCCTAAAAATCACAAGTTTTAACTGAAACTACTTTAAGATCACATTATTTTAACTGAAAATACCTTCAAATAGATTCAAGGAAAATTATTTATTCTCAGAGCAAAGTCTCTGCCTATTGCACCCATCATTCATTACAGTGAATTCTAGCACAGCATTGACCCAAACCAAAGAAGAAAACATTTCTTACTGTGTTTTTTCCCTAAACAATGCTCATCTGCCAAGAAATGAGCAAGGGCATTGTGTTTTTTTAGTGTCAATTGTGATATATGCAGATTTCTATACTTGAAATGAAAACATTATAGCTTAAATGTTTAAATATTATTTGACCTAAAATAAAAGAAATAAATTTACCAGTTGTAGTTTCTCAAAGTCTCAACTAGAACAAAAAAGGCACCATTTGTTTGATATCATTTTGATGAATTATTAATTTTATCACAGCTAAGATGACAGCTAATATTAGAACATTGAATTATTAATTGTCAAATGTGCAATAAAAAGCAGAATAAACATAAACTGAGATGTGTTTTACATATGGGTCACAGTGTTTACATAGTCTATTTAAGAAAAATACCAAAAGAACGAGAAGGAATGAAAAATCTTGCCAACACTTCTGATGGATTCTTTTACTCAGTATTCTCTATGTCACTTTAAAATATAAAGCATAAATAACATGTATTGTCTAATAAATGTGATTATTGAACACTAAAGGTATACATTCTCCACACTGCAAGTCATCTTTGTGTAGTTCTAATAAGATAGTTAAATTACAAGGTGATAATAAGAGTGAGAAACATCTGTGGTCTTAAAGAATTCACCTCTAATCCTTTCAGGATTATTTTATTGAGAGATGAAAACAGGTAATGCAGCAGAGCTTCCAGTTATTTTTTTAGCCATTAGATTTTTGTCATGACAATTATTCCTATGACTACATAGAGTAAACCTCAGAGAGGTCCCATTCTTCCTCAAATGTATGAAGTTTCTAAACAGCTCTATTCCACGAGGGCTCAGTGCTGTGTCCTGTCACATAAACATGCCCTGAGCTCTTGAGCCTTCAAAGCCTTAACACTGGATTCCTGAATAAGAAAGCTTCCTTGGTGTTGGTGTCTTAAGCACTCCAACAGCGTGTCGCAGAACCACTGCTCAGAGCGCAGAGAAGTGGGGGGGGGGGCTGTAGGCTGATGGATGTTTTTCAGACATAATTCCCCATCAGAAAAAAGAAAATAGTTGTTCATCCCAGACTTCATAAGGATTTAATCCAGATAAAAGATAAGGGCTTGATCTCCAGAATATATATGCAGCTTATACGACTTTGTTCAAACAACCCAATCCAAAAGTGGGCAGAAGACCTAAACAAGCAATTCTCCAAGGAAGACATACAAATGATCAGTAGGCACATGAAAAAATGCTCTTTATCACTAATTATCAGAGAATTGCAAATCAAAACTACAATGAGGTATCACCTCACACCAGCCAGAATGGCCATCATTCAAAAGTCCACAAATGATAAAATGACAAATGCTGGAGAGGCTGTGGAGAAAAGGGAACCCTCCTACACTGATGGTGGGAATGCAGTTTGGTGCAGCCACTGTGGAAAACAGTATGGAGAGTCCTCAAAAGACTAGGAATAGACTTACCGTATGACCCAGGAATCCCACTCCCGGGCATATATCCAGAAGGAACCCTACTTCAGGATGACACCTGCACCCCAGTGTTCATAGCAGCACTATTTACAATAGCCAAGACATGGAGACAGCCTAAATGTCCATCAACAGATGACTGGATAAAGAAGATGTGGTATAATTATACAATGGAATCCTATTCAGCCATAAAAAACAACATAACGCCATTTGCAGCAACATAGATGTCCCTAGAGAATGTCATTCTAAGTGAAGTAAGCCAGAAAGAGAAAAATACCATATGAGATTGCTCATATGTGAAATCTAAAAAACAAAAAAATACAAAACAGAAACAGACTCATAGACATAGAATACAAACTTGTGGTTGTCGAGGGGGGTGGGAAGGGACAGACTGGGAGTTCAAAATATGTAAATACTGACAGGCATACGCAGAATAGATAAACAAGATTATACTGCATAGCACAGGGAAATATATATACAAGATCTTGTAGCTCACAGCGAAAAAAAAAAGTGACAATGAATATATGTATGTTCATGTATAACTGAAATTGTGCTCTACACTGGAATTTGACACAACATTGTAAAATGACTATAACTCAATGAAAAATGTTAAAGATAATAAATTGTTATTTTAATAAATGTAAATTATGTCATTTACTATTTAGGCACATGGATCAGGGAGTACAAAGAAAAGAGTTTCACAGATTATTTTTCCCTTTTCACTGAAGTCGAACCCCCAATAGAAAATATGTTTATTCAAAGTCTATTGCACCCATCACTCACTACAGCAAATTCTATCTCGTACATCAACCTGAACCAGAGAGGAAATCATTTATATTCAGCTTTTCCAAAGATAACTTATAGCTCATCTAATATGGACAAAAATGATTTTAGCCAGAAATGCTTTTGTGATAATATTCAAAAGAATGTTTAATCACTTTTTTTGTACTTCACCAATGCCATATATGCCCCCACTGAAGGTTCTGTGTAAGATGCTAGATGATGTTAATTGTAGTATCTACTAATTAAAATGTACTAATACAAACATAATATCTACTAACCTATATATTAAGTGACAGACTTACCAATAGTCCTTTCTATATGAAATTAGAATTAGCATAAAGTAGATTCAATATCTTGTAGTAACTTATGGTGAAAAGAATATGAAAATGAGTATGTATGTTCATGTATTACTGAAGCATTATGTTGTGCACCAGAAACTGACACATCATTGTAAACTGACTATATGCCAATAAAAAAATATACTTTTATTTGAAAGGGGGCTGAAACATGAGAGGTTAAGGAAATTACTGGTCACTGATAGGGCTGGACTTTGAACTCAGCAAATCTGACTTTCTCAGCTGTGGTCGGGCATTATGCTCATGTGATACAGGCATGGATAACAACATACTAAACTTATATTGAAAATTACAGGCAAAAGAGACTAAGAGGCCCTGTGACTCCTGGATTCATCAGGGAGAAGAGATTTCGGTTGGTTCCTTAAACAGAAATGAGAACGGAGTCCACTCCCGTCGAGAATGTGCTGGGTTCCCCCTTCGCCCGGAGAGCACCCAGCTCTGAGTCTCAGATCATCTGACTGTCCCGCCCAGTACCCCTCCATGTTGCAGGTTTTTAAAGATGCCCTGGGTGCCTCTCCCTCATTACTTAAAGGTTTAATTTGTAAGTTTGTTTTATTTTTGTCAAAAATACTCCTGATGTAATTTGAGGATTTCAATAGTCACATAGCTAGTCCTGGATGGTCCTTGTGATACCCTGGCCTCTGCATACCTTGCCCTTCTCCCTTCAGTAATCTTGGCCTCTGCCTTTTTCCAGTCCCCCACTCCGGACTCCACATGCTAGACCTTGCCATTACCAGTAACTCAGCTCTTCCCGTATCAGTTCAAAGCCTCTCAGTCTTGCAGCACCACGGCCTAGGCTTACAGTTGGTTTGTCAAGTCCAGCAGTTCCTCACACACATCCCAGCCTCCCACATTTCCATTTTCCTCACTCCACTAAACCCAGACTTACCTTATCCACCTTACTTCCATGGCCCATTATCATAATCTTTCCCATACACATACCCTCATTCCTCTTGCCCTTTTCTCTCCTCATGGCACTTAACTGGCAAAGCCTCAACCTTGACTGATTTAAACTCAAGGGGGCCCTTGATGTTGACAGGCAGGCACACTACTTTCCCTAGTGCTTTCATTCTCTCTAATTCCAAAATTACTATTTGTGACCTTCTCCTTTTTGCTCAATCTCCACCAACTCTTCCCCTAATCATCACTCCCATATAACACCCTGGCTTCCTATTTTAGTGTGAAAATGGAGCAATCAGAAGAGAACTTCCTGGGACTCTCACTGCTGTATTTATTCACTCACCCACCATCATCCACTCAACCTTTCATCGTCTTTCTCTGCTCCTGGCCAAGGCCAAACCCTCTGCTTATGCATTAGATCTCATACCCTCTTGTGTAAAGGAGAATTGCTGGAGTGAGATCCTTCATTTTTCAAATCATGAACTTTTCCTCTCCATTCTGGATCATTTCTAACAATATACAAACATGCACTTCAATTGTCCCAAATTTTACCTAAACACAAGTAAAAGCTTCTTTTTGTTTTGCCCTCAAAAATCCTAGTCTCATTCTGTTTTCCTTTCCAGAATAACAAGAGAGGTCTGTATCCACTGTTGAACCTACTTCAGTGAGGCCTTTACACCCATCATTCTACCAGGACTGGATGTCAGTGACCTTCAGGCCTGTCTGACAGCTAATTTTTAGACTTGATTTTATTGACCCTATCATTGGCAAGAAACATGACAGGTCATGATAGTTTCCTCAAGGCACTTTCTTCATTTGATATCCAGAGCATCACATCTAGTATTTCTCCTACCTCAATAGTTGCTTTTTTTCTGTTTACTCTGTTGATCCTTCATCTTCTCCAAGACTTCTTTTTGAAACTCTAATTGTCTCCATCTATATACCTTCTCCAGTGACTTTCTCACTCGAGTCTATATGTGACCAAATGTTTGTCTATCTAAGACCTGCCCCAAGGATTGCATACTCATAAATCCAACTGTATAGTGGTTACTGTCCTTAAATATCTAAAGGTAAATCAAATTTCACATTTCAGTACAATTCCTCATTGTCTCCCAGAAACCTTCTACCTTTTTCTTCATCTCTTTTATGGACATTTAGTTCTTCCTATTGCCTGGGCCAAATACCTTAAAGTCAGTCTTGATTTCTCCCATTTTCTTCTCACTCCACATCTAATCAATAAGCAAATCCTCTTAGTGCTCTATTCAAAATGTATCCAGATTACAGCCACTTCTATTCTTAGGCTTCCAGTCTAATCCCTGTCTGTCTTCACATACATTACTGCAGGAGCCTCCAAACTGATTTCCCTTCCTTTGCTCTTGTTTCCTATGTTAACAATGGCTAGCATTATGTGTATGTTTTACCTGAAGGTGAATGCCCAACCAAGGACTAAATTTCCCAGACCCCTAGCATATAGGTGGAGCCATGCAGATAATTTCAGCCACTGGAAGGCAACTAGTGAGGTTGTTAATTATGCAGTACTCATTTCTTATGCTCCCTACTCCCTCTCCAGAAACCACGGATAATTTCTGCAGAAGACCACTGCATCACAAGACAGAGGGAAGATGGAACCATGGGTCACTAATTGGAGAGAGTGATCAACAGAGCTACGTATCCAAAAACATCAACATTATTATGAACAATAAATATATACTGTATTAAGCCCCTGAGATTTGGGGGTTGTTATAACATTTATACTATCTAACTTACACATTTTTCTACATCCTATTTCCCACCAAGCTGTCAGAATCAACCTTTTAAAATATAGGTCAAATTATATCATTCTTTTGCTCACTTACCTTATTCATTCACACAGGCCTGTTAGCTATTTCTGGAATGCACCAGCCACTATTTTACTTTGGGCCTTTCACTTGCTCTTTCCTATGCCTGGTGTGCTCTGTCAAGAGATGAGGGGGCAGGCATTCAAAGACTAAGGGGTAATCTCTTAGTAAGGCTTTCCTTGACTTACTTATTTAAAATGGGATCTGAATGTTAATCTTGTATCCTGCTATCTGGCTGAATTCTTTTAACATACAGAAATCAGTGGCATTTCTTTACACTAACAATGAAATATCAAAAAAGGAAAGTAAAGAAGCAATCTCTTTTAAAATTGAATTGGAAAAAAAGATATTTAGGAATAAATCTGACCAAGGAAGTGAAAGACTTACATGCAGAGAACTACAAAACACTGACTAAGGAAATTAAAGATGACTTAAAGAAATGGAAAGATATCCCATGCTCTTGGATTGGAAGAATTAATATTGTTAAAATGGCCATACTACCCAAAGCAATCTACAGATTTACTGCAATCCCTATCAAATCACCCAGGACATTTTTGACAGAATTAGAACAAATAATCCTAAAATTTATATGGATTCACAGACCCAGAATTGCCAAAGCATTACTGAAGAGAAAGAATGAAGCTGAACGAGTAACCTTGCCAGACTTCAGACAATACTACAGAGCTACAGTAATCAAAACAGCATGGTACTGGTACAAAAACAGCCATATGGATCAATGGAACAGAACAGAGAGCCCAGAAATAAATCCACAAAATTTGGTCAATTAATCTTTTGACAAAGGAGGCAAGAACATACAATGGAGCAAAGACAGTCTCTTCAGCAAATGGTGTTGGGAGAACTGGACAGCTGCATGTAAACCAATGAAGCTAGAATATTCCCTTACACCATACAGAAAAATAAACTCAAAATGCCTTAAAGACTTAAACATAAAATAAGACACTAAACCTCTTAGAAGGAAATATAGGCAAAATATTATCCAACATAAATCTCAGCATCGTTCTCCTAAGCCAGTCTACCCAACGAATAGAAATAAAAGCAAAAGTAAACAAATGGGATCTAATTAAACTTATAAGCTTTTTGCACAGCAAATGAAAGCCTAAGCAAAACAAAAGACAACCTACAGAATGGGAGAAAATACTTGCAAAAGATGACTGACAAGGGCTTAATTTCCAGAATATATAAACAGCTCATACAACTTAATAAGAAAAAAAACCCAATCCAAAAATGGGCAGAAGACCTACAGAGACATAAATCACCAATAAGCACATGAAAAAATGCTCTATATCACTAATTATCAGAGAAATGCAAATCAAAACTACAAGATACCACCTCATACCAGGCAGAATGGCCTTCATTCAAAAGTCCACAAATGATAAATGCTGGAGAGGCTGTGGACAAAAGGGAACCCTTCTACACTGCTGGTGGGAATGCAGTTTGGTGCAGCCACTGTGGAAAACAGTATGGAGATTCCTCAAAAGACTAGAAATAGACTTACCATATGACCCAGGAATCCCGCTCCTGGGCATATGTCCAGAGGGAACCTTAATTCAAAAAGATACATGCACCCCAAAGTTCATAGTAGCACTATTTACAATAGCCAAGACATAGAAACAACCTAAATGTCCATCGACAGATGACTGGATAAAGAAGTTGGTGTATATTTATAATGGAATACTACTCAGCCATAAAAATAATAAAATGTCATTTGCAGCAACATAGATGTGCCTGGAGATCATCACACTAAGTGAAGTAAGCCAGAAAGAGAAAAATACCATATGATATCACTTATATGTGGAACCCCAAAAAAAAAAAAAGACAAATGAACTTATTAACAAAACAGAAACAGACTCATAGACATAGAAAACAACTTTATGGTTACCAAGGGGGGAAGAGGGTAGGAAGGGACAAATAGGGAGCTTGAGATTTGCAGATAGTAACTAATATATATAAAACAGATAAACAAGTTTATACTGTATAGAATGGGAACCATATTCAATATCTTGTAGTAACTTATGGTTAAAAAGAATATGAAAATGAATATATGTATGTTCCTATATGACACTGAAGTATTGTGCTGTGCACCAGAAATTCACACCAAATTGTAAACTGACTATACTTCAATAAAAAATATATATATACACACATTTAAAATAAAATAAAATGGGATCTGACCTTCACTCAGACATTGTATACTGCCCTTCCTGCTTGAATTCTCTACAGAAGAGTTGCTATTGTCTCACACACTCAATATTTTATTTGTTTTGTGTTTTGTCTGAATCTTAGCACCTGAAGATGTGTCTAGAACACTGTAGGAACCCAGTAAATATTTGCTAAGTAAAATAATTGGTGCAACTGATTCATTACATTTTTCATTTCTTCAAGCATTCAACATTTATTGAATTCAATATACGTGGAGTTCTCTGGCGTAGAGAACCTTAACCCACTCACAGGTGTATATATATATATATATTCCATTCCTTCATTTGTGTCACACCCACCTTTCAGGTATAAATTTAGACATCACTTCCTAAAGCCAGAACCCCAATTGTCTTATGTTGATGCCTCTCTTCCTTACGCTTCATGTTCTGCTCATCTGTTATCACATGATGGTCTATCTGTTTGTATTCCCAACTATATTTACTTTCCATGAAAGCAGAGATCATAACAGTACTGTTCAATCTTGCATCTCTATATCTATTACACTTTACAGTTCATAAAGTAATAACTCATTAAACTTTCTTGAGCTCACAGATTTAAAGTAACATTATTTTATTTACAATACACCCAACAGGAATCTGGCTGGGTTCATTGTGACAAGGGTCACAAAACTTGGAGCCTTCCTATGAACAAATACCCTACACCTGTCCCCCTGCACCTCCACATGGCTGCTGGGCAGGACCAGTGGGACAGGGCTGAATATTGGAAGAAAAGCCACAGTATTTAGTGGGGGAATTTGCCACCTAGAACCTGTCTGGTCTGTGCTTGAGTGGGCCATGAGTGGTCTTATAGACATGAAGGCTTTGAACCTCTTTTCAGGGGAAAAAAGAGAAATGCCATATGCCATTCAGGAGTACAGAAGCTTTTTAGAGCAATGAAAATACTTTGTATGACATTATAACGATGGATATCTATGTCATACTTTTTTGTCCAAACTACGGTGAACTGTGGACTTCGGTGATTATGATGTTTCAAAGTACATTCAGCCTTAGTTAAGAAAAACAAAAAGTACCATGCTGGTAAATAAAAATAATGAGTATGCATATGTGTGGAGAGAGAGCATATGAGAAATTTCTGTACCTTCCTGTCAATTTTGTTGTAAACCTAAAACCTAAAAATAAAAAAGTCTTAAAAACAAACTCAGAGTGGACATTTTTGGCAAAACTTTGGTTTCAGTTATATGTGTGTGCATGTGTGTGTGTATGTCTTTGTTGGATTGTGATGAAAGATATTTTTTTTTAGGTCAAAAAAAGTTTGGAAGCCGCTGTAGCTAAGTTACACTGGCAAATAAAGGCAAAAATTAACCTCAAGAAAAAAGTACTATTATTGCTTTGGATTTGGCAATTTAGAGATTTCTGATAATTCTGGATTGTGGTTTCATGGTATGAGAAGTGGTAGGAAGAAACCAGATGATTGAAGAGTAAATTTTCAGAGAAGAATAGAAGCTGTTTCCTTGGTTTTTATGGCCCAAAGCATGAATCAGGGATGATTTTCTGGCACCAAATGTTTATAGTGAGGCAAGGAGGGTATGGGCCAAGATCCTTAAAGAGAGAGAATATTTTAATTTTCCATCTGCACTCACAAAAGAACCCTAAGTGCGTATGTCTGTGCTTCTTAAAGACAAACTGAGCCAGTATCAAGCCCTAGAAACAATCATCCTGGTACATCTTACTTTAAAAACTGAGTTGGTTATCCAGGTTTGTTTGTGTGTGTATTCAATATATTGAATATTTTTCAGCAAATATTCACTCCATCCTTATACCCATCCCCAATTTAATTCTTTAGTTTCATGGTGGGCAGAGTGTACTTTTCTGCTCCTTGACTTACATTGGATATTAGGGAGCAGTATGGTGTGATCCTTGAAATAAGTCTACACAGTCAGGCTTGTGTTCCCACACTCCTGTATTTCAGTATGAAGAGAAAATGCCGTTAAGTATGCATTACAGTCCAAAGATGAGAGAGACGTAGAACAGATCTGAACCCAACCTACAAATAGGAGCCAAGTCCAACTGAGTCCAGGCTGTGATCAGCCCAACTTTAGAGATCTGCAGATTGTGACTGAGAAATAGGTACTGAGTTTTGAGACGGTTTTAATACATAATCATTGCAAAAAGAACAAACCAGTAGAGAACCTATTGTCCTTTTCCCTTCTCTCCCAAATGAAAAGAACTGGGACCAGGACAGGGAAGAAGGTCTACTTTTATATCCCTAACGAAAATACTAGTTTTACTGTCCTTTGTGCTGACTCATTGAGGAATGGGGAAAAGTTGGAATAAACCATCTATTGATTCTTTAACTTCTACAAAACCCTCTTAGATATTCCTTCTGCGAAATTGTTGCAATCTTCACATACATTAAAATGGCCAGTGAGGTTTCCACTTTAAATACAAATACAAATGTTTCCAATTGTGACCAAAACTGACATGTATCCTTTGGAACTGGGGATCAACAGAGTGAAACCACCTCGTTGGAGCTTATAAAGGTTATCAGTTCCTGAAGCTGCTGGTTACACTCCAGAGATTAGGAATGTTTCAGGATAATAGCTAACTGCATGGAAAATTGGAAGGTAAAGACTAAACTTCTCTCAATATGATGCAGTCTTTGTGAGAGCAGTCTATCATTTATTTCCTCAAATGCGTTCAGTACAACATTTTTGCAGCCGAGGTATCTTTGGCCATGCAAAGCAGGATGTTACTCTCTTATATCTGCTGCCAGAGGGACTGGAAGAGCAACAGCCTTAAAGGAAGTGTAAACATCTTTCATTTAGCTAAATGGAGTGTGAACTAGAGTTGCTATATTAAAGAAGGAGCCAAAATAGACAAACATACACATGCACGCATGTGCAGGCGAGCGCGTGCACACACACACACACACACACACACACACACACACACAATCATCTTCTGGCTCTCTCTTTTGAGTCTGCAAGAACTCAGAAGATAAATACACAATTCTATCAGTTTGTATTTTTTAATACTGTATGAAGCATACCTTATTGGAATTTACTCTTGCTATATGATAATTGTATTTTAAAGCAGCAAAATGTATATAGCTCTTGCTATATGCAAGCCACTGTTCTAAGCATTTTATTAATATTAAGTCACATTATTTTAAAAATAACTCTATACGGGAAGTAATTTTATTATCTAAACCATGTAACTAAACCATGGTTTAGTTACAGCACAGAGAGCTTAAGTGATTTGCCCAACATGACACAGTAAATGGTGAAGTGAGATTTGATTCCAGAATACATGTTCAAAAAACAGAGTGTCAAATCAAGATGATGGAGTAGGAGGACATCACCTCCCCCTACAGAGACATCAGAGACCTCTACATGTGGAACAATTCTCACAGAAAACTAACTGGCAACTGGCAGAAAAACTCCTATACAACCAAAGCTGCAAGAAAGAGTTCCACATAACCAGGCAGAACAACAACAACAAAAAAAAGGCACAGGGTTGGGACCTGCACCCCTGGGAGGGATCTGTAAGGAAGAGAAAGTCCACCTGGGTGGACCCTCACCCTCACCCAGGGGAGTGAGTGGGTCGAGCCACAACTTGCATCCCAGTCCTGAGGTCCTAAGTAGAGGAGACAGGGTTCTCCCCTTGGCTGCTAGGAGAACTGCTGAGAAAGAGAGAAGGAGTGGAGAAGCCTAGGCTCCACTCGCCAGAGCATGTGGGTGCTGGCTTGCCAAAAACAGAGCAGAGAGCACTCTGTGCTGGCAGCTGGCTGTCACCTCCTGGGACTCCCCAATCTGAGTGGGACAAACACCCTGGCCCCGTTCATTCCATACCACAGCTGGGCATGGGAACTGGGCCAGCTGAGTCCTGGGAAAAGACTTGGTCGAGCTTTGCAAAGACAGCCAGGGGGCCTTGGGAGTGGTCCAGGTTGAGTGGTAGTAGCCATTGTCAGTGCTTACTCAAGCAGTACCGCAGGAACCACAGTGACCATCACACCATTGTCCCCTGCTCCCAGTGGGGTGAAGGCTCTGGCCTCACCTACTCCATGCCACAGTTTGGCACTGGATCTGGCACAGACAGATTTTGGGAGAAGATTCATTCTAGGGATGCAGAGGAGGCTGAGGGTTTTGGGGTGTGGTCTGGACAAAATGGTGACAGCCAGTGTTGGCACTGGCTCAATCAGTGCCACAGATGTAGCCCAGCACAGCCACTTCAGTCCCTCCAGCCACAACACTCTGACCCCCAGCCCCAGCCTAGGATATGCTCCTGCCCCAACTACTTCACACCGCAAACTTGCACGAGATCTGGGACAACCATAACAAGGGAAGGGACCCAAACTTGGGCTGCATATGAGCAGAACCACAGATACTTACACAGGCAATGAATTTGACCTCTGTGAGTGCACAAGTCTCACTTCAGTACTCCCCTCCTTCGGAGCAAAATACACACTGTAAGGGACCAGAGTCAGCTTGAGCCCAACTCTCAGGGTTTCTGCTCAAGCAACTGAGGAACACACCTTGCGCCTGACAGGGCAGTGACAGCCACTAAACATAGGTGAAATCCTGCCTCACACCTGTGCAGGATTTACAGCCTCCAGCACCAACCACACAGCCTATCAAGGTGATAGCAACCAGTACGTTCTGAGGAAAGATGTGGCTGGAGTCCATATCAAAACTAGCCCTTGCACCATAAAATCTGGGAGAAGACAAGGCTGTCCACTCTCACCATTCCTATTCAACAGTCTTGGAAGTCCAAGTGACAGCAATCAGGCAAGAGAAAGAAATAAAAGGGATCCAAATTGAAGAAAAAAAAAAGAGGTAAAAGTATCACTATATGCTGACATGTTACTATATATAGAGAACCCTAAAAGGTCCACACAAAAACTACTAGAGCTGATTGAAGAATTCAGCAAGGTAGCAGGTTACAAGATTAATGTTCAAAAATCAGTTGCATTTCTTTACACTAATGATGAATCAACAGAAAAAGAAAGTAAAGAAACAATCCTCTTTAAAATAGCACCCAAAGTAATAGAATATCTGGGAATAAATCTAACCAAGGAGGTGAATTGTACACAGAAAACTATAAACCATTGATGAAGGAAATTAAAGAAGACTTTAAAAAATGGAAAGATATCCCATGCTCTTGGATTGGAAGGATCAATATTGTTAAATGGTCACACTCCCCAAGACAATCTACAGATTTAATGCAATCCCTATCAAATCACCCAGGATATATTTCACAGAACTAGAACAAATCATAATAAAATTTATTTGGAACCATCAAAGACCTAGAATTGCCAAAGCATTACTTAAGAGAAAGATAGAGGCTGGACGAATAACTCCTCCAGGCTTCAGACAACACTATAGAGCTACAGTCATCAAGACAGCATGGTATTGGTACAAAAACAGACATATAGACCAATGGAACAGAACAGAGAGTCCAGAAATAAACCCACAAACTTTTGGTCAACTGAAATTCGACAAAGGAGGCAAGAATATACAATGGAATAAAGACAGTCTCTTCAGCAAACGGTGTTGGGAAAACTGGACAGCAGCATGTAAAACAATGAAGCAAGAACACTCCCTTACACCATACACAAAAATCAACTCAAAATGGATCAAAGACTTAAACATAAGACAAGATACAATAAACCTCCTAGAGGAAAACATAGTCAAAACATTATCTGACATACATCTCAAAAATTTTCTCCTCAAAGAAATAAAAGCAAGAATAAACAAATGGGACCTAATGAAACTTACAAGCTTCTGCACAGCAAAGGAAACCATAAATAAAACAAAAAGACAACCTACGGAATGGGAGAAAAATTTTGCAAATGAAACTGACAAAGGCTTGATCTTCAGAATATATAAGCAGCTCACACGACTCAATAAGAAAAGAAACAACCCAATCCAAAAATGGGCAGAAGGCCTAAACAAGCAATTCTCCAAGGAAGACATACAAATAATCAAAAGGCACATGAAAAAATGCTCAGTATCACTAATTATCAGAGAAATGCAAATCAAAACTACAATGAGGTATCACCTCACACCAGTCAGAATGGCCGTCATTCAAAAATCCACAAATGACAAATGCTGGAGAGGCTGTGGAGAAAAGGGAACACTCCTACACTGCTGGTAGGAATGCAGTTTGGTGTAGCCATTGTGGAAAACAGTGTGGAGATTCCTCAAAAGACTAGGAATAGACTTACCATATGACCCAGGAATCCCACTCCTGGGCATATATCCAGAAGGAACCCTACTTCAGGGTGACACCTGCACCCCAATGCTCATAGCAGCTCTATTTACAATAACCAAGACACGGAAACAGCTTCAATGTCCATCAACAGGTGACTGGACAAAGAAGAGGTGGTATATTTATACAACGGAATATTATTCAGCCATAAAAACTGACAACATAACTCCATTTACAGCAACATGGATGCTCCTGGAGAATGTCATTCTAAGTGAAGTAAGCCAGAAAGAGAAAGAAAAATACCATATGAGATTGCTCATATGTGAAATCTAAAACAAACAAACAAAGAATCAAACAAACAAAGCATACATAAAAAACAGAAACCGACTCATAGACATAGAATACAAACTTGTGGTTGCCAAGGGGGCAGAGGGTGGGAAGGGATAGACAGGATTTCAAAATTGTAGAATCGATAAACAAGATTATACTGTATAGTACAGGGAAATACACACAAAATCTTATGGCAGCTCACAGAGAAAAAAAATGTGACAATGAATATATATATGTTCATGTGTAACTGAAAAATTGTGCTGAACACTGGAATTTGACACAACATTGTAAAATGATTATAAATCAATAAAAAAGTTAAAAAAATAGAAAAAAATAGCACCTAAAGTAATAAAATACCTAGAAATAAATCTAACCAAGGAGGTGAAAGACTTATACATGGAGAACTATAAAACATAGATTAAGGAAATTAAAGCAGACTTAAAAAAATGGAAAGATATCCCATGCTCCTGGATTGGAAGAATCAATATTTTTAAAATAGTCATACTGCCCAAGCAATCTATAGATTTAATGAAATCCCTATCAAATCACCCAGGATATATTTCACAGAACTAGAACAATTCACAGAAATTGCTCATATGTAGAATCTTTAAAAAAAAAAAAAAGACAACAACGACAACAAACGAACTTAAATATAAAACAGAAACAGACTCGTAGACATATAATACAAACTTGTGCTTGCTGGGGGGAAGGGGATGGGAAAGGACACACTGGGCGTTGGAAATTTGTAGATACTGACAGGTATATATAGAATAGATAAACAAGTTTATACTGTATAGCACAGGGAAATATATATAAGATCTTCTAGTAGCTCACAGTAAAAAAGAATGTGACAATGAAAATATGTATGTTCATGTATAACTGAAATTGTGCTCTACACTGGAATTTGACACAGCACTGTAAAATGACTATAACTCAATTAAAAAGAAAAACTAGCCCCTGCACCAAAGACACTGGACACACACAGTCTACACAGGGATGCTCCCACATAAAATGACCCCCTTCAAGGCCCCCAAGGATAACTATTTCTCCTAAATTCATACAGAGAAAGTTAGGTAAAATAGAAAGGCAGAGGAACTATTCCCAATTAAAAGAGCAAGAGAAAAACCCTGAAAGACTAAATAATGAAACAGAGATCAGTCTGCCAGTCACCGAGTTCAAAGAAGAGTTAATAAAAATGCTGATTAGTAATATAAATGCAGATCATTGTAACAAGAAAATAGAAATTGTAAAATTGACCCAATAAAAAATAGATAATTCAATTTCCAAGATAAAATGCAATCTAGAAGCAATGAAGAGCCAACTAACTCATAAAGAATAAATAAGTGATCTGGAAGATAGAATAATGGAAATCATCCAATCAGAACAGCAGACAGATAAACAAAGGAAAAAAAGATAAAAGCAACATATGAGACCTATGGGATAAAATGCGCCAAGTTAGGCATAATAGGGTCCAGAAGGAGAAGAAAGAGAGATGGGATTCACAAATGTATTTGAAAAAATTATGGCTGAAAACTTCCCAAATCTAAAGAAGAAAACAGATACAGGTACAGGAAGCTCAGAGAGTCCCAAATAAGATGAACCTAGCCAGAGCCACATCAAGACACATAATTAAGATGGCAAATTTAAAGAGAGAATTTCAAAGGCAGCAAGAGAAAAACAAAGAGTCATTTATAAGGGAACCCTATAAAGCCGGCAACTGATTTCTCTACAGACAAGTGCTGAAAGGGAAAATATGCAGGGAACTATGCAACCCAGGATGCTCTACAAGTAAGATTATCATTTAGAATAGAAAGAGAGAAAACTTTTCTTGGAAAAGCAAAAACTTAAAAAAGAGTAAGTAATACTAAACCTATTTTAAAAGAAATATTGAAGTGTTTCTCTATATGGAAAAGAAGCAAGAAAGTATAGGAACGGGAGAATCCCAATAAGAAAGGCAAGTATATAGTAAGAATTTAAGATCACTTGAATAAACCAGTATGTAGATTAAAAAACAAAATAAAATATAAAAGTGACAATAAACAGTAAAAGGATAAGCATGAAGATGGAAAACAGGACATCAGAATCACAAAATGTGGGGGAGAAGAGTAAAAAATGTAGATCTTTTAGAATGTGTTTGGACTTAAATTATCAGTTTAAAGCAAGCATATAGTTATAGGAAAACATATGAACCCCATGGTAATCACAAATTAAAAACCAACAATAGATTCACAAAAAACAGAAAGAAAAGAACTTAAGCAAATTACAAAAGAAAATCATCACACTACACTAAGAAAAACAAGGACTGAATGAAGAACTACAAAAACAACTGGAAAAAAAGGAATAAAATGACAAGAAGTACACATATATTAAT
Organism: Vicugna pacos; assembly: GCF_048564905.1. Taxonomy (NCBI): domain Eukaryota; kingdom Metazoa; phylum Chordata; class Mammalia; order Artiodactyla; family Camelidae; genus Vicugna; species Vicugna pacos. The sequence continues at coordinate 24,171,115 of NC_132991.1, forward strand.
AATCACTATAAATGTCTATGGACTAAATGCTCATCAAAAGACAGAGTGGCTGACTGGATAATAAAAAAAAATTTTAAATAAATAAAAAAACCTAAGAACCTGCAAAATGCCGCCTACAAAAGATTCACATCAGGGTGAAATCCACACACTGACTGAAAATGAGGGGCTGGAAAAAGATTATTTCAGGCAAATGGAAGTGACAAAAAAGTGAGGTAGCAATACTCATATCAGATAAAACAGACTTTAAAACAAAGTCCATGAAGACAAAGAAGGGTATTATATATTGATAAAGGAATAAATACAAGAATGGAGTATAACACTGGTTAACAGATACATACCAAAAACAAGAGCATCTAGATATATAAAGCAAATACTAATAGACATAAAAGGAAAAATGAACAATAACACAATAGTAGTAGAGAAGTTTAACACTCCACTGACATCAATGACAGACCATACAAACAGAAAATTAATAAGGCAACCGAGGTTCTAAATGACACAATATACCAGTTGAACTTAATTTGACACCTACAGGGCAATATATTCAAAAGGAGCAGAATACAAATTCTTTTTAAGCATGCATGAAACATTCTCCAGAGAGGCCACATACTAGGTCACAAAACAAGCCTTAACAATTTAAGGGGATAAAAATTATATCAAGCATCTTTTCTAACCAGAACAGCATGAAACTAAAAATCAACTACAGAAATAAAAATGGGGGGAAAAACACATGGAGACTAGATAGAATGCTAGTAAAAAACTAATGATTCAATAATAGAATCTAAGAAGAAATTAGAACTTACCTTGCGACAAATGATAATGAGAACACAACTTTACAAACTCTATGGGATGCAGCAAAAGCAGTTCTGAGAAGGAAGTTCATGGCAATACAGGCCTTCCTCAAGAAACAAGAAAAATCTCAAATAAACGACCTAACCTACCATCTAAAGGAATTAGAAAAAGAACAAAGCCCACAGTTAGCAGAAGAAAGGAAATAAAGATCAGAGAAGAAATAAAATAGAGATTAACAATATAAAAGATGAAACCAAGAGCTGTTTTTTTGAAAAGATGAGCAAAATTGACAAACCTTTAGCCAAGCTTATCAAGAAGAAAGCAGGGAGGACCCAAATAAACAAAATAAGAAAAGAGGAGAAATAAAACCAATACCACAGTGACACAAAATAAGAGAATATTATGAACAGTTATATACCAACAAATTGGACAATCTATGAAAAAAAGGCCAATTTATATCTGGAAATTTATAGCCTGCCAAAACTGAGTTAAAACAAACCCCCCAAAACACCAGTTTTAAAAGACTGATCACTAAAAGTGAAATAAAATCGGTAAAAAACCAAAACAAAACAAAACACAAAAAACCTCCCTACAAACAAAATTCCAGGCCTGGGCATCTTCACTGGGAAATTCTTCCACACATAAAAATCAAAACTTATTCCTATCTTTCTCAAACTATTCCAAAACACTAAAGAGAAGGGAACACTCCCAAATTCATTCATTCAAGGCCACCAGTACCCTGATACCAAACCAGACAAAAACATTACAAGAAAAAGAAAATTACTAGCCAATATCTTTGATGAATATGGATGCAAAAATCCCCAACAAAATATTAGCAAACCAATTCCAACCATACATAAAACGGATTATACACCATGATCAAGCTGGATTTTTATTCAAAGGTCACAAGGTGGGCTAAACAGATGCAAATCAATCAGTGTGATATACCATGTTAACAAAAGGAAGGACAAAAACCATCTGATCATCTCAGTAGACATAGAAAAAAGCATTCGACAAAATTCAACATCCATTTGTAATAAAAACTCTCATCAAGGTGGGTACGGAAGGAACATATCTCAACATAATGAAGGCCATTTACAACAAATCGAGAGCCAGCATAATACTAAATGGTGCAAAGCTGAAAGCCCTCCTGCTGAATTCAGAAACAAGACAAGGATACCCACTCTTATTGCTTCTACTAATATAGTACTGGCAGTCCTAGCCACAGTAATCAAAGAAGAAAAAAATAAAATTAATCCAAAGTAAAAGGGAAGATATAAAACTGTCACTATTTGCAGATGACATGAGACTCTCTATAGAGAACCCTAAATTCTCCACCGAAAATCTATTAGAACTAATAAATGAATTCAGCAAGGATGCAAGATACAAGACTAATACACAGCAATCTGCTGAATTTCTATACAGTAATAATGAAATATAAGAGAGTGAAAACACAATCCCATTTTAAATTGCATCAAAAAATAAAACATCTAGGAATAAATTTAACTAAGGAGTTGAAAGACCAATATGTTGGAAATTACAAAACTTTGATGCAGGAAACTGAAGATGATTCAAGGAAATGGAAAGATATCCCGTGCTCTTGGGTTAGAAGAATTATTATTATTAAAATGGCTATACTACTCAAAGCAATCTACAGATTCAATGTGATTTTTATCAAAACACCCAGTACCTTTTTCACAAAAATAGAACAAATAATCCTAAGACTTATATGGAACCAAAAAAAGGCCCCAAATTGTCAAAGCAATCTGAGAAAAAAGAACAATCACATTCTAGAGGAATCACATTCCCAGATATTAGACTGTATATACTACAGAGCTACAATAATCAAAACAACACAGTATTGGCACAAAATCAGATCCATAAGTCAATGGAAAAGAATAGAGAGCCCAGAATTAAAGCCATACACATACATTCAATTAATCTAAGACATAGGGATAAAAAATATACAGCAAAGAAAAGACAGTCTCTTCAAGTGGCGCTGGGAAAGCTGGACAGCTACACGTGAAATAATGAAATTAGAATATTTCCTCACGCCATATATGAAAGTAAACTCAAAATGGTTTAAAGACCTAAATGTAAGACATGACACTATAAAACTCCTAGAAGAGAACATAGAAAAAACACTCTTTGACATAAATTGTAGCAATATTTGTTAGATCTCCCAAGGCAAAATAACTAAAAGCAAAAATAAACAAATAATCAAACTTAAAAGCTTTTGCACAGCAAAGGGAACCATCAAAACAATGAAAAGACAACATACAAAAATGGGAATAATGCAAATGATGCAACAAGGGTTGATATCCAAATATACAAACAATGCTCAATATCACTAATTATCAGAGAAATGCAAATCAAAACTACAATGAGGCATCACCTCACACCAGTCAGAATGGCCGTCATTCAAAAATCCACAAATGACAAATGCTGGAGAGGCTGTGGAGAAAGGGGAACCCTCCTACGCGGCTGGTGGGAATGCAGTTTGGTGCAGCCACTGTGGAAAACAGTGTGGAGATTCCTCAAAAGACTAGGAATAGACTTACCATATGACCCAGGAATCCCACTCCTGGGCTTATATCCAGAAGGAACCCTACTTCAGGGTGACACCTGCACCCCAATGCTCATAGCAGCACTATTTACAATAGCCAAGACATGGAAACAGCCTAAACGTCCATCAACATGTGACTGGATAAAGAAGATGTGGTGTATTTATACAATGGAATACTAGTCAGCCATAAAAACTGACAACATAACTCCATTTGCAGCAACATGGATGCTCCTGGAGAATGTCATTCTAAGTGAAGTAAGCCAGAAAGAGAAAGAAAAATACCATATGAGATCGCTCATATGTGGAATCTAAAAAACAAAACCAAAAACAACAACAACAACAAAAAACAAAGCGTAAATACAAAACAGAAATAGACTCATAGACATAGAATACAAACTTGTGGTTGCCAAGGGGGCAGAGGGTGGGAAGGGATAGACAGGATTTCAAAATTGTAGAATAGATAAACAAGATTATACTGTATAGCACAGGGAAATATACACAAGATTTAATGGTAGCTCACAGAGAAAAAAATGTGACAATGAATATATATATGTTCATGTGTAACTGAAAAATTGTGCTGAACACTGGAATTTGACACAACATTGTAAAATGATTATAAATCAATAAAAAACGTTTAAAAAAAACAAATATACAAACAGCTCTTATAACTCAATATTGAAAAACAAACAACTCAATTAAAAAGGGGACAGAAAACCTGAATAGACGTTCTTCCAAAGATAACATACAGATGGCTAACAGGCACATGAAAAAAAGCTCAATATCAATAATTATTAGGGAAATGCAAATCAAAACCACAATGAGGTACCACCTCACACCTGCCAGAATGGCCATCAACAAAAAGTCTACAAATAGCAGATGCTGGAGAAGGTGTGGTGAAAAGGAACCCTCCTACACTGTTGGAGGGGGTGTAAATTGGTGTAGTCACCAGGGAAAATGATATAGAGGTTCCTTGAAAATCTAAAAATAGAACTACTACATGACCCCAGCAATTCCACTCCTGAGTATTGACCTGGAAAAAGCAAAAAGACTAATTTGAAAAGATAAATGCATCCCAATATTCATAGCAGCACTATTTATGGCAATGGAGGCAACCCAAGTGCCCATCAATAGATGATTGACTTAAGATGTGGCATATATAAACAATGGAATATTACTTAGCCATAAAAAGGAATGAAATATTGACATTTGCAGCAACTTGGAGAGATCTAGAGAATGTTATGCTTAGTATAATAAATCAGACAAATAGTATGTATCATTCATATATGGAATCTAAAAAATAATATAAATGAATGTACATAAGAAACAGACTCACGTGGGAAACAAACATGATTACCAAAAGTGAAGGAGAAGGTGGGACAAATTAAAGGTATGGGTTTAAAAATGTGATTTATTCAAGAATTATAATCTCAGATCTCATTGTGCATACAACTTAGTAAAAACAAAATTAAAAGGCTAGAATTCTTTTCACCATTCACTCATTGATTATTCGGTTTTATTTAAGTCTAATTATGAAAACAATTTACCTTCTACTGATCAGGTCTCAGTGCACTAACTCTAGCGTACATTTGTCATACATGTAAAGAAAGTCACACAATATTTTGTAATAACCTTAATGAAAAAGAAAATGAAATGAATGTATGTATATATCTGCATGACTGGGACATTATGCCGTACACAGAAATTGACATATTGTAACTGACTATACTTCAGTTTAAAAACAAGAAGGAAAAATGCCAAATTAAGAAAAACAAGTTATACTATGTTTTGTTTTTTAAAACAGAACAATTTTTTCAAGTACTATAGTACTTGAAAGGGAAGATGAGACACAAGATTAGGGTTTAGCAATAAATGCTATTATTATCAAGTCATTATTGGGCACTTAGCTCCACCTAAAGAGTGGAAGTGCCTCCTTGTAAGACACATTTATAGGTAGTTGAGCAACAATATTTCAGACATTTTAACTACTCTTCCCATGATGTGGAGTTCAAAGACAGAGTTATATGGATTTGGGTGTTCCAGATGTGTTTACATATTTTAGGTCTGCTCTCTCATCTCACACTGATGACTAGAGAGCTACTGTAATGCCATGATTTGAGGACTGTCAAAATCAATCATTGCTGAGATTTCTTGCTGTTTTGTGCTGAGCACTATTCCTGGTATATTGCCTCTATTCTCACATTCAGTCTTGACAACCTAACAAGGTAGGTGCTACTGTTACTGTTCCCATTATACAGATAAAGAAGTTGAGGCTACAGGGAGGTTAACATGATCCTGCAGTTAGCAAGGATACACATTCAGGCAATCTTGTTCTAGAAGCTCTGTTCTTAACATCAGGCAACCTCTTTTCCCCCAATTTTTCTCCTCTTTTCCTTGCCACAGGGACTGCATTTTTTAGTGTCATTCCTTTAAAAACACAGCACAGAGGCATCTGTTGAATGCAAATATTTCATAGAGAGAAGGATGCATGAGAAATGTGAAATGCTACACTGGAGAACTGACTTGGGAGAAGTTAACCTGGGCTGTCAGAATGGTGCATCAAGGCAGCAAAATCAAATGAAAAGAACTGATAAAGGCAACTTCCCCTATCCCATAATTACTTTCCTGGTTGTCCTTAACAACTATTGAAAATCCTCTCAGGCAACAGGCTTTGGTCCTCTCAGGTCCTGTGCCGCAATCTTCAGCCAGCATGGCAGCTGACTGCAGCTTCGTCTCTATTACCGATGAGGGTAGCCTTGAACTTTCAGCCTTGAGCATATGAGCCCTGTCTGTGGGACTCCAATGTGCCTGGCTGCCAGCTGGGCTGGCTCTTCACCTGACACCACTCTCCCCCCTACCATCACCCAATTTTCATTATTTCATTTGCCTGATTTCCAACCATACCCCAGCAATCTGTGGAAATAAAGCATTGCTTTGAACACTTTATAACCTAAGTGGTCCAGATGCCTTCCAAAGAGTCTTTCTATCTCACATTCTCCCACAGCTTAGCTGCTACTAGAATCCGATCTTCCTCCAAACGAACTCCCTCAAAACATAGTTCACCTCACACTTAAAGCTTTGAGCATTTCTACTACTTAGCAAATATCATTGTCTGGCCTCGCCTACCAGGTCATTCCCCTTGGAAAAGAGACCAGACAGGGGGTCATCTAGGTGCTCCAAGGACAGCTGAATCTGCAACACAGGGAACAGCCATACAAGTTGTCCTTTTTTCTGACTCTTCATGGATGGTTCCTATTTTATGCCCATCTTCCATGGATGGACTCCCCTGTTCCTTTGTTTGGATCCCTAAGTACCTTGAGTGCCAAGCCCACACAGGCTGTGACAGCCTTTACTTCTATCACTAACTGGAAACCTAAAAAAATATACACTGAAGGAAACCTTTTCAAGTTGAACTTCTGTCAAACAATTGGAGGAGCATGTGGTTTTGTGGTAAGATGTGTCAGAGTTGTGGAAGTGGCTAAGTGTTGTGAGTGGGAAATGACTAGCTCTGTGCTCAGAGGGCTGTGCTCACAGCGTACTCCGCTCATTACCTGTCGCTTATCTGGATCTCTTTCAAAGTCTAGAAAAATCCCTCAGTTTTTGAGACAATAATATGACAGGTTATTTATTTAATCAAAATATTTTTACATGAGGAATAAAATTGACCATTTGGTGCTATTAAAGACTACAGGTTTCTGATGGAAATTATTTAAAGAAAAATTCATTCCTTTGACAAGTGCATGACTTTTTAGTAGAGGATATCAGTGCAATTATTCTTTCTCTTATAGGTTAATTCAATACATATGGACCAGGTTGTATGCTGGGAGCTTAGGATACATGTAGGTTTATAGTCTAATGGGGGAAAAATAAACAATTATATATCTGAGTTCTCAGATGACCAGGGTAAATCACACATGATATGCAGGCAAAGGAGAAAACCTGTGTGAGGGTCTGGCAAGTTGGAATAACTAAAATAAATTCAATATGGCTAGAGCAAGGTGGGATAGTGACAAGCCACGACATGATATGAGAGTGGAGTGTGTGTTAACAGTGTGCTGGGGACATTTTCCTGGTCATCGGAAAATTATGGTAAGGTTTTAAGCAGTAGCAGTAGTGTGACAAGATCAAAATTTTATTTACCTTTAAAGTATTATGCTCTTTTCAGTAAGGGAGTAAGTAGGTGTAACAAGGAGAGAGGTAGTGGCTTTGACTAGGCTAATGGCAAGGGATATAGAGAGAACTGAATGAAGAGAATGGAAAAATTGGACAAAATTGACACTGTTAAGGAGGTTGAAATCTTTTAAAAATAATAGATCCCCATCCTCCATGATCTGAGCATATATACATCAGTTTCAGCTAAAACCAGTCCACTCCTCCACTCGTTATATTCCAACCACAGTGACCTTTCAGTTCCCCAACCTCAATAGCTCTTTGCCACTCTTGGTCCTTTTCATTTACATTCGCTCTCCCTGGAGTTCTCTCTCTACCCCTGTCCCTCCAAAATCTTCCCTCTGCGAAGCTTGTCCTGAGTCTCTGATGTAGATTATATATTTCCACCGTGCACTGGTTTTTGTGTATTTACTTACTTTTAGTGCTTTGGTATGGAGAGGGAGAGTCTCTCTTCCGTTACAGTAGGAACCTTGTCTACCTTGCTCTTGACCTTGTTCCCACTTCCAGGACACTGCCTACACAAAGTAAGCACTCAGTATATGTTTGTTAAATAAGTAGACTCAGATGGCAAGTCTTATTATATTAAGTCTATCCTAATAAATATGGCCACCATTGTAAAATCAGCATGACTAGAAGACTGGGTCTACTTGGATTACTGCTGGAAATAAATCCTCAGTGATGACTACCTCCTGCTTATAGGTGATGCTCATGAACTTTAAATTGGTTAGCAGAGGCAACTTGGTCTAAACACCAGTGGTTCCTAATCCTGGCTGCACAGCTGCATAACTTCAAGAGATTTTTTTTTTTAAAAGTACTGATACCCATGTCTCATCCAAGACCAACTGAAGCAGTGTCTCAGGATGGCAGATGCAGGCACCGGTATTTTCAGATGATCACAATGATTCAATATGTATGAGAGATTATTACTGTGTAATGTCTACTCAGCTATATCTGAGGAAAGATCACAGATGTACAGATCCAGTGATCAAATACAATGCCACAGGGTACTCAGCCCACAAAAACCAGAGACTGCATCATTATCAACTTTGCAATTCACTTGTTCAAACTCTCCCAAACATGTACTGAGTCCCTATTTATGCACCAGCACATTAGGTAATAGAGACGCAGGCATTTTTAGGACTGAGGGTGCCTAGATAGACTATTTACTTCCTACCTGAGGTAACAATACACAGTGGTTGCCACATCCATCAAATGTCTGACTCATGCATGTGGAACCACTTCAGGTACCGATATTTTCATTGACTTGATTTTGAAAGTCTTTGTTCTCATGTTTTACCTTTTAATCCAGTTATGTTCATGTTTATTTGTTTCTATTTACATATGCTTTTGCCATAGTCCTGCAATGAATACTTCTTAATGTTTAAACATTAGACACAGTCATAAAAATGAGCAAATAAATACTAAGATTCACCAGTCTGCTCCTGTGACATTTTCCTTTCTTCAAACTATGATGGAGATTACAAATGAATTACTGAGAATAGTTGTCAATTTATAGGAGAAAAGTACTTTAACTGCTGCATAAAAATTGTGGTTACAGGCATACCTCAGAGATATCACGGGTTCAACTTCAGACCACCACAATAAAGTCAATATTGTAGTAAGGCTAGTCACAGGAATTTCTGGCTTCCCCTTTCATATAAAAGTAATGTTTGCACTATACCGTACTCTATTAAAGTGTGCAAGAGCATTACATCTGAAAAAAATTATATATCTTATTAAAATACTTTATTGCTAAAAAATTCTAGCCATCATCTGATCCTCCAGCAAGTCATAGTCTTTTTTTGTTGGTGGAAGGTCTTGCCTTGATGTTGAGGGCTGCTGACTGCTCAGGGTGGTGGTTGCTGAAGGTTGAGGTGGCTGTGGCAATTTCTTAAAATAAGGCAACAATGAATTTTGTGGCATAGATTGACTTTTCCTTTCACAAATGACCTTTCTGTATGTAGCGTGCAATGCTGTTTGATAGCATTTTACCCGCACTAGAACTTCTTTCAAAATTGGAGTCAACCCTCCCAAACCCTACCTCTGCTTTATCAGCCAAGTTTATGTCAAAGTCTAAATCCTCTGTTGTCATTTAAACAGTCTTCACAGAATCTTCATCAGGAGTAGATTCCATCTCAAGAAACTACTTTCTTTCTCATCCTTAAAAAGCAACCCCTCATATATTAAGTTTTTAATCATGAGATTCCAACAATTTGGTCACATCTTCGGGCTCCACTTCTAATTCTAGTTCTCTTGCTATTTCTACCACATCTGCAGTTACTTCCTCCACTGAAGTCTTGAAGCTGACAAATTCATCCATGAGAGTTGGAATCAACTTCTTCCAAATGCTTGTTAATGTCAATATTCTGACCTCTTCTCATGAATCACAAATATTCTTTATGGCATCTAGCATGGTAAATCTTTTCCAGAGTGTTTTCAATTTACTATGCCTAGATCCTTCAGAGGCATCATGAGTTACAGCAGCTGTAGCCCAAATGTATTTTTTACATAATAAACCTTGAAAATCTATGTTACTCCTTGATCCATAGGCTACAGAATGGATGTTGTGTTTGCTGGCATGAAAACAATGTTACTATCATTATACATCTTCATCAGGGCTCTTGGGTGACCAAATGCATTGTCAGTAACAGTAATATTTCAAACAGAATCTTTTTTTTCTTGAGGTCTCAACAGTGGGCCTACAATATTCAGTATGCCATGTTGTAAATATATGTGCTCTCATCCAGGCTTTGTTGTTTCACGCATAAAGCACAGGCAGAGTAGATTTAGCATAATTTTTAGGGCCCTAGGATTTTTGAAATGGCAAATGAGCACTGGCTACAAGCTCAAGTCACCAGCTGCATCAGCCCCTAAGAAGTGACGCAGCCTCTTCTTTGAAGCTTTGAAGCCAGGCCTTGACTTTTCCTCTCTGGCTATGAAAGTCCTAGATGGTATTTTCTTCCAATAGAGGGCTGTTCTGTCTACATGGAGATCTGTTATGTAATGTAGCCACCTTCATTATTCATCTTAGGTAGGTCTTCAGGATAACTTGCTACAGTTTCTACATCAGTCCTTGAAGCTTCACCTGGTATTTGATGTTACGGAGACGTCTTCTTTCCTTAAACTTCATGAACCAACCTCTGCTAGCTTTAAACTTATGCAGTTTCCTCACCTCTCAGGATTCATAAAACTGAAAAGAGCTAGGGCCTTGATCTGGATTAGGCTTTGGCTTAAGGTAGTGTGTGTGTTTCAATCTTCTATCAAGACCACTAAACCTTTCTTTGGATCAGACTTTTTCTTTTTTTTATCATTCATATGTTTACTGGAGTAACATTTTTAATTTCCTTTAAGAGCTTTTCATTTCATTCACAATTTGGCTAACTAGAGTAAAGAGGTTTAGCTTTCAGCCTATCTTGGCCATCAGTATGTCTTCCCCACTAAGATTAATCATTTCTAGCTTTTGATTTAAAGTGAGAGATGTGCAACTCTTTGATTCATTGAAGACTTAGAGGCCATTGTAGGGTTGTTAACTGGCCTAATTTCAATTGTGTCTCAGGGAATAGGGCAGCTGAAAGAGAGGAAGAAAGGAGAAAAATGGGGGAACCACTGGTGGGCGGAGCAGTCAGAACACATCTAACATTTATCAATTAAGTTCATCATCTTATATGGGTACAGTCAATGGTGCCCGAGAATAACTGCAGTAGTAACATCAAAGATCACAGATTACCATAACAAATAATAAAGAAAAAGTGTAAAATAGTGCTAGATGACTAAAATGTGACACAGAAACACGAAATAAGCAAATGCTGTTTGAAAACTGTTGCCAATATACTTGCTTAAGGTAGGGTTGCCACAAACTTCAATTTGTAAAAACCAAAAAACAAAAAAATCTGAGATGCACAAGAAAATGAAGCACAATAACACAAGGTATGACTGTATTAGAACATGGAAAAGAGAAACATTGAATCCACTTTTGGTGTTTGCTGGTTAACTAGAACCCTTTTACTTTTCTAGTGCTAATTTCTGTTCAAATTCAAGGAATCCAGGGCTGAACCCATACACTTTGTTCACAGCTCTTTGCTACTTTGTAAATGGATCACGGGATGTGTAGCCAACAAAACACAGCAGATTCTTACAAGATTTCTGTGTAAATTTAACTAAACTATGTGTCAGTGAGAGAGATAGGCACCATGACTCTGCTTCAAGCTCTCAAGCCTACCTACCCTTGGGTTTCCTGAATGTTCCACGTTGTAACTGATTTGCAAACATCATGACCAATGGAAATATTTACCATCATTTGAGGGGCCCTTCCAGTAGTGCTATGCAGAATAAAGAGGCACTTCCTCACCCTTCCATGTCATTTGCTTATGATTTCATCCAACTAGAGAAAGTCTCAAGCCTGCTTCCATTCAGAACCCTTGTCTCATTCCTTCATGCCATTTTTGGTTTCATTTGGTCATGTTTGTTCTCTGTATATAATGGGATTGAAGGATGATTGTAATTATAGAAATTATAGGCACCATCTTTCCATTTTTTAGAACTTTATGCAAATTTCTGCCAAGTTCCAGAGAATTTTCTTGACCAATGAGTGTTTTCTAAATGTTTTAAGTGTTCTTCTCTACATCAGTTATTAGTAAGAGCTGTAATATAAGAAGTGCAGAAAAGATGACTATCTGATTAAAAACTCAGTTGAATGAAAAATATTCAACAAAATGGATCTGTATTAAAAAAAATACATTTTAAAAGAAGGTTAAAAAATCACAATAAAAATGAGAATGCAGACCTCAACATAATAAAACTATTTGTGACAAACCTATAGCGTGCATAATACTCAATGATGAAAAGATGAAAGCCTTTCCACTAAAATCTGGAATAAGACAAGGATCCCCAATCTCACCACTTCTATTCAACACAGTATGGGAAGTCCTAGTCATAGCAATAAGACAAGAAAAAGAAATAAAAGGGATCCAAATTGGAAGACAAGAGGTAAAAATATCATTGTATGCAGATGATATACTATATATAAAAAACCCTAAAGTCTCCACACAAAAACTGCTAGAGCTAATAAAAGAATTCAGCAAGGTAGCAGGATAGAAGATTAACATATAGAAGTCACTGGCATTTTTTACAGTAACAATTAAATATCAGAAAAGGAAAGGCAAGAAACAATCCTTTTAAAATTGCATCCCCAAAAACAAAATACTTAGGAATAAATCTGACCAAAGAAGGGAAAGACTTATATGCAGAGAACTACAAAACATTGATTGAGGAAATTAAAGATGACTTAAAGAAATGGAAAGGTATCTCATGTTCTTGGATTGGAAGAATTAATATTGGTAAAATTTCCAGAGCAATCTACAGAGTTAATGCAATCCCTATCAAATTACCCAGGACATATTTCACAGAATTAGAACAAATAATCCTAAAATTTATATGGATTCACAAAAGACCCAGAATTGCCAAAGCATTACTGAAGAAAAAGAATGAAGCTGGGAGAATAAGCATCCCAGACTTCAGATAATACTACAGAGCTACAGTCATCAAAACAGCATGGTATTGGTACAAAAAATAGACATATGGATTAATGGACCAGAACAGAGAGCCCAGAAATAAACCCATAAAATTTTAGTCAGTTAATCTTTGACAAAGGAGGCAAGAACTTACAATGGAGTAAAGATAGTCTCTTCAACAAATGGTGTTGGGAGAACTGGACAGTTGCATGTAAATCAATGAATTTAGAATACTCTCTCACACTATACACAAAAATAAACTCAAAATGCCTTAAAGACTTAAACATAAGACACTATAAACCTCTTAGAAGAAAACATAGGCAAAATATTACCCAACATAAATCTCAGCAATGTTGTCCTATGGCAATCTACCCAAGTAATAGAAATAAAAACAAAAATAAACAAATGAAACCTAATTAAACTTACAAGATTTTGCACAGCAAAGGAAACCATAACCAAAACAAAAAGACAGCCTACAGAATGGGAAAAAATATTTGCAAAAGATGAGACTGACAAGGGCTTAATCTCCAGAATATGTAAATAGCTCATACAACTTAATAAGAAAACAAGAAACAACCCAATCCAAAAATGGGCAGAAGACCTAAACAAGCAATTCTCCAAGGAAGACATACAAATGAACAATAGGCACATGAAAAAATGCTCAATATCACTAATTATTAGAGAAATGCAGATCAAAACTACAATGAGGTATCACCTCACACCAGGCAGAATGGCCTTCATTCAAAAGTCCACAAATGACAAATGCTGGAGAGGCTGTGGAGAAAAGGGAAACCACCTATACTGCTGGTGGAAATGCAGTTTGGTGAAGCCACTGTGGAAAACAGCATGGAGAGTCCTCAAAAGACTAGGAATATACTTGTCATATGACCCAGTCTTCCCACTCCTGGGCAGATACCCAGAGGGAACCTTAATTCAAAAAGACATGCACCCCAATGTTCATAGCAGCACTACTTACAATAGCCAAGACATGGAAGCAACCTAAATGTCCATCAACAGATGAATGGATAAAGAAGTTGGGGTATATTTATAATGGAATACTATTCAGCCATAAAAAATAATAAAATAATGCCATTTGCAGTAACATGGATGAACCTGGAGAACATCGTTCTAAGTGAAGTAACCCAGAAAGAGAAAGAAAAATACCACATGATACCACTTATTGTGGAATCTAGAAAAAAAAAAGACAAATGAACTTATTAACAAAACAGAAACAGACTCACATAGAAAACAAATTTATAGTAATGGTGGGGAAAGGGCATGGGAAGGGATAAATTAGGAGTTCAAGATTTGCATGTACTAACTAATATATATATATAAAATAGATAACAAGTTTATACTGTATAGCACAGGCAACCATATTCAATATCTTGCAGTAACTTATGGTGAAAAAGAATGAAAACAAATATATGTATGTTCCTATATGACTGAAGTATTGTGCTGTACACCAGAAGTTGACACAACATTGTAAATTGACTAATTTCAATAAAATATATTAAAAGTTAAAAAAATGAGAATGCAGTATCCTACAGAGAAAAGAAATAGGACTTAGAAGCTATACAGAGAATCGAATCCTGTCTCTGCCAATTACTATATGTTAAGTTTCGGACAAATTATTTCTTCCCAAACTTCAGTTTATTCATCTGTTAAAAAAAGAGGTAGTGACTCATGTTTAACAATAACAACATTCATATTTTTTAAAATATGCAAAATTGTAAGTTCAGGAATAAATGCTCTACAATTGTTTAGCTACATCTATTTTCCTAAGGCTGCAGTAAAATAATCCAAATATGACAAGAAGTATGTATGACATTAAAGCATGACAATGAATAGCCTACCATTTCTACACATAAGGCACGCTTCTTAAAAACTAGGGATGTGGACATGATCCCTGACTCATGGATCTTATATTAATATCAGAAAGAAATCTATTAAAGTATCCTATCAGCCTTAATTTCGGCTATTAGCTTTTCTTTGTACTGTCTCTTTCAAGTCAAGATCAAACGGAGAAGCAGTCAGCTGGAGCACACCTTTCCTCTTTACAGTTCTACTGCTGTTCAACATAGTAATCTCTACCTACTTTTCGGGAGAACTTTGAACATTAATAAGACAACATCTATGAGATGAGCTCCTCTGAGAAAGTGAAATACACATGAAAGAGATGATAATTTATTGATTTTCAAATGTTATATAAGGTATTCAACTAGATTTGTGCTCTAATAAAAAAGTAAAGCTTTACAATAAAGAAGCAGCCAGAATGGGGAAATGTTTGGTATTTTTCATTACTTAATACAGATATTCTGTCTAATTTTTAGAAATCATTCTAGCTTCATGAGGTGCTTTGTCAATTTAATTAGATAGAGCTTCTAGAAAAAGAGAATGAAATTGAGATGCCTGTTGATGATCTTAGGAGGCAAAAGAACAAAGAAAAAGCATTTTGAGACATTTGGGTATATTAGGTTGAAGCATATGAGATTACCGAGGCAACCATTTTTATCCTACTAAACTGGCAAATTCCGTATGATTTGCTGTGATTTTTACTTTAAAATTGCCTTGATTTATGTTTTTATTCATGGAGAAAAATCACAGTGGTGACCTGATACTGACTGCATCAGATATCAGATTGAGCTTGAGCATGGTAGTGCATGAAAAATTTGTAATAGTCATAAGAAATAACCAACTTACAGTTACTTTCATTAATTGGTGTCATTTATCAAGAGGTATTATAAAAATATCAATCTTTGAAACATGTTAACTATTTCACAGATCCTCAGTTGATGTTGTTCATGGATTTCATTTTAAGTTTAGCTTAAAGTATAATGCCTACCTGGGAAGTCCAAAGCAAGGGGAGGCAGCCTGCTTGAGAAAAGCTTTCCCAATCATCCTCTGAAATCAGTAACAGAAGTGAGAATCCCTTTAAAATACTTCTGAAGCCAAGTTCCATGACTGGGAAAAGTCTACAGTTGAAATTGTTAACATATCTCAACTTAGTGACCCGAAACAGTAGACAACCTAATTGCAGGAGATCTGCCACGTCAGAGGCAAAGGATTTGGGTAAGTCAGAATTCCAAACAGCACACTTACATTCCACTTGTATGTGTATTTTTGAACAATAATATCCCAGAAGCAGGTAATGAATAGTCCAGAAGATGGTATGGATCATTAGCAAGTGGTTGCGATGTTCTGATGAGACCACTGCCAAGGATAGGGATATGGGAACATATTCTTTGATTCTTCTGGGATGCCTCATGGAGAAGACAGATTAAGAGGTAAAAGAGTTCCCCAAATGAGAATTTCTCCTACTGCATCATGTACACACAATAGTGTAAATATTCTTATAAAAATGAATTATTTTATGATTCCAAGTGTATCAAGAGAATAAGGTGGATCTTAACTGCTGAAATTAATAAAAGGAGGAGTAATAAAGGAATGTATATCTTAGGCCTATACTTTATAAAGGAAAAGAGGTTGCAACTCGAAAGTTAAGAGGTAGTATCAGGAGTTGGAATAATTCCTTTCATGATGAATGATCACTAAGCAAGTTGCAACAACATTTCTTTACATACTCTAAGTTAGAGTCATCAAAAATGATCCTTATTAATTCATTCAACTGGTGATAACTGACAACTGTCAAAATTAACTAATGAAATTATTTCATGTTCTTTTCATAAATGTCATAGAGAATAGGAACAAATCTTACAATTTTATAGAGAAGACTATCAATAATTAATTTCCCTACAGTTGACAGACTGCAAGTAGCAAAGTCAAATAGTCACATCCTTGAACTTCAGTATCAAGTCTGGTGGTTGCTCCTGTCTTTCACATCCCATTTCTGTATCTCACAGCATTTGCTATTATAAGTACTTGGACATCAGAGACATTCCTTTTTCTTATTCAGTCTCTATTAAAAATCTTCCACTACAAAGAACAAATTAAAAATTGCTGCATCTTTCTTAAAATACCACCTCATAATAAAAATCACTATCTCTCACTGCTCTTCCCAGTATGTGATTATTAGCTTAAGATCATACCATTAAAGACCTGGTTTGAGTTGTCACAATAAAAGAGTCTGCTGTGATTCTCTGTCCTCCTCTGCTGTTTTCACCATCGTAGAACATTACATGGTAAGAGGAAGGCCTACACTGTCTACACAGCATCCTTCAACTTTGAGTCAATATTGTACATATTTAGTTCCTGGTATTGGATTTTAAAGAGGAGAGGATAAGGATATCCAAACTGTGTCTTGTATAAGTTTTATAAGCTGTTTAAAGAGCCAAGAACAATGTCATGTGAAATGTATTATTACAGCCAGTAGCACACCTAGGATGACTTAGCATTGCAGGCTGAGTAGTTTCTTGGTATCTATGCCAAATTCTGAGGAGTTCAATGGCATCGTCCCCAAGTTCAGCAAACTCCCAGGGCCTTTGGTTCTCATGACCCCCTTTGGATTGATTCCAGTTGTTGAAACTAAATTCTTGTCTCCACACATGTCAGTTCCCATGGCTTATTCCCACTCTCCACTAGATGCTGAAATCTAGACATGGGACTCAGCTCCTTTTGCTTGATTTTCCTTTGTACAATGTTTTGGAAATTATTTGTGTGTGGTGGGGTCTTTATTGAAGTTTTGGAAAGATGATGGAGAGAGAATTAAATGACAAAAAATTTTAAATAAGATAGTCTTTTGACCTCACTCCACCACCAGAAGCTCTATTTCTTTGTAGGCTTTAGATAGATTATGACATTGTTGCCATCTTCTTGTTCCCATTTTCTCCTACTCTCCTTTACCCCAAATTCCCCTTTTTAATGCAAAGCAACATATCTATTTCTTTCTTCTCACAAACTATGACTTCCAGGTCTCACCATCTGTACCCAAAATATCTTGTATTTTCCTTCAAAGTGAATTCTCCCTCCAAGAACAACTATGATACAATGATGTCTTTTCATACGGTTATAGAGTTGGCCAGCAATAATATGTATGTGTATGTGTGTGTGTGTGTGTGTGTAAATTGTTTGAAAAGTTGTCAATATGTTAATTACAGAGGTTTTTATAAAAAGCTATATTTTCAGCTTCCTTTCAAAAACTGAAGCTTTCATAGACCCAGAGATTATCATACTAAATGAAGTAAGTCAAATAGAGAAAGACAAGTATCATATGATACCACTTATATGTGGAATCTAAAAAATGATACAAATGAACTTGTTTACAAAATAGAAACAGATTGACAGATATAGAAAAAAACTTCAGGTTACCAAAGGGGAAAGGGTGGGGGGAGATCAATTAGGAGTTTGGATTAGCAGATACAAACTACTATATATAAAATAGGTAAACAACAAGGGCTTACTGTATAGCACAGGAAACTGTATTTAATATTTTGTGATAACCTATAATGAAAAAGAATCTGAAAAAGAATGTATCTATGTGAACACATATATACATATATGTCACTGTGCTGTACACCAGAAACTAACACAACATTGTAAATAAACCATACTTCAGTTAAAAAAAAATTAAGCCCTGGCAACACCAGTCCTCCATATTTGTGTGAGAACAGTTTTACAGTGACCAGCCTTGTTAGGAGAATGCCTTCTCTGGTTTTCCAAAGCCCTCACCATTCTGTCTTCTAGAGGACTCTTTCAGTTATGAGTTTGACCTTTATAGGCTTATCAATTTGCATGTCCTAGTTTAGAACCACTGAAGAAACAGATATACTTTTTTGAAAGGTTTGTAACTAGGCAATCAATAATGGACAAAACAGCATGGTATTGGAACAAAAACATAGGGATAAATGGAATAGAATAGACAGCCCAGAAGAAAACCCCACAGACCTACAGTCAATTAATCTTTGACAGAGAAGGCAAGAATATACAATGGAGAAAAGACTGTCTCTTCAGCTAGTGGTGTTGGGAAAACTAGACAGCAGCATGTAAATCAACAAAGTTAGAACATTCCCTCACACCATACACAAAAATAAACTCAAAATGGCTTAAAGACTTAAATATAAGACAAGGCACTATAAACCTCCTAGAAGAAAACATAGGCAAAACATTCTCTGACATAAACCTTAGCAATGATCTCCTACAGCAGTCTACCCAGGCAATAGAAATAAAAGCAAAAATAAATAAATGGGATCTAATTAAACCAATAAGCTTTTACAAAGCAAAGGAAACCATAAGTAAAACAAAATGACAACCTACAGAATGGGAGAAAATATTTGCAAATGATGCTACTGACAAAGGTTTAATTTCCAGAACATTTAAACAGATGATACAACTTAGTAACAGAAAAACAAACAACCCAATCCAAAAATGGGTAGAAGACCTAAATAAGCAATTCTTCAATGAAGACATACAAATGGCCAATAGGCATATGAAAATGTCACTAAGTATCAGAGAAATGCAAATGAAGACTACAGCGAGGTATCACCTCACACCAGTCAGAATGGCCATCATTCAAAAGTCCACCAATGATAAATGCTGGAGAAGGTGTGGAGAAAAGGGAACCAACCCTCCTACACTGCTGGTGTAGTTTGGTACAGCCATTACGGAAAACAGTATGGAGGTTCCTCAAAAAACTAAAAATATACTTACCATATGATCCAGCAATCCCACTCCTGGGCAGATATCTGGAGGGAACTCTAATTCGAAAAGACACCTGCAACCCAGTGTTCACAGCAGCACTATTTATAGTAGCCAAGACATGGAAGCAACCTAAATGTCCATCAACAGATGACTGGATAAAGAAGCTGTAGTATATTTATACAATGGAATACTACTCAGCCATAAAAAAGAATAAAATAATGCCATTTGCAGCAACATGGATGGCCCTGGAGATTGTCATTCTAAGTGAAGTAAGTCAGAAAGAGTAAGAAAAATACCATATGATATCACTCATGTTGAATCTTAAAAAAAAAAGAGAGAGAGAGAGAAAGAGGACACTAATGAACTCATCTATAAAACAGAAACAAACTCACATAGTAAACAATCTTATGGTTACTGGGGGAAAAGAGGTGAGAAGGGATAAATTTGGGAGTTCTAGATTTGTAAATTTTAGCCACTATATATAAAAACAGAGTAAAAAAACAATTTCTTCTGTATAGTACAGGGAACTATATTCAATATGTTGTAATATCCTCTAATGAAAAAGAATATGAAAATGAATAATGTACGTATATACATGACTGACACATTGTGCTGTACACCAGAAATTGACAAATTGTAACTGATTGTACTTCAGTTGAAAAGGGGGCAAAAAAAAACACCCCAAATGATAAACTGGACTAATTAGATTCTCTCATTCTGGTATCTGAATTATCAAATGTGGAAAGAAAGATGGGGATATCCATTTGCGCTAAAAGTTAAAGGGGCATAATAGAGACCCTGGAAGGATTCTGTTTGGGTCACATGAAGTCAGAATTTATGAGAAAGCAGAAATCTACAAGTTTAAAGAACTAGGAAGTAGAAAATACACACACACACTGAACACTGGGTAATAAGATAACTAAAAGTGAGTTGGGGAGCAGACACACAAGCACAAATAGTAACTAAAGAACTGGAAGCCTAGAAAGAAGATCCAGGAACTCCAATGGCTGAAGCTTCTAGCACTGACTTTAATCCAGACCCACACTCCTATTTCTTGTCTGAATATCTGTTTTTTTAATTTCTCCTGAGACCCCACACATGTGTATCCTCGGACTACATTATGTTATTTGACATAATTTAAATGGTATCCTTGTTCTTTATTTAAATGCATCCTTGTTCTTTATAATCAATCATCAGTAACATGTATCTATTATACACACATATAAAGAAGGGAGACGGAAACTTTTTAGAAAACCAGCCTATTCATTAACATCAGACCCTCAGCAATGTTATTAATTCCTAACACCTACCACACCTATTATATATCTGTGAATACTTGCTAGGTGATGTGTACAATCTAATAATGCATTTGCTTTTTGCCTGTGAAATTAGGTAACTAAAGTCAGTAAGTTTGTTTTGAGTGCTTACGATGGCATTATGTTAAGCTTTTATGAGAATACTGTCACTTTATTCCAGAGTGCCATCATGAGTGAAATGGTGTGAGCAATGCCCTGAAAACTCAGTAAGGGAGGGGACAGACTTGGAAGTGGAGTGAGACCCAGGGACAGGCTCAGTTTCAAGGATGGGGTAAGACGAACCATGGGGTAGAGTTCCTGTTGGGTGCATTACTTGCAAAGAAGATCTTTTGGAAATATTCTAACGTGGTGACTACATTCAGTAAGTTTAATCAAAATGACTACTATAATGTCATGTACTCAGAGTATTCAGAAAGTTGACATCAAATTGTATAGTCAACTGGAGGAGAGAGATGTTCACTTTCTTCTAATCATCGCAATACAATACCCCCTTCACTTCACAGGCAAACTTAAAAAACAAAAAGAAAATTCAACATTTACCACCTCCTATTTGCACATCTTGGTCTCTGCCCTTGTTGCTACATGAAACAGCTCTCAGTAAGTTCAACCGTAAGATCAGTATCGTACAATGCAGTGTATATATTTTAAGTAAGCTTCTTCATGGAGAACCTTATTGCTTTGACTTCATGACCTAACTGCTCTCTGAGAGATTCTCAGGATGCTACGCTTTTCAGGCTCATTCTTAGCTAGGCATGAAATTACAGAATCCTTGTTTTAGTCCCAGATCTTCTTATTCTCTCACTTTTTATTTTATCCCTTAGTAATCTCATCCCTGCCCGTGGTTTCAATGACCATCTCTGTGTAGTGACAATCCTGTCTCTATCTCTACCAAACTTCTATGGGAGGTCTAACTAGCTCCTGACTCAAAACATGTAAGTATTTAAAATTCAACATATTTAACTGTGAACTCTGAATGTTTCTCCACCTATCCCTCTACCACACATTTCTTCCAAACCTGGTCAACTTCAGAACATCTCAGTAAGAGTTACCTCTCGCAATTTAGCTATAGTAGCCATAAACCTCCTGGTCATTAACAATACCAACCATTCTTGTATTCTTATATACAAATCATGACCAAATCACTTTAATTTGGCTTCTAAACATTTCCCCATTTCCGTTACCTAAATACAAGGCCCCAGTCAAAACGAATGCCACTGCTTGACTGGGGATACTAAAATTGTCAATTAATTGGTCCACCACATCCAATCTGATTCCTCATCAATTCTGTCTCAAACAACAGTCAGAGTAATATTTTCACAACACTAAAGTGATTATATGATGCCAAGTCTTTGCTTGTAATTCCTTCTATTGCAGTCCATTTATTCTTAGGTAAAACCCATAATCTTCAATGCCCTTAACTGTGTTGTCTAGTCCTGGATATCTCTCTTAACAGCCTGCTCATCTCCTGCTTACTCTTGCTCCAGCCTTATTTGTCTGACCTGAGTTCCCATATCGTTTGGGTTTCTCTATGACTTGGGAAATTGTGTCTGAGCCTTTCCTACGTTTTCTCAAAGTATTTCCAAACCCCTTCCCTCTCTCCACATCCATCCTATTGTTCGGATATCAGCTCACAGAAGCCTCTCCCGATTCTGCACCTTCACAAATTTTCTTTGTATAAACACTGGCAGAAAGAATCTTTTACCCTGTTGCCCTTATCCCCATTCGTAACTGCACAATAACTGAGTAGAATGAATGGATACTACTTTCCTCACCAAATCCCCAGTTCAGGAGATAAGGGACTGTGCTTTTGCTCACCATTATTACCCTATGTTTAGATGAGCAGTTGGCCTGTGGTGGAGACTCAGCTAAATACTGTTAAATGAATGCCCAGTGAATAAAGATGCTTACTGAACACAAAGACAGCAATAAACATGGAACAGAGAGTGGAGGCAAGAGAAATGTGAGCAGAGATTTCCTCACAGTGCCCTTCGTCAAAGCCTTAAGCTGTGAGGAATAGTACTTCACAAACTACACCAGCTCAATCAACAAGGTTGGTGAAAATTCAACACAAGGATACAACAGCCTCCTGTAGAATCCAAACCAGGAGACATCTGAGCTTCAGGGAGGACTGAAACCAGGGAGTATAAATTTAGGAATTGAGATGACTTCTTTACTTTTGTGGAGCAGAATAATTTCATACTTCTTTTTCTCCATTTCTAGGTTATTATAATTTCCTCCCTATTGTTTTCCATAGTGGCTGTACAAATTTACGTTCTCACCAACAGTACTGGAGGGGTCCCTTTCTCCACACCCTCGCCAGCACTTGTTATTTGTTGCCTTTTTGATAAAAGCCATTCTGACAGGTGTGAGGTGATACGTTATTGTGGGTTTAATTTGCATTTCCCTGATAAGTGATGCTGAGCATCTTTCATGTGCCTGTTGTCCATCTGTGTGTCTTCCTTGGAAAAAAATGTCTATTCAGGTTCTTTGTCCATTTTTTGATGAGATTGTTTATTTTATTTTTTTTGATATTGAGTTGTATGAGTTCTTTATATATTTTGGATATTACCCTTTATAGGACATGTCATTTACAAATACTTTCTTCCACACAGTAGGTTGCCTTTCCATTTTGTTAATGGTTTTCTTCACTGTGCAAAAGCTTTCTAGTTCAGTGTGTTCTCATGTGTTTGTTTTTGCTTTTGTTGCCCTTCCCAGAAGAGACAGATGCAAAAGAATATTGCTAAGACCAATGACGGAGTGTACTTCTTATGTTTTCTTCTTTATGGTTTCAAGTCTCACAGTTAGGTCTTTACCCCATTTTGAGTTTATTTTTGTGTATGATATTAGAAAATAGTCTAGTTTCATTCTTTTATGTATATTCATCCAATTTTCCTAACATCATTTATTGAGATCTTTTTCCATTGTATACTCTTGTCTCCTTGGTTGTAGACTAATTGACCATATAATGGGTTTATTTCCAGGTTCTTTATTCTGTTCCATTGATCTGTGTGTCTGTTTCATGACAGTACTATACTGTTTTGATTAATGTAGCTTTGTAGTATAGTTTGAAATCAGGAACATGATACCTCCAGCTTTGTTCATCTTTCTCAAGATTGCTTTGACTATTTGGAATTTTCTGTGGTTCCACACAAATTTTTAGGATTATTTATTCTAGTTCCATGAAAAATGCCATGGATATCCTGATAGGGATTGCATTGATCTGTAAACTTCTTTGGGCAGTGTGAACATTTTAACAATATTAATTCTTCTAGGCCATGAGCATAGTACATATTTCCACTTATTTGGGTCATCTTCAATTTCTTTCACTAAGGCCTTACAGTTTTCAGCGTGCAGGTCGTTTATCTGCTTGGTTAAATTTATTTCTAGATATTTTATTATTCTTGATGTGATAGTAAATGGGATTATTTTTTTAATTTCTCTTTCTGATAGTTTATTATTAGTATATAAAATGCAACAGGTTTCTATATATTAAATTAATTCAGTTAATTTGAAGGATACACAATTATTAGTTCTAACAGTTTTTTTTAAAGAAGTCTTTAGAGTTTATATATATATATATATATATATATATATACACACACACACACACACACACATATATATACATACATACATACATATATAGTTTCATGTCATCTGCAAATAGCGACAATTTTACTTCTTCCCTTCCGATTTGAATGCCTTTTATTTCTTTCCCTTGTCTGTTGGCAATGGCTAGGGCTTCTAATTCTATGGTGAATAAAAGCGGCAAGATTGGGCATCCTTGTCTTGTTCCTGACTTAGAGAAAAAGCTTTCAGCTTTTAACCATTCAGTATAATGGTAGCTGTTGGTTTGTCATATATGACCTTTATTATGTTGAGGTATATTTCACCTACACCTACTTTATTGAGAGTGTTCATCATATATATTGAATTTTGTCAAATGCTTTGTCTGCATCTATTGAGATGATCATGTCATTTTTATCCTTTGTTTCGTTAAGGTGGTGTATCATGTTGACCGACGTGAGAATACTGAACCATCCTTGCATCCCTGGCATGTATCTTGCTTCCTACTATATATAATCCTTTTAAATGATTATTGAATTTGGTTTATTAATATGCTGTTATGATTTTTTGCATATGTGTCATCATGAATACTGGCCAGTAATTTTTTGTTGTTGTTGCGTCTTTGGACTCATTTTTGTATCAGGGTCTAGTTTTGGTTTCTGGCCTCATAAAATGACTTTGAGAGAGAGAAAAAATTATGTTTTCTCACTCCCATCTCCCACCTTTTACAATTTTGGTGTTCTATATTTTTATTTATTTATTTTTACATCTTCATGTTTATTCTCTTGCAATTCACTGTAGTTATTGCATTTCCAATATGGTTTTCTCATTTCTATAGCTTCCTGTTTCTTTTCTATTTAGAGTAGACTTTTCAAAATTTATTTTAGCATAAGTTTAGTATTGCTGAATTCTTTTATTCTTGCTTCTCTATGAAATTCTTTATCTCTCTTTCTACTCTAAAGAATAGTCTGAAGAAAAAGAATGAAGCTAGAGAAATAACCCTCCCAGACTTCACACAATACTACAGAGCTACATTCATCAAAACAGCATGGTATTGGAACAAAAGCAGGCATATGGATCAATGGAAAAGAATAGAAAGCCCAGAAATAAACCCACAAAATTTTGGTCAATTAATCTTTGACAATGGAGGCAAGAACAAACAATGGAGTAAAGAAAGCCTCTTCAGCAAATGGTGTTGGGAGAACTGGACAGCTGCATGTGAATCAATGGATTTAGAACACTCCCTCACACCATACACAAAAATAAACTCAAAATGCCTTTAAGACTTAAACATAAGACACTATAAACCTCTTAGAAGAAAACATAGGCAAAACATTATCTGGCATAAATCTCAGCACTGTTCTCCTAGGGCAGTCTACCCAACAACAGAAATAAAAGCAAAAAGAAACAAATTGGACCTAATTAAACTTATAATCTCCTGCACAGCAAAGGAAACCATAAGCAAAGCAAAAAGATAGCCTACAGAATGGGAAAAAATATTTGCAAAAGATGAGACTAACAAGGGTTTAATCTCCAGCATATATAAATAGCCCATACAACTTAATAACAAAAAACCAAACAACTCAATCCAAAAATGGGCAGAAGACCTAAACAAACAATTCTCCAATGAAGACATACAAATGGCCAATAGGCGCATGAAAAAATGCTCAATATTGCTAATCATCAGAGAAATCTAAATCAAAACTACAATGAGGTATCACCTCACACCAGTCAGAATGGCCATCATTTAAAAGTCCATGAATTAATAAATGCTAGAGAGGGTGTGGAGAAAAGGGAACCCTCCTGAACTGTTCATGTGAATGTAGTTTGGTGCAGCCGTTATGGAAAAAAGTATGGAGATTCCTCAAAAGACTAAAAATAGACTTGTCATATGACCTAGTAATCCCACTCCTGTGCAGATATCCAGAGGGAACCTCAATTCAAAAAGACACATGCACCCCAATGTTCATAGCAGCACTAGTTACAATAGCCAAGACATGGAAACAACCTAAATGTCCATCAACAGATGACTGGATAAAGAAGTTGGTATATTTATACAATGGAATACTACTCAGCCATAAAAAATAATAGAATAATGTCATTTGCAGCAACATGGATGGGCCTTGAGAATGTCATTCTAAGTGAAGTAAGCCAGAAAAAGAAAGAAAACTACCACATGATATCACTCATACATGGAATCTAAACAAAACAAAACAAAAAAAGGCAAACTTATTTACAAAACAGAAACAGACTCACAGACATAGAAACAAACTTATGGTTATGAGGTGGGAAGGGCGTGGGGAGGGATAAATTGGGAGTTTGAGATTTGCAGATACTAATTACTATATATAAAATAGATAAACAACAAGTCTATACTGTATAGCACAGGGAACCATATTCAGTAGCCTGTAACCTATGGTGGAGAATATGAGAACAAATGTATGTATGTTCCTATGTGACTAAAGTACTGTGCTGTACATCAGAAATTGACATAACATTATAAACTAACTGTACTTAAATAAAAATGTATTAAATATAAATAAATAAAATGACTTTGGAAGCATTTATTCCTTTTGAATTTTTTGGTATACTCTGAAGGATAGGTATTAACTCTTTGAATGCTTGATAGAATTCCCCATTGAATCCATCTGGTCATGGATTTTTGTTTGTTGTGAGTTTTTTGGTTACTGATTCAATTTTATTATAGAAATTGGTCTGTTCAATTGTCCAATTTCTTCCTGATTGGAAAATTGTATTTTCCTAGGAATTTATCCATTTCCTTTAGGTTGTCCAATTTGTTGGTATATAATTGTTCCTATGTCTTTTATGAGTGTATTTCTGCAGCATTAGTTGTAACTTCTATTTATGATTTTATTTACTTGGGCCCTTTCTCTCTTTTCTTTATGAGTTTGGTTATATATTTGTCAGTTCTGTTTATCTTTCCAAGAATCAGCTCTCATTTTCACTGATCTTTTCTATGTTTTTGTTTTGTCTCTATTTTCACTCAGATCTTTATTATTTTCTTCCTTCTACTAACTTTGTGTTGTTTGTTCTTTTTCTAGTTCCTTTAGGTGTAATGTTAGGTTATTTAAGATTTTTCTTTCTTGTTTCTTGAGATAGGCCTGTATGGCTGTAAACTTCCCTATTAGAATTGCTTTTGCAGTATCTCACAGATTTCGGAAAGCTGTGTATCCCTTTTCATTTTTCTCAAGGTTTTTTTTTTTTTTCTTTGATGCCTTTGTTGACCCATTGATTGTTTAGTACATGTTTATTCTCTATGTGTTTGATTATTTTTTCTGTTTTCTTTGAGTAATTGGTTTCTAGTTTTATATCATTGTACTCAGAAAAGACTTAGTCAGGAAAGATTGGTATGAGTTCATTCATCTTAAATTTATTGAGAATTATTTTGTGGCCTAACAGGTTATTTGCTCTGGAAAATGTTCCATATTCATTTGAACAGAATGTATATTCTGCAAGTTTTTGGATGGAAAGTTCTGCATCTTTTAAATCAATCTGATCTAATATGTCATTTAAGGCCAGTATTTCCTTATTGATTTTCTGACTGAGGGATTTATCCACTGATGTAAGTAGGGTATTAAAGTATCCTTCTTTTATTGTATTATTGTCAATTTCTCCCTTTATGCCTATTAAAATTTGCTTTATACAATTAGTTACACCTATGTTAGGTCCATAAATACTTGTGAAGGTTATATCCTATTCTCAGATTAATCCCTTTCCCATTATATAATGCCCTTCTTTGTCTTTTGTCACAATTTTTGTTTTAAAGTCTATTTTGTCTGATAAGAGTATTGTTACCCTGGATTTCTTTTTGTTTCCATTTGCATGGGATATCTTTCTATATCCTATCACTTTTGGTCTATGTATATCTTTAGTTCTGAAGTGAGTGTTTTTTAGGCAGAATATACATGGGTCTTTTTTTGAATTCATTCACCACCCTATGTCTTTTGACTGGAGCATTTAGTACACTTACATTTAAAGTGATTATTCACAAGTATATACTTACTGCCATTTTGTTAATTGTTTTCTGGTTGTTTCTGTAGTTCTCAGTTCCTTCTTTTCGTCTCTTCCCTTGTTTGGTGATTTTCTTTAGTGTTATGTTTGAGTTCCTTGATCTTTATTTTTTGTGTATCTATTATAAGTTTTTGGTTTGTGATTACCATGAGATTCATATATATCAATATTACATATAATGTCGATATACATGTTTATTTTAAGTTGACAGTTGCTTAAGTTTGAAAGCATTCTAAAAGCACTACATTTTTTTAATCACCTGCCAAGTTTTTGTTTTTGACACCATATTGTGTATCATTTTATTTTGTGTATCCCTACTTACTGCATTTTCTGTATATTTACTTTTACTAGTGACATTTTTTTCTTTCATATAGTTTCTTATTTCTAGTTATGGCCTTTTCTTTTCTGCTAAAAGAAGACTAACATTTCTTTGATGATCAGTTTCATGTTGATAAATTCATAGTTTTTGCTTTTCTGGGGATTTCTTTATTGCTCCTTACATTCTGAATGATAACCTTGCCATATAGAGAATTCTTGGCTATAAGTTTTTTCCTTCAGCACTTTGAATATATTTTGCCACTCCTTTCTGGTCTACAAAATTCCTACCGAAAAAAAGTCAGCTGATATCCTTATGGGGATTCTCTTGTATATAACTAATTGTTTTTCTCTTGCTGCCTTTAAAATTCTCTTTGCTTTTAACTTTTGCCATTTTAATTACAATGTCTTGCTGTTGATCTTTTGGATTTATATTGTTTGGGATTCTCTGAGCTTCCTGGATGTGGGTATTTTTTCTTTCCTAAGTTAGGGAAATTTTCAGCCATTATATATTTGAATACATTTCTGCTCCTTTCTCTCTTCTCCTTTTGGAACCCCTATAATGCAAATGTTAGTATGCTTGATGTTATCCCAGAGGTCCCTTAAACTATGCTCATTTTTTAGTTCTTTTTGCTATTCTGATTGGGTGATTTTCACTATTCTGTCTTTTAGATTGCTTATGTACTCTTCTGTACCATCTAATCTGCTCTTCCTTCAATCTAGTGTATTTTTCATTTGAAGTATTGTATTCTTCAGCTCTGATTGGTTCTTTCTTATATTTTTAAACTTTGTTGAAGTTCTGTGCTCCTCTATTCTTCTGTCAAGTTTGATGAGTATCTTATGACCATTATTTTGAACTCTATCAAGTAAATTACTTAACTTTATTAATCAGGTTTTTTTTTTCCTGGGGTTTTATCTTGTTCTTTTATTTGGAACATGTCCTTCAGTCTCATTTTGACTTTCTGTAATTATTTTTATGAACTAGGCTAAACAGTTACCTCTCTTGGTCTTAAAGATGGGGCCTTGTTGTGGAGTATCCCCTAGACTGTGGATGCTGGGTGGTGTAGGATAGCTGGTGAGCTCTTCAAACTGATGTCTCCTGTGCTGTGACTCAGAGCAAGTGAGTTTGTGTGTTAGCTCTTTAAGTGTGGAGTTATAGTTTCCTATAGCCCTCTGGTCCTCCTGGATGTAAGCCCCATGGTTTTTTGAAGCTAAACGTTATGGTGGCTTGCCCTCCTGGTGCAGGTCCCCAAGGCTGGGGTGCCCTGATGTGAGCCTTGAACCCCTCAATTTTTAGGGAGGACTTCCATATTTCTCTCTATGCTTTTGTTTCATTCTCATTTCTAACAAGACTGGCTTTCTCTGCTTCAAGTCCCTTTTAAACACTTGGAAAAATATAGTATCTTATTCCAGTGAACCACAGTGATTGATCAAAACTTCCATATCTGTTACTTTACACTCTTGAGAAGAAATTAAGCTATATCATCATAAGTAGGGTATCTATACCTAAACCAATAAGCTATGGCCAGGGGAATGAAATCAGCAACATGGCTGCCGATTTCTCATTCTTCCAGGATGGACTGTGAAGTTAGTCTCAAAAATAGAGTGTGGTTTGTGCAACTAACACCCAGGAATCTGTTTTTCTATACTTGGCAACAGAATGTCTATGTGATATGCTAGAGAGTTGGGAAGGGGTAACGTGGCAAGTCTAATATTTCCAGGCTGAGGAGTTAGGAAAATTATAGTGCTGATAGTAGAACTATGAAGTTAAAAGTAAGAACTATATTGGAGAGGAGAGTTGATAATAGGTTATTATTGCATTGTAAGAGAGATATTGTAGGTTTAGTTTGGAGAAAAGTGAGTTATTTATCATTGGGTCATAACATTTGTTATGTGAGAAACTGACTCTAATAAAGCTTTGTCTAAGTAAAAGGCCCCTCATATCTTGATTTCTTAATCTAGCATACCAACTCCTTTCCTTTTTCCCAAGATTTATGTAGATAAACCAGATTAACATTTTCCTCTTGCTGTATTCTTAGGCATAATTGACAAAGCTCATTGACATTTGAAAATTGAGTAACAGATATAGTGCAAATTCAGGCACAATATGAGTCATGTTAAGACAATTCTCTGAAATGCAAAATGATAGTTTGAGAAACTCAGTACGTATACTAATGGCAAGATTACATCTATGCACCCATCTCTAAACTTGTATTAATGGGTCAAAAATTCACTCTGAAAGTAGGAAAATTGAATTATAGTATAAAACATGCTTATTTTCATTGAAAAGGTTTTTTTTCTTTCCAATTTTATTGCTAATCTATAGATAGGTGCCAGAAATGTTTGACTTAGCAGTCAAACTATATATACCATGGATGGCTGGACTGTATGGCTCCTGCCTTACAATTATGTGGAATTTAATGGATATGATTCATAAGTGCATATGACTTTGTGTCAAACTTAAACAATACATAATTGGGAACTACTAAATATTATTGTTACACTTTTCACTTTTTATAAATATTCTTAATATATTATATTGATAATCAAAATGAGAAAGCTTTAATTATGTCTGTTTTCTAAAACTACAAACACAAAAATCAAAGAAGTTATCACAGGAATTAAATAACATGACAAAATGTATCAGAAATTGAGATATGAGAATTTATATGTAATGTGTTTTGTGGGTAATGATAGCACATGAAAGCCTAATTTAATCAAATATTTAAAGGGGTAATTATTAATTTTTAAAGAATTGAAGTGAACTGTGACTAGAAAAAAAATGTTTATTTTTAATGACAGAACAGTACTCCTGATGTAATTTAATATTTCATTAAGGCAGTAACGCTGATTTTGTGGGTATTATCCAAGGTTTTTATGTTTGATGATATATTTTTTCTTCTAGAAAAAAGTCCAAATTTTATTGCATAGCAGTGGTGGATGATGGGAATGCTCTTTTCCCATCCATGTGATTATGTTCTAATGTCACTAAATTACTAGGACTTAATCAAGGAAATTAAGAAAGGTCCATTGGCTTATGTTAGAAACATAACATAACCATGCATAGGGTTCCATATTTTATGGCAATTATGCAAAACCATTTTGTTAGGTGCTTTTCTTCAAAAATTCTTATGCTAGATAGACTTTAGGTATTCATGCTTTTAAATGGTTCAAGTTATAATGAGAAGATTCCTATAAATTTGTCCTGCCTTTTTTCATTAATTTCAGGATGCAGAATATTTTTCACATTTTGAGCATTTGCTTCTCAATTTAGGGAAATTTAAGTTTCTCATTTCAGCCATAGTTAAAAGTGTAAATTACTAAAATTGAAAGGGTATACACACATTAACATGGCCATGGGAAGAGTATTTGGCAGAAGAATGCATGCAAAATGAATGTTTGACAAAGGCCTTTAAGGTTTTAAAAAGAGAGAAAAGAAAAAAAAAAGACTCCTAAATTTGACAGATGAAGATACTATATATTTGCAGCTTTCATTTGTGAGATGTAAAAAGACATACACAGAGAATGTATTCATTTTAAGGCTTTAAGTTTTTTTTGCACACTTTTTCATTACTCCAAGTTGTGATTTTTCTGTTTGATCACTGGTACATTTGTATTCTGCCAGACTTGAAAACTTAGTCATCTGTGACTCCTCTGGCTGTTTTAATCTTTGTAACCAATACACTGTGGAATTTTTTATTTTATTCAAAGAGATGTTATACTTTCATAAGGTACTGGTAGATTTCTGAGAACATTCTTTCCTCAGCAGTGGGGAGTAATTAGTTCTAGACTGGGTACTGCTTTGGTTCTGCTTAATAAACCTTAAAAATAAGAACTGAAAGTGTAAAAAATGTCTTTAGGAAACTTAACTGTGCCAGAACATAGCTTGAGAATATTTATGAGAATACAAAAAATACCAAGCACCCATCAAGTTAAGATTCACAATGCATTGCATATGATAAAAAGTGACCAGGTATGCAAAGAAACAAAATATACAACTTATATGGTAATATACCAATCCACTGAAACTGACCCAAAACTAACAGATGGTAAATTAACAGACAGGGACAATAGAACTATTGTTAGAACTATACTCCAAATGCTAAAAAGTTCAATTGAGACATGAAATAATTAAAAAATATACAGAAGACCCAAACTGGACTTCTACATAAAACTGGAATGTGTGAGATGTAAAAATACAATGGATGGGATTCATGGTATGTTAGAAATTAAAAAAAAAAATTCTAGAAGTAGTAAACTTGGAGATATAACTATAGAAACAACCCAAATAAAACACAGGGAAAGAGAATAATTTTAAACATGCACAGATTATCAGGCATCTGTGGCATTTCAAGATGGCTAATACTTACTTAAAGTCTCTGCAAGAGGATATGGGAGAAAATATATTTGAACAAAAATTGGCCAAATATTTTCCAAATGTAATGACAGTAACCTATAGCTCTAAGAAGCTCAATGAACACCAACAGATACACACATACACACAGAGACAAAAGAAAAAAAAAACTACAACTGAAACATCACAAGACTGCTGAAATATAAACAAAAAAACTTCAAAAATAGAACAAAAAAGTATAAACAAAGAATGAGAGCAATTTTCTTGTTAGAAACAAGGGAAGTGAGAAGACAGTGGAGAAACATTTTTATAGTCTTTAAAGAAAAAACTGTCAACCTAGAATGCTATACCCAGCAAAAATATCTTTCAAAAACAAAGGCATAGATATTTCAAGATGTAAAACAAAAATCACCAACAGACTCAAACTAAAAAAAAGTTAAAGCACATTCATTTGATAGAAAGAAAACATGTACAGCAAGATAAAATCTGCATCTACAAAAAGGATTAGAGAGCACCAAGGATGGTAACTTGTAGGAGATATATGTATTACGAACCCTAAAACAACCATTAAGATAACTGTTATAGCTAATAATCCAATTGTGGAAATAAAAATGGAATCATAAAAATATTTAACTTACTAAAAATAAGACATTTGTTAAACATTTAATTTAACGTATCCATCTCAAGGGCTCAACTGGAGACTTAATTCAGTAAAACAGAAACAAAAATGACACCACAGCCTGAGATACAGAGTCTCTTATAGAAATCAATGAGAAAAAACATAATCTAAGAAAGAGGAAAAAAAAAAAAAAAAAAAAGAGGGCAATACAAGGAAAAAGAATGAAGAGCCCAGGTCAGGAATCTTGGCTCAAGATCTGCATTGAATGGCATTCTTTCTGCCATTCTTAAACGTTAAGGATTTTTTCCTCCACAATCAGGTAAGAAAGATAGAAACCACATACCAACATGTTTATATCAATAATCACATTAAATGCAAATGGTCCAATATCCCAATAAAGAGATAAAAATGGTCTAATTAGTGAAAAAATAAAACAAGATGTTGCCTACAAGTTATACATTTCACATTCAGAGAATATTAGATAAAAGTAAAATGATAAAAGATGATCTATGCCAACATTAACAAGCCAACTGGAGTAGCTGTTAAATGTTGGACAAAGTAGATTTAAAACAAGAGATAGAGATTATTTCATAATAAATTAGTCAATTCATTAGAAGATACAACAAACAAAAAAACTCAAAATACATGTAACAAAAACCGATAAAACCGTAAGGAAAATACACAAATCCATAATTATAGTCAGATATTTTAATAGCCTTCACTTAATAATCAATAGAGCATGTAGACAGAAAATAAGTATGAATAGAGAAGATTTGAGCAACACTATAAACCAACTTGACCTAATTGCCATTTAGAGAACACTCCACTCAATAACAGCAAGACACAGAAGCAGGGAGCACTGAAGGGGTTTTTTAAGCACATATATAATATTTACAAATGTAGACCATTTTTTGCACCATAAAACAAGTTTCAATAATTTTTAAAATAATTTATGTCCTATGAAATATGCTCGTTCATCTCAATGAAGTTAAGTAAGAAGTCAGTAACAGAAAGATGTCTCAAAAGTCCCCCAAAACACGTGATTGATTAAATATCCCATGGGTCATAGATAAAATCAAAAGAAAAATTACAATGTATTTTATCTAAACGGAAGTTAATATGCAACATACTCAAATTTGTGAGATGCTGCAAAAGTAATAGTGGGAAAATTTATAGCACTAGAAAAAAGAAAGTTCTTAAATGAATGCTTTTCACCATAAGATCAAGAAAAAAAGACAAGGATATCCATTTTCACTATTTCTACTCTACAGTTTACTGAGGATTCTAACACGGTAAGGGGGAAAAAGATATCCAGATTAGAAAGGAAAAAATAAAACTAACTTATCCACAGATGACATCATTCTTTATGAACATTATCCAGTGGAATCTACAAGAACTCCTAAAACTAATGAGTAAATTTAGCAAAACTGTAGGATATAAGCTAATTAACAAAATCAATTATATACTAGTATTGAACAATTAGAAAGTAAAGTTGAAAAAAACCTTTATAATAGCATAAGGATATGAAATGCTTAGGGATAAACTGACAAATAATGTTAAAGACCTGCATATTGAATTCTATAAAATACCACTCAGTAATTGGAGACACATCGTGAATATGCATCAAAGATCCCAATATTAAGATGCCAATTCTTCTAAAATTGATGTGCAGATACAGTGCAATTGAAAACATTCTAGTAGTCTTTTTTGTCAAAACTTGACAAGTTGATTCTAAAATGGATATGGAAATACAAAGGGTCTGGAATAGCCAAATTAACTTTTGAAAGGTAGAACAAAGTTGGAGGATGAAGATTACTAGATTTCAAGATACTATAAAATTGCCCTAATTAAGAGAGTTGTGGTATTGGCATAAATTAGAACAGATCTATGGAACAGAATAGAGAGCTCAGAAATAGACAAACACATACATGGGAAACTGATTTTTGATGAAGGACAAAGGTAATATAGTAGAGAAAATATTTTATGAAAAATGATACCTAAAAATTTGGGTATCCATATGCTAAAAAAGCATCTGCAATACACAACTTTCTGTATACTGTATGTAAAAAATTAACTCAAAATGAAGCAGAGATTTTAATATAAAATTGAAATTATACAATCATTTTGGAAAATAGTTTGACAGTTTCTTAAACAGTTAAGCACACAGCTACCATATGATCTAGCAATTCCACACCAAGTATTTACTCAAGATAAAGAAAGCATGTGTTCACACAAAACGTTTTATAGGAATGTTCATATGTGCTTTATCTCCAATGACCAAAACCCCAAAACAACCCAAAAAATCCATCAACAGATAAGTGGATAAGCAATAGAAAATTATTTAGGGACAAAAAAAAATTAACTATTGAAATATGCTATAACATGGGTCAATCTCAAAATAATTATGGTGAGTGACAGAATCCAGACCATTTAAAAAAGCATCTAATTTATGATACCATTTATAAAAACGTTTAGGAAATGCAATATTATGATTCATACTAGAAGCAGACCAATATTTGCAAGATTTGGTGGGGGACAAGGGGACTGAGGAACAAGAGGGAGGAACTAGGGAGGGCTAAAATAAAAATGTTGTGGGTAATGTAATATGTTCATTATCTTGATTGTGATGATTTCATGGGAGTATATACATATGTCCAAACTTGAAAAATTAGATTCTATATATATGTGCACTTTAGTGTACAATTATGTCTCAATAATGCTGTTTAATACAGAACTAGCCAGGCTCAAGAAACAACAGGAAGCAGCACACTTACTTGACACAGACATACTTGGAAATCCCCACTGGAATGGATGAGTTCCAACCATTCCTACTCCATCTTTGTCCTTCTTCTCCAGACTCAAATCCTGAGACACACACAGAGAGGGACAGAGGGACACAGAAACAGAGGGACAGACACTCATTTTCCCACCTTGAGTCAGGTATCTACCATTTGCCTGGGAGAATACAGATTACTTCAGTTTGAAGTCTCCATGCACATTGTAGAGAGATAAAGTCCCCCAGAGAAGTTTGAGATATTATGAAAACAAGAATGAACAACCAACTAAACATATTTTCACTTAAGCAAACATATTTATCCCAATTCACTGAACATTCAACAAATATTTATTCATTATGTGTTCTATCCATGACAGGAAGAATCACTGATGAAAAAACAGAGAGCCATCCTCCTTGGGAAGTGGTACAGTAGGGGAAAGTTATACATAACAAGGTGATTCATATACTCGTATGGGTTCTTATCCTCTAAGTCTCCAGTTCTGCCCAAATCCACGAAACTATGTCACCTCGAGCCAGCAGAGGCTGAGAGCAGAGGGGAAGTCACGGGGCCATAAACACAGAAGGAGGGAGCACTGTTGGGGTGGTGAACACCTGGCAACAGGCTTGGAGTAAAGAGGATTGGAGTCAAACAAGTGCCTTTACATGCAGTTAAAAACAGAAGAGTGAGCCATTGCAAACCAAAAATTTAAGCATTGTCTGCAAACAGTAAAACAAAAGCCTCCTACAAGTAAAGCAAAATAGCATGGGCCAAAGTCAGTTCTGGATCAGGACTTGTGCAGGAGAGCAGCACTATCTGAGACAGACCCAAATAGACGCCCGCCGATTTTACCAGTTCTTCGCAGGGAGAACTCTGTGACAGGTAAGTGCGTGACGTTGGTAGGTGGGGAAACCTAGGCTGACAAACTTTTGCCAGTTACGGGTGACCATTTACCTTGGAAATTAAGTTCTCTTTCATGTTCTGATCGGTTCAAGGATAATATTAGTATCTGCCTCCCATGTGTATTATGAGCGATGTGTGAGAGAATGTGCACAAATCCCTCAACAATATGCTTTGCTCAATGAAAGGTAGAAATAGGTTAGAAATTATTGGAACCTCACTCTCTATTTGTTAATTCTCATTATGTTTATATTAGCTATGTAGTAATTGTCTGTTCATCTTTTCTTTCTATCCATTCATAAAGTCTCTATTAGAGAAACTCTCCAGTTATGGTCATTGCTGACTATCTATTCTAGAAGAGACATGAAACTTACACAATACCTCACTTATCATTCCTCACTTTCTCCGTGGTGCCCAAGCCAGCTCTGTGACACATATTTGTTGCATCCACAGAAATGATCTGGGTGGATTCCAACTGAATTGCTATATTCAGTTATAAATTCAGTTATATTTCAGTTATAAAGCAGCAAGGAGACTATTAACCTAGCTACCTGAGCAACATATTTCTAACTACATTTAGCAATGAGATAGGCCTCTCAGCTCTCTGACAGTTAGCATTCTACAGGCTTGAAGCTGCTCTCCTGGCCTCAGATGCGACGTTGCTCCATGTGTTTTAAAGAACGTATCTTGTAATTATAGATAAAAATACATGATTGTATGTATATGTTTATATACATGCTTTTATATATTCATATTTAACTTATAATGGGTCAGTAAAACAATAAACTAATCAACCAATCGCCATTTTGCTTTTATTAAACCCTGGGAGTTTTTCTTATGATACATGCAACAAATAACTAAAATGTGTCCTTGTGTGAGCAAATGCATGTGCCATGCAGGATACGCTCATTCCAAATGAGGTACAGTCTATTCTTATATTTAGTCAACATTTCTTCAATTTTATATTCATGGAAAGATTAGTCATCTTTTTGTAAGACACATACACCAAGTTGATATATTCTAATTGTTGCACATTTTATTATTAGAAGTTTAAAATATAACAGTGACAAGAAGTCCTTGCTGGCTAACTTTTCCCCCCATAGTTTCTATGAAGGCCTCGTTCTCTAATCAGGATTTTGAGCCCTTGAATTGCTGAACTAGCAAACTGTTTGTAAGTTACATATGGTACTAGCCGAAACTGCAGACTTTGCAAGACTTTCCAAGAATTTCAGAAATCGCACAAAAGGAAACATTAAGTGTATCCAGTGGTAAAGGTATGATGAGGAAGACACATTCAATGGCAGAGCAAATTCGTTCAGAAAAAGAGCAGCACAGGCAATCAAGATAACCAGTGTTACCACATTACCGAGAAAAGGTATTGAAAAATCCTGGCCTCCATCTTTGCTAGAGATAAACTCATCACTTCACAGCTCAAGCCATCCAAAATAGAAAATGCTTGATTCTTACTCTCTCACAAATGGGTGAAATAACAAACCAAGTAAAGGAAGTGTTTTTCAATGGTCAGAAAAGCCACCTTCTACAGTCCCTCACATCCTCCTCTCAGAAATCCTTCACACCAATCATTCTCTCCATAATAGCTTTGGACCAACAACTTAGCAAACTAATGAAAGTAACTTCTGACTCAGAAGCATTTCTTTCCTTTTGGAAATATTGCAGCCAAGACATTTTTTTTTTTTTGGAAAAAAAAATAGAAGGCAAATAAGAATGTCTTAAGTAAGTGAAGTGAATTGTGAATAAAACAGCATCCTGATGAGGAAGAGGAAAGATGCCTGCCCAACTCTGCCAGGCCCTGTGCAGCAAGGGCTTTTTTGGAAGTTGGGAATGATTGGATTGGCCAGAGTTCGTTTTGTTGTGAGTGGAGCTTCCTGTTGGCTGGCCTAACATGGGATGCTATTAAGCGATTTGGGCTGGAGCATTGTTATTCTCCATGAAGAATTTAAAGAAGATCTTGACTTGAGCCTATTGCACGAGGAGTCATGCTGTGCCATGCAGTATGAAAATATCATCAGTCTTGTGCCACTGGCACATTCAAGCACCTAGTGGGATAAGCCAGGCACCAATGTTCAAGGTTTTATATAAGGTAACAGCTGCTTTGGTCAGACAGCTAATTAAATATGTTAATTTCCCATACAACCAACAGTAGCGACAACAGATCAAAGTGGGATTTTATGACATTTTTGGGTTCCCTCCTATACCCAGGAGGACCGATTGTGCCCACATCATCTCCCAGTCTCCTTTGTGCAGTAATGCTGCTCTTCCCCTTTGAAAACAGCCCTGTTCTATGACACTGCAAATATTGTACATGCTTTGGTACCACTCTAACCACTGCCAGTTGTCACCACTCCAACCACTGCCAGTTGTCACCACTCCAGTCTTGAAAGACTATTTGGGTCCGATCCCATGCTAGTGTTTGGTTAGTCAGTAAATATCACAAATCATGCTGAAGGCGGGCAGTGGGCTTTTTCTCCATTGGTGTCATTCTGGCTTGGCATTTCTTTTATCTTTGTGGAACCCACAGAGCACAGATTGTAAATCTCATGAGCCTCATGACTAGATTCCATCTGAGTCATGAGGTTGCACCAAAAGATTGTTCTAGAGTGTTATGACTTCATCACATGGAGTGCACACATCTAAGAATGCATCATTTAGACATAATAACTGTTAAGGCAAATGCGCTTTCTGGCAATAAGTGGCACTGTGAAAGGAAGAAAATGTTCTCCATTCATGAAAAGAAGTAATCACAATATCCAAGAGTTATAAATATAAGTGTCATGGAACCATCTATATTTTTGTGTCATATGGGAATCTTGGAAGATTTCAAGAGTGATGGCAATCCAGTTGTGCTAATCTGACTACTTTTATGCACCTAAATGAAAGGTTCAGAGAATCTGCACCGTTATGAAGAGTTGAAACAGGTCAAGTGCTAGTAATTGGCATCCTGATGGAAATATTAGCCCACGAGTTTCTCAAGGAACTTCAAAAAGCTCGTGGTTGTTGATTAGGTAATCATCTGTAGAATACCTATATTCTCATGTCTAAAGCCACTTTTATAGGAGGCATGGTTTTTGTATAGCACATGTATTTGTCATATTGCTTAAAAATACCTACATTCGGTATCATTAAACCTAAATGCAAAGTGATATGGTAGGAAAGGCTAATGAACTAGAATTTCTGTCATGATTGCTAGCATGTCTTTATTTTCCCACTTGTAAAATGAGGGGCTTGTGGAAATGAACTTTGAGGTCATATCTTGGTCTGATTTTCTATTTGAGGGAATATGATAAAAATCAAAACATTTCTGCCTATCACCAACCAGCTGGTGACTTTGAACAATTTACTTAACCACTCTTGAATCTCCAAAATTCTGTGTATTTAAGGGCATAATACATGTGAATGTGGTTGGTGAATTACAAGGTGCTACAAAATATTATTAATGATATTCTTTGTTTTAGATTCATAGTTCATTTTTTCAATAAAGGATATAGTTTTGTTTATTTAAAAATCTCAGAACAATGGTGCTTTTGGTATAATTCAGTCCAAGTCCAAAAGCCTGAGAACCTGAAATTCTGACGTTTGAGGTCAGAACAAGATGGATGCCCCAGATGAAGACAGGATTTGCTCTTCATCTTCATTTTCCTTTCAGGCCCCAAGGTGATGGATGACAGGTGCCCACATTGGTGGGGGCAGATCTCTTTCCTCAGTTTACTGAATCTCTTCCAGAAACACCCACACAGACACACCCACAAATACTGTTTTACCAGCTACCTGGGCATCCTTTGTTAACACAAAACTAATCACCACACATAACTGTTAATTTGTCTCCCTTCTCCAGATGTCATCAGAGGGACCAGTGAGAATTTAATTAGGAGTGAGTAGAGTCAACATCATAGAGATAAGGAGGATTTTCAGGGCAAGTGAGGAGAGAAAAATCCAATGTTTGATGGTTTAATTTTATTAAAAATCTCTAGGTGTGTTGTAGTTTCCTTCTGAGGGAACAAATGGAGATTCTAACTATGACTACAGAATGCATGAAATGTCTTACTGGTTAGGAGAAGGAGAAGGGGACCGATTCTGGAAATTATAAAATTATAATCTTTAAGTCAATTTTCAGCAACATTAAATATATGGTTTATAAGCCATTAGGAAAGTAATAGAGATCACTGATATGAAACTGTCTGTTCTTTGCTGAACAGGCAGCTAGAGGGTGGGAAGGACATGGAGCCAGCAGTTTCCCAAGGCCAGTGTTGGTGTATTAGTCACAGTTCTCCAGAGAAACAGAATCAATAGGAGATATGGATATCATATATACCTCTCTCAGAAGATTTACTATCCAATACTGGCTCACAGGATTATGGAAGTTGAGAAGTCCCAAGATCTGCCCACCCCAAACTGGAGACCCAGGAATGGGCGGTATAGTTCAAAGGCTTGTGAGCCAGAGAACTGATGGTATAGATTCCAGTCCAAGTCTGAAGACTTGAGAGGAAGACTTGAGACGAGCAGCACCAAGAGAAGGAGAAGACTGATGTCCCAGCTCATCAGTTAGACGGGGTAATTCCACCTTCCTCTACCTTTTTGTTCTATTCAGGCCGTTACCAGATTGGATGATGCCCACCTGCACTGGGAAGGACCCTCTCCTTTACTCAGTCCACCAGTTCAAATGCTAATCTCTTTCAGAAACACTCTTACAGACACAGAAATATTTTACCAACAAGCGAGGCATCCCTAGGCCCAGCCAAGTTGACACATAAAATTAACGATCACAGTTGGGCATTTGGACTCAAGGTCTGAAGGTGAAACAGAGCATTGTATGGGATATCCATGTCAGTACCAAGGTAAGCAAGGTTGAGCTGGTTTCTCAAATGCAAACACATCCAAGGAAATGAAGACTAGAAGTAAAATGGCAGATTTCAGCTGCCAGATCATGTGATTTCAGCTCATGAGTAAGAATTTGTACAGTCAGAACTGAAATACTTCTTTCAGCTTTTTATGTAGTGACTGCTGTCTCAGGTGAGGTCTCTTAAGATGGTGAAGAGTGGATTCACTCTTGTGAATTCACTAACAAACCTTTATGATGCATTCACCTCAGGTGCATTTTGAGATATTGTTAGGAAAATGCCACACAGCTTTCCTTGAGTTCAATCTGACATTGCACACTGTCTCACAGATTGGAAATTAACTTAACAAATAGATGGACAAAGATTGGAGTAAATGAAGTAGGGACTAAAGTTCAGTCATTTGTCTATCCCTTTCCTGCTTTCACCTCAAAATATTTTTAAGTTAATATGTACCTGGCACTGATCTAAATACTTTGTATATATTATCTATGCAAACTTTGCACCATTTTTATAAAGAAAGTAACTTTCCTTACAAGGAAAGGCTATTTTAACAGATGAATCCTAGACTTAAAGTTATAGAATGACTTTTTCAAGGACACTGAGCCAGAAAATGACCAAGGATTCCAACCCAAGATTATTCAGCTTCTCAAGTTGAGTTCTTAACATTCTACCTCCCAGCTTCCAAAAGCTGAAACTTGAGAACTCAGCAAAGGGTATCTGATAGGAAGTGGATCAAATAAAATTTTACTACATTAGAATGAAGTCTTAGACATAATCAATCCAATGGTCACACATTACTCTTGTGGAGTAGGGGAGGTGTAGATGAGGGCTGTACAGAGAACAATCAA
Organism: Vicugna pacos; assembly: GCF_048564905.1. Taxonomy (NCBI): domain Eukaryota; kingdom Metazoa; phylum Chordata; class Mammalia; order Artiodactyla; family Camelidae; genus Vicugna; species Vicugna pacos. The sequence goes on from NC_132991.1 coordinate 24,214,328, forward strand.
ACCAAAGAAAAGAGGGTAATAACTCTGGAGACAGGTGTCCAGTGAGAAGCCAAAGAACTCTTTCATCTCAATTTATTCATTAAAAATGATTAGTTTTTCCACTATATTTGAATATTATTTTATAGTTTACAGAGTATTTAAAAATGTTTCCTTATTTGATTCGATCCCTACAGAAGCTCTATTTCATAGTGAGGGAGATGCTGTAATCTCAGTGAGGGCAATGTTATAATCTCAATTTTACGGATAAAAAATTTAAGATTTTAATTATAAAACTATCTTGAAATGGCATAACTAGTAGATCTAGACCTAAACACAAGTGTTTTGTTTGTTTTTTGGTTTGTTTTTAACTGCAAATGCAGTTTTCTTTCTAACTACATTATCTCTTTTGAGGTAGCACATGGTTACCAAATGCACATGTAATAAATACTAAAAATTTTGATAAATTTAGGATTATCTTAATAAAGTGTTGAATTCAAGCCAGAAACAAAGGAACTGCAATGCAATGCAAACAAATGTAAAGGCTGTATTTAGATTTCAACAGAAGAACTGTCCTGAATTGAGGGAATTTCCTGGTTACAAGCTTGCCATGGATCAACAGTGTAATAGAATCGGTCAGAAATTGTTCATGACAGCAAGGCAGAGTTAGGAGGAATATACTGTTCTGAGGAATGAGAGTGACAGCTGTGTCCTCCTGAATTGGTCAGAACACAATGCGTGCTTTGGGTTCAATCACTGGTAGGACACTGAAGAGGGATATTGGCAAGCAAGAGTTCATAGGAGGTCACTAAGTAGTGAGATGGAGTCAGGAGATAGATCTGTCTCTCAGGTGAGGCAACTAAGGGCAGTGCCCAGCCCCACACAGAAAGTTCTAAGCATCTGAAAACTAGTATTTTCTTTTATCCTTACAATGATCTTAAACAATAGGAACTAGCATTATCCTCATTTCATAGATGAGGAAAGTAAAAAGTGATCATTCCAATGCCCAGAGTAATAAGCTAGAAAACAGTTCATTTGCCATACAAAGAACGTAAGGATGCACTTGTGAAAGTATGCAATTATGCTAGAGAAATCCTAACATCACATAAGATCCTAGAGCTGTTTGTTTTCTGATGTTCTTTTATTACACCCTATACTTCTTAGGTCTCAAATTTCAACTGAAGTTGAAGAAGTTCATTTACCTTAGTTAGCATACATATGAATAATGGTATTAATATAAATGCATAATAGGTAATATATTTTATAATATAGAATATAGATAACTTATTTCTCAACCATATTTTATACATGTCATAAAATTTTTTAAATCTATATTTCAGCACCATAATAAAGTGGTTTTTTTCTATTTCATTACTTGAAATAATTGACTACCTTCTTAGCCATTACTCTGTTTTGCTAATTTTCTCAATTTTGATTAACTTCAAAATTGAACCATTAGGTAAATAAAAACAAGAAACTAATAATAGAAAAAAGTTCTATCACTGTTCTGACACCAATTCTCTGACATCAACTAGGTTTTCTGCAATTTAATTCAGTTCTGCCAACAACTATTTATGCTCAATTCCAAAGACACAGTTCTCCACAAGACTACCCTGGCTCAGATGCCAGCCCTAAGTCTCTGGGGTCACCTGTACTTCTGGCTCACCAGCTGTAATTTTTGGGTTCCTACAATCTCAAGTTTGATAATTTGCTGTAACAACTCACAGAACTCATTTAAAGCACTATGCTTACATTTACAGCTTTATTATAAAGGATACAGATCAGGAACAACCAAACGCCGAGGTGCACAGGGAAAGGTCTTGGTGGGGGAGCTCTTCATGCACAGTTCCCGTGCCCTCTCCTAGTGCAATCCAGCCACGTCACTCACCCAACATATCAATGTATTTGCCAACCAGGAAGCTCCACTGAGCTCATGGTCCAGACTTTATCAGGCATTCATTACCTAGATATGACTGATTCAATCACCAGCCATCTGACTGAACTCAAGTCTTCAGTCTCCTAACCCACTCCATATGGTCTCAAGTCCCAACCCTCTAATCACATGGTTGGCTTTTGGTACATTGCTCCCATCCTGAAACTATCTTAAGAGCCCCCTCAGAAAATTCCAAAGATGTTTGAAGATTTGTGCCAGGAACCAGGGTCAAAGACCAGATATATTTTATATAATATTGTTTATCGCTCCATCAGTCTGTCCATCCACTTGTCTGAAATTTAAGCAACTTAATGTAGTCTACTATAAAAATGGCAGATCCTATTTACACAACCATATTTAAACTTTGAGAATAATATTTAGGAGGTTTAGATTAGTTATGGTAAACACAGGAAAATTCAGGCTTAAAAAAATTGCCCTTTTGTTTATGATTAATGAGGAAACTAAGGGATAGATTTCATTGATTTACACATGCCCAGGGTGATTCTGATGACTCTCCATGCCTTGTGCCCCTTAGACGTGGTTATGCTAAGTTAAGGACCAACTGGTCATGTTAGGTAGTTAGATAAGTGGGGGCACAGGGCAGATAAGGTGGAAGAAAGGGAGGATGATCTGGAAGATGAAGTTATGCCCACCTCTAGCATAAAGGAATTTTATTTCTTCTAAATGAGTGCCAGCAAGAAACCTGTTAGTACCAGACAACCACAACTGCTCGGTAGCAGAAAGGACTTAACGGAACACAACCCAATGCTCATTGTATTATAATTAACATTGCGGTTTAGGCACCTGCCCCCGGGGGTGTTTCTGTATACACCATGGGTGAGGACATGCGCAAAGGGGTCAAACATGACTCAGCATTCCAGGGACAAGAGCCGTCAATCAATCAAAAGACCACTTTTAAGCAAGAGTATAAGAAATAAGGGAGACCAAAAAATGCCATTTTTCCTCTTGGATCAGCCCACCTCCCATTCTTGAAGGTGTACTATTTCCTTTCTAAATAAATCTTTTAAAATCTATCGCTACATGACACACCATCTCCCAACTGTAAACTTATCTTTCAGATATGACAACAACTGGGGTCTTTTCCTTTTTGGGGAGTAACAGTCACAGGACTTGGAATGAGTTTGCAATTTCTTTCCCTACTCTTTTACAAATGAAGCACTGTAAGCTTTCTCTTCACCCTCCCCACCAAAAAAAAAGCATTTTACTATGATATTTTAATTAAGTAGCTCTGTTTAGGCACAACTCAATCTGATGCTTTTCATGGGGATTTATTTATTTATTTTGGTTGAAATATATCCCTGGGGTAAAGGTATATTATCATTTATGTCAGGAAGTGAAATGATCTTCGTACTTGTTAATCCATAAATAAGGATATGTCTATCACAGGCAGAGAAAATGAAGGGGTGGGGAAAGAAAGAATGCGTAGCCGCAGGGTTTCTGTGTGCGCCTAGCAGTGCATGAGAAAATGAGGGTGAGGCTGGCTTAGCTTTCATTCTGCTCATCACTGATGTTGCAAAGAGAAAAAATGGATATTGTACTTTCTTTCGGTCATATAATGCACATGAACTTTTTAAGGTTTATAGTGTTCCTTAGATCTTGTGGCAACATTTATAGAAACTTTAGAACAATTCTGAAGTCTAAATGGAATGAAGTCCCTGAAAATTGGAGCACTCTGTTGAATGGAATGAAAACTAAAGGCATGCATCCTGCTTATGTGCATCTGAGTTTTGATGCAAATGCTGAAATGACAGGTAGAGAAAGGAGAATTACTGTGTCTGCTCATAGTCCCTGAAATGACATCCTTTGGGTAAATCTCCCTGCCAGGGAGAAACAGACTATCTAGTATTTTGACAAGGAAGCGTTTATAAACACTAGAGAAAACTTGGACCTTCGGCAAAGAAGAGATTATGAGAGGGGGCAGGGACAAGAGTCAAACCAAGAATGTCTGGAGGAAAAGAAGCCAATACTGAACAACACTGCTGAAAAATCTAATGATGTGAGTTTTAGTTGCAGAGAAGGCTGAGGAACGGTTTGGGGCATCTTTTACTTATTTTCTTATCATGCCATAAAAAAAGAAATTGAATTTCTAATAAAAATCATTCTGAGTGATTTCTATTTGAGACAGCCAAAGAAAAATGATCTAAAGATCTGCTTTAAGTTTCTCAGGGATAAAAGATGTTCACATCCACAAAATGGACCTAAGGGATTTAAGCTACCCACCTAGCTGTAGGATTTCTGGAGCTGTTGCTCAAAAGGTGAGGGAGAGGGCAGGGGTCTGACTGAGTACCCTACTTGAGACTCAGGCTCCCAAAAAGGCAAGCTACCTTGGCAACGCTTGCAGTATCTTGCTATGGACAAGTTCTCATTTAATTTGCTGCTTCCCCTTCTTGTCGCCATAGCTATCAAGACTCCATTATTCATTAAATAAGTGATGATTGTACTCAAAAATTGCAGCCACACGGGCCACACAGATGCATTTTCCTATTATTAACATGTTGCCAACTTGCAACTCTTCAAAGTCTGAGTAAATGTTTGGACAAGAGGAGGCAACAAGGACAAGCAAGAAGTAGCGGTCTTGAAGAAATTCAGCCCCACTTCTAACAGCTTTAAAGTCTTAAGAGTGTTTTCACTAGGGCAGGACCAGATAAATTGCTCTTATACGTGCATGCAAGAGGCTAAAATTCCTTTGAAAGTTTATAATTTCTCATGGGAAAATACAACATAAAAGTTACTTTTACTCATAGAAAAACAAAACCATATTTTCCTGTCAACCTTTGCTGTTGGGAATTTCAAACTTTTTGCATTTTTTTCCTGTGATTCTTAGCTGGCCCAAGGGACAGGCGTTTACAACATAATTTACTTTCAACGTGTCTCTGTAAATCATTGTAATACTCTCTATTGCTTGTGGAAAGGGGAAAAAAAAGCTCCCAGTGGGATCTCTTGTCCCACTTTCCCTAGACTCCACCAGCCCAAATGCAAACACAAACTTTCCCTTTTAAAGTCCAACCTCGAAGACAAAGGCACAGAGAGGAAACGGTGTACAGAGAGTACAGGTAAAGTTAGAACTGTGGGCAGGCTTCAAGGGAAAAGATTATATTTAAGATTAATTGGGAGAGGGGAGATCTGCCCTAGGTGATTTGGAAATTATAGAAATACTTAAGTCATTCTAGAGTTGGTAGGCTCCCTTCAGCCAAATGACTTAAAACTTTTTTTTTTCATAAAAATCCTAAGGACCTGTAGCATACTTTTGCAAAGCTATGCATATCAAGGATCATTCAGTTTTACATGAGAATTTGATGACTTATACACTGGTTGAACCTTCACCTTTTAGAACCTTAATGGGAATTTATTAGCTATTTCACAGTGTGTAAATTTGAATCTAGGTCAGATGAGGAAGAAAAATAGGGCATATTCAGGCCTAAAGAGTAACCTGAAAAATCACCTATCAGAACAAAAACAGATAAGGTGTGAAATTAAACAGATGATTAAAAGTGTCTTGGGGGAGGGTACAGCTCAGTGGTAGAGTGTGTGCCTAGCATGCACGAGGTCCTGGGTTCAGTCCCGAGGACCTCCATTTAAAAAAGTAAATAAGAACTTCCTACCCTTTCCAGAAAAAAAAAGAAGAAGTGTCTTAAGCAATCTGAGGTTTGAAGACAGAACCTGATGAATTGGGACTCTATATAGACCACTGGAGCTCGAATTCAGGTGACTAGTGAGCCTGGTTCCTACACAAGCTGCAGATTAAGGAGCTAACATATTGTGTTAACCTGCTTCTGCTAACTCTCCATAACAGGAAATGTAACCCAGGTGGGTCTGATATTCACAAGATTAAAGCGCATATGTACCATCAAATGGTCACCGCATTAAAGCTGTTTTAATGAGGACTTGGGAGATAATGAATGAATGTCGCTAATTCACTACAGAGAAGACAGCCTGACCTCCTCCTGACCTCTTTGCCGCCAGGTATCTTAAACAACATATTAGTTCTGCTTAAAGCCAAAATGAGACGGTCTGTAAGATAAGAACAAGCCAAATGCTTAGGAGAATGCCTTTTGCTGGTGTTGAAGCCAGAAAAAAAAAAATCTGCTCCCTAGAGTCCTTATAAAAAGAACACTGTGTAACAGAATGAAAATCATCTTCACTGACACCTTTATCTCAGGCACAGCCAGCCCTCAGCTACATCAGGCTGTTTCCGATAGTGGCCCTCAGTACCATCCAGTGCCACCATACCAGGAAAATACCACTCGGTAGAGGCATGGGTGGAGGACTGTTAAGGATATAACTCTCGGCTGGTTTACCCTAATCCTGGGTAAAATTTCGAGGATTTGGAGGGACTGCTTATCTTCCAGGTAAGCCTTCATAAATATCAAGCTTTGGATAGATTTAAGACGGCTGCGTATTAGAGATTGTACTTGCTAGAAAATACTCAGGGCACAGTCAATTTACTGTGATCCCACTTGTTTTTCCAGGCAGCAGGATTAGAGGTAGGTTTTTGTAGGAACTGAGGATCCAGTGATGGTTTTCCCTCAGTAAAAGACAACTTGTCTTCTGCTAGTAGGCGAACCAAAGGAGCAGCTATGATTAGGGAAGAAGGGGCAGATGGGAAATTCTCTCGTGCCTGTTATGGTCAATGAGTATAAACACTGTCAAATAAGGTAAAATTCGTGTAAGCGAGAATTCACTGTAGGACTTGTCCAGCATAGATACAGGAAGTAGTTTAAGTTACAGTGGTTTCAGTTAATATGAACCTAGTATTACAGTATTTTCTCCTAAATAAGCTTATCGAGAAAGTTTCCAAATGCATTAAATGAATATTGACGTCTGTCTATATGTGCAAAGCCTCAGCGTTTAAAGAATACCTTTAGTTTAAAATACAGAAGAAAACTTAAGTGAGGAAGTCCTCAGAATGATTTTCCAGGCCAGATTTATTTTGGCAGTCACATTCAGGAAACTATGCAGTGTACCAAGTTCTGAGTATTGTATTTGGACACTGATCCATAACTGTAGTCATCAGTTTACTGACAACCATCTGCTTGGACACTACTCCCACATTCTAATAAGTAACGTAAAATTAAAATGGCAACAGACAATTTTGGCAGCAAAAGTAAAAATGGTAATTGGACCCTTGAACTCATACTCAGAGTGACGAGTCAAAACTATGCTTCCGCTTCATCGTGGTCCAAACACATTTAGGTAAAGAGTGCTAAGTCTTGTCGTTGCAACCAAGAACCCTTGAAAGAAAGATCTACACCTTTGCTTCTTTATCTAGCACTTCATTACACACAGCTGCTTTGCTTTGTCGGTGAGGTACATTCCACTGGTGAGTCCTAGTTTTCAAGCCAAATGTTTTCTGTCATTATCCTACTTTACTGGAGCCATTTGAGGTAAAATAATGGCCTGAGAAACGTTGGGCACCCTTCATACCCTTTGGTTTTCTTACATCAGCTACCATCTATTTCCCAATGACTCCCCAACACCCACATCTAGCCTCGACCTCTTGCAAGGGCTAGAGACGTGTGCAATCAATGACCTATAAGATATTTTCTTTCAAATATTTCATAGACATAGTTAAACAAAAATGTTCAAAACCAAACATACTTTTTCCCATTCCACCCAGCCCTACACAACATTCACCAAGTCTCAGGGAAAGAAAAAAAAATCCCTTCCACGCCGCTGCCCATTTCAAAAACCGAGACTCGTTGATTTTTTTCTTCTCTTTTCTTTTTTGTAAACTAATTAGCTACAATGTCCTGCACATAAGGTTAAAGTGACTAGAAATGCAATATAAATTTGCTTAAGAAAGAATAATTTTAAAAAGTAGCTCGTTTACCTGAGTTTGGTCCCAGTTGGCTCCGCGGCTGTCCTCGGGCCTTCCTTCTCAGGAGCCTTTCCGCCTCTCGGCTTTGCTTTTCTCTGCGTTGCTTCTACTGCTGGTGGGTTCTCCAGACAGGGTGGCTAGCTGGCTTCCGACAGCTCTCGACTTACGGTCCTGCTTCTGGCAATTCCAGCTGGAAAAATGTACCCCTTCCTCTAAAGTTTTAAACAGAGAATCTGAGCCTCCATGTCTCCGTTTGGCCTGAATTAAGTCAAATGCTTATCCCTGATCCAAATAGAGTGGGTGGGCGGAGGCAGCAACCTGATTGGCCCGTCTGAATTACAATCCACACCTGGGAGAGGGCTGCGGCCAATGCCACTTAAAGGCACAAGAATGAAAAGTGTGAAGTGTTACTACTAGCACAGAAATTAGGGCGCTTTACCAGCAGAGCGGATGCTAGCAGGATAGTCCAAAAATGTGGATTTTTTTTTTCCAAAACATGAGCAAAATACAGAAAAATAAAAATAAAAGTTTAAGTAGTAAACAATATAATGGCGATGATACAGTGGGAACTGGTGAAAAGTAGGCACATTTTGGAAGTCATTGGGGTTCCCTTGGAGAGTTTGTGTTTATCTCCTGAGCATGCAGCAATTTCTATGTCTAGCAAGACCTAAGGGTTTTATTTTTTCAAAATAAATTCCAGATTTAAAAAATAGATAATTCATTTACATGTTCCTAACTTAAGTAGTAGTTCAAGAGAAAGACAGAAAGAGAAAACAGTGTGTTTTAGTTTGAAGAAAAAAAGCTCAGGAATGACTTAAATCATGGACATCAAGAACATTTTTCATACTAATTTTACTCACCAGCTATTCTTTTCCACTGCAAACAAAGGGAAAGTTTAACTTGCAGAAAGAGGATTTAGATTAGGCATAAGGAGTCTGCTGTTTCGTGCATATTGAACGCACCTGTAGCAAGAGTCGAGCCGCAGGTAGCTGCGGCGTTGTGCTGGGCTTCCTGTAGCAGCCTAATGTTGCCTTCTCACCGCATGCTCCTCTCTGAGCCTCTCTGATTAAGGAAAAAGAAAAGCACTGAGCTGGGTGCGAAAATGTATTCACCCTAGGAAGGTTATGCCTTTTTCTTCTGCTACAATTCTATTAAGTTGGAAAAGACGCTATCTGGCCGGAGTGGTTTGTTTCTCAAAATTCAGGAATGAGCATGACCTGGAGAGCCTGTTTAAAAACAAGTGGCCGGGCACCACGCACAGAGATTCTTGTGCAGTAGGTCTGGGCTGGGCTTGGGCATTTTCATTTCTAACAGATTCACCGGTGCTATGGAATCTGCAGCTCCAGGCAACCCACTTTGAGAATCACTAGCTCCCACAGTGCCCTGTTGTGGCAGATAAAAACTTTGTGGATTCTTTTAGAATTAGATGAGTCAGAAATGCTTGTGCCCAGATATTTCCATATAATTAATGAATTAATTGTAAATGTCTACAATCAGTATTTTCTTAGAATCTTTTTAATCAAATTAGGCTCATATAGATCATTTTCCTCACTTTTTCTTAAAGTTTTAGGGCACTGGAAATCTTATTTTTAGAGAACTCTGGCTTGTGACCTTTTTCCCAGTAATTATTTCCCTATTGACCCAACTCCACTCTCCTGTCTAGTCTCCAGGCAACATGTATCCCATCCTCAATGGAAAGAAAAGGCATAAGCAGAATTTCAGAGAAAAAGGCCTGGGTCTTCGTATTCTTATAAGACTTCACACCTAGGAAAGAAAAGTGCCCAAATGGCTGAATGTTTTTCCAGTGGGTCCTTGTGGTTTAGTATAATGTACTCAGCAACAGTACTGTACACAGATCAAAAGTGCTGCATCTTAAGTAACTTAGATGGCAGTGGAGACAGGGTGCTTTGTAAAACTAAGTCTTTCTGAAAAGTGATTCTAGTTGTAAAGAAGACACTGTAGTCAAAGTGTCAGAGCAGGCAGAAAGAGAAAGGGCAGCATGAACCAAGTGGCAGGAAACCATACATCATGTGAACAACGGGGTCCTTGGGCAGAGAGAAGCAGGAACCTCGAAACTGATCACACATTTGGGGGTGACAAGTGTCCTGGAGGCAGGCAGAGAAAGGTGAGAAGAGGCAGGAATCTCCATAGTCCCAGTGTAATCTTGTGCTCATTATGCCCTCATTACAGTAAAATTAACCTTGTATATTAGAAGTGCCCATCATGCACCAAGGTCATGACACTTCCAATCCAGGCTAAATAAGGGCAAAAATCCCTCCTCCCCTTGGGTAGGTGGAGCTGGGATGAAAATCAGGGACTATGACCCAGACCCCAAACCCCTCCCTCGCCAATGAATATTCTGCTCATTCATTTTTACACTCTGTGTAACCAAATTGCTAAGAAACTCAGGGCAGCTGCTCACCTGAGCCTGCCTGCTCTCCCCTTGAGAGTGTACTATCCATTCCTTAATAAATCCTCTATTTACTTTTTTGACTTCGTATCTCCTCTCTGAATTCCTTCTGTGATGAGATGAGAATCTAATCACCCACAACAAGAGAATCATACAGGGAATCTGAATACAGTTGTTTCATGATTTGTGAGCCTGAGATCAAAGCAATAGTTCTAAATGGACATTTTATAGGAAAGGTGATGTTAAGTATGTGTGAGTAATAAAATTATAAATAAATTAGATACATCCACGAGAAAACAAATTCTCTCCACGAACTCTCTTTTTCTCTTGAATGAGCAGGCTCCTTGGATACCTTGAATAGTTCACTTATGAACAACTCAAGGTTGGTCATAAATTCCAAGGCATGTAACCATAGCACAAGTTTTAATTGGGTTTGAGAAAAAGTGGGAACCCTTCTGCCTTAAGTCAGTAAAATTCTTCCCTTGCTTTTTTTTGCCAAGGGTGCAGAGGACAGGAGCCCCTTGAGTGATTTAACCAACCAGATTCTTCTTCTCACAACCCCCAACTTTGCAGTTTCAGGGCCTCAGTCTATTGAGTATTAGCAGAAAAGTCTCCCATCAGTTTGGAACTAGCTTGTTTAAATTGAAAGAAAGAGATACCCCACTGCCCATTTTACATATGAGGAAATTAAGGCTCTGAAAAAAATCACTGAGTTAATGCATGTAAAGCACTCATTCTAGGGCCCGGCACCCAGTAAGCTGTTATCACACAACAGGCCGAGGACCTCTCTTCAGGAATATATACAATTGGACATGAAGACAATCCATGGGGATATGTTCCATAGCAGAGTTAGCAGATAGAACAGACAGAAGAGAGCAAGCAACTCATTGTGGAGTGGCTACAGAGAGGTTCTCAAAAGAGGTCTCTTGAAGGGGTTCAGCACATGGTAGAAATACCGTATTTGCTGAATGGATCCGTAAGAACATACATGATTTCACCATGAAGTTTAAATAAAATGATCTGTCGTTCTGATGCAGTATCAATAGATGGATTTGATCAGAACTACTGTTTTCCTTTTGGTTCAATTACAATATATAGTCAATGATTCCTAAAGGTGGTGACTCTCCAATGTAATAGAGGAACTGCTAATGAACACAAACTGAAATACTTTGGGAATTCCAATCCAATTTCATAGGTAGGAAGGAGGGCGGGGGTGGAGTAGCACAGGGAGCAATACTTTGACAAAGCTCCCAGGTGTTTCTGGTTATCAGTAAGTTCTGGAAACCATTGGTCTAATACAGCTGTCCTCCTCCCTGGCTGAACGTTGGATCACCTGATGCCCTTTTAAAGCTACCCAGACCTAAGCCCCAGCATACTCATCCCTCTTTTACTTTAAAAGTTCTCCAGGTAATTGGAATGTATAGCCACAGTTGAGAGCCACTAGTTGAAGCAGAGGAATGTACTGCACTTAGCAAAAGGAGAGAGGAGAGGGAATAAAACAATTGTTGGAAATGACACTCTCATGGAGGTTTTATTGGGAATTATAAGTACTTTGGATCTATTTCTGCTATTACTGTTTTTACCCTTCTCCCAACCCCTGAATCTCATAAGGACATAGAGAAAGGCAGATACTAGCTCTGATTTTTTTTTTCTACCAAGCAATGTAGCCTGAAATGTTTCTGTCAGTGGGTCCTTGCTGTTTGCAGTAAGAAGAAATGATGGCACATCCTCTGTAGCCTCCCAGTCTAAAATGGAGCAGTCTCTGTCCTTTTGATAAGGAGTGGTAGAGTTTATCCAAATCCTTCTACTCCACATATTACGTGTGTGGGGGCATCCTGATTTTCACAGATGTCAACATATGTTTTGAAGAAAATATCTAAAATTTCAGAATTTCTTCTCAAATGTAAGCTGTCAAATTCATTAAATTCATTTTCAAAGAAAAGAAGAACAAAGACAGCCAAGGTGAGGAACCAGTCGAGTAATCATCGGTTTTTTCTTTTTCTTTTTTTTTTTCAGATTGCCAGCTTTGAAACACAAATGGATGGTGTAATTCGGAAGGATTCATAATTCACTTATAGAAGATGCTTCTATTTTAACTATATATGAGCAACCACTGAGGACATGTCTTCAAGTAATATGGGACCTCGATGAGCCCTCATCTTGGATGGTCTCGTGTAGGATGAATGTGTTAATGCTTCCTTTCAGTTTGGAGGTTCCTGGTTCTATGTCTGCTGTTTGGAACATAGAAATTTTTAAAGGCTTTGAGTAAGAAAAAAAAGATATTCCATTTGAGGTTGTTAAGAGCAACTGAATTAAGTTTGTGGTTCAAATGCTACTATGGAACAAAAATGTGAAAAGTTGTTTACATAAAAGTATATCTTCTATAATTCTGGAGGGCTGGGTAAATAAACTCATAAGTAGATGTAAGTGAGAGAATGACAAAGATTTAATATTTATGCTGTAGTGATATTGGTGACACTATTTCCGAAGTGAATAATATATTTAAGGTTAAAGTTAAGTGATATTTTATTAATCTTTTGTCAAATTAGTATCATTCTTTCTTCCCCTTTTTGGGAGCAAATTTTGCCAGTGGTTTATCCCCGGCAGTTAGATGACAGAACTTCAAAGTTAGAAAATCAATGAAGCATTGAAGGGGGTGAATTAATTATATATACACATATATATTTATCCAAGGTATTTTTGTCTTTCCTGTTAAGTACTCTCTTTTCTCCCTATTCTTCTTCTGTTTTGGATAGGTTGAATGTCTATGTTTATTGGTACAATTGCACTGTTTTAATCCAAGTAAAATCTGAAATAGAATGAAATTCTTTTTGGCTTTTGTCTGAACTTTGTTTTGATGTTTCTGCTTAATGAGCATACACGTTTTAAGTTTTCAAACAAGGGAATACTCTTGTGTGTATTTCCCTTTACATGCCAGAAATCTTTTACATAGGTCATAGACTCAGCCTGAGTGTAAGCCATTAGTCACTAAGCAATCGTATTTATACCATATATCATTTATTTATAATATATGAATGTTTTATGTTGTGTGGAGGTACTATGGCTGCTTCCTGGCTTATCTCTATGATTAAATTTCCTGCATGGTATTGTAGAGCATGGAATGGGACACACTCCAATGAGTAGAAACAGTTATCTAAGTCATGGATTCTACCCACCCCAGCCCACTTATTATAATTTTTCTCTTCAAGGAACTTCTTATATCCCATTAAATAATTAAAGAAGAGAGTTGATTTATTTTGCTTTTCTTTATCTATAATGACCTTAAAAGGGGAAGGGGAGAAGGGAAACAGAATGTTGATCCTGTTAATAACTATATGTAGTCTTTTACCATGGTTTTACGGGAGTAAGACGGGAGAGAGGACTCAATTTTCTTCTTCCTTTAGCAGGCCCCCTGGGGTGGGGGAAGCACTCCAAATTGGTCCTCAAAAGCATCCTTTTGTTCTCAGCAAGTGCCAGATTGTTCTGACATATAGCCTGTGTCCTTATGGATGGATACCTTTGTATGCATATGGGTATTGAGTGTGTCACATAGAAATAATTTGCCTTTAGAGAAAGACTTCAAAGGGAAATCAGAGCTCACTATTCTATCTGGTGTGATCCACATTCTTCCTTCCAGAGAACACGTAAATGCCAAAGTCCTACCTGCCTCCTGTTATTCTACTATTGAGAATCTTTCCAAGATTCAATAGTATTCTATGTGCTAATTGATTATGATTATATTTTATGAAAATTTAAAAATAATTAACCATATATAACTAGGCCACAGTACACAGTGAGTATTGATAACACGTTTTACGCTTTGTGTAAACCACCTGGCTCCAAAGGTTGTGAAATTCTTCTAAATCTTTTTTTTGCCGCTAGTTAGAAATTTACCACAATTACCATGTTTCGGGAAAAATTATTTTTACTTTAATTTGGCTTTGTGTAAAATGATTTGTTGCCCACTCATGACAAATAGTACTTAAAGTGTTACCTCCTCTCTGAAGCTTAGCTGGATGTTGTTTGTTCTTTCATTCATTCATTTCACAAATACTTATTAAATACTCAAGCAGGAACTCTGTCCTCTGGACTTGCCTGCTTCTGCTGTGTATATTCCTCTTGCTCCTTACATCAGTAAAAGCCCTGGAAAAAGTAGGCAAACAGACAAATAAACAATAGTCCCAACATTTCATTAGCTGATTTTTATACTCTTATTATATGGTTGTTGTCTTCCCCGAGGCCAAGTTAACTTTCTTAAATTGCTCCTGTGGACGTTTGCCACACTGTTAGCACTCACTGCTCAGACACTCATGGGGCAAAATGTCCTTTATAAAGCCTTAGTTTGCTCTTATGCTCTGTTATTATATTTACCCCTGTCTGGAAAGTGGACCCAGAAACCCAAAACGATGGAAACCTCCTGTACTAGTTTCCTAAAGCTGCTGTGACAAAGGACCACAAACCGAGTGGCTTAAACAACAGAAATTTATTGTGTCACAGTCCTGGAGCCTAGAAGCCTGAGATTAAGGTGTTGTCAGGGTTGGTCCCTTTTGAGAGCTGTGAGGGAGAATCTGTTCTATGCTCTCCTCTAGCTTCTGGTGGTTTGGTGGCAATCTTGGACATTCTTTGGCTTGTAGACACATCACCCCATCTCTGCCTTCATGGTCACATGATATTCTGGCGGGGGGTGTGTGTGTGTGTGCATGCACATGTCCAAATCTCCTCTATTTATAAGTCCTACCCCAAAAGGGGAAGAGAAAAAGCCTCGGTTCTTGTCTTGCCTGAAAGAGATGAATTCAGACGAGAGATGAAAGCATTGTGTAGTCAAAGGTTTTAAACATTTCATTAGCAAAGTGAAAGTACACCTCCAAAAATGGAAGGTGGCTGATCCAAGGAAGGACAGCAGTGGTCTTTGTT
This sequence comes from Vicugna pacos, assembly GCF_048564905.1. NCBI lineage: Eukaryota > Metazoa > Chordata > Mammalia > Artiodactyla > Camelidae > Vicugna > Vicugna pacos. The sequence goes on from NC_132991.1 coordinate 24,229,400, forward strand.
TGCCCCTTCTCTTACACCCTCACTTAGAGGTGGTCTCTTGATTGTTTGACGGCTCTTGCCCCTGGAGTGCTTAGTCATGTTTGTCCCCTTTTGCGCATGCCCTCACCCATGATGCACACAGAAAATCCCATGATGGGGCCTAAATTGCACTGCTAATTAATATTACAATGATCGCTGGGTTATACTGAGTCAGGACCCTGTCACTAACATGCAGTCAAGTTGGTTATCTACTTCCAACTGGTCTCTTGCTGGCACTCATTTAGAGGAAGCAAAACCCCTTTATGCTGAAGGCAGGCATACCACCATCTTCCGGACCATCCTCCCTCTCCATCTTATCTGCCTGGTGCCCCCACTTACCTAACTATCTAACATAAAGACATCCCTCATACAGGGTTAGGGGCCCACCCTACTCCAGTGTGACCTAATTATAACTAATGACACCTACAATGACCCTATTTCTCACATACTGAGATACTAGGGGTTGGGACTTCAATATAGGAGTTTTAGGGGAGGACAATTCAGTCCACAACACTTTTCCATCAATTGTGAATCACAGAAAGAGAGTGGAGGGAGAGATTTACAAAATGATCTGTGTGTGTATGTTCTTTATCACCTCTTCCAATCTTTTCTATACCGAACTGGGTCTCAGCAGCACCTAAATTTCTTCACAATTCTAAGGAGAAACATAAGCATATACTCCATTAGGAATCAGGGTGACCAGAGGTTATATTTTGTTTGAAGAGAGAAGAGTGCAGCTTGGGACATATTGTAATGTCTGTATAGATGTGTCACTTTTAATCTTATAACTTACATCTTAATCACAAAATTTCCATTGGATAGAATTTTTATTATCATTTATGTAATAAAAATGTATGTCCTCAGTTCCATATATGAGCTTCCAGAAATGTGGTAGTATTTCACACATATCATGCTTGTCATGCGCTTATTTTTGCCTAATTCTCCTGATCCTAGAAGCAGCAGAGTTGGAAGGAGACTGAAGAACTCAGGGTCACAGTTCCGCCTTAGTAGCTTCATAGCCATTTGGAACTACTTTTGGAGACATCAAAACAATCCTAAAAGATTTCTCTTTGTTTTTCTCAACTTTATGTGAAAACTAGGTTATTCTGGGTGTTGGCATCCAAACAGGTTTTAAATATTTGATTTCATTGACTTCCTTGTGGGTTCTACGGTTTTAAATAAATAATAGTTCAATCAAAATTTATTTTTATTTTAACCAGGTAGACACTTGTATCTCCATTGCTTTCAGTAGTAGCTGAGAATTTTAATACCAGCTGATTATTAAGATACCCTCCAGAAATGTAGAAATCATTTTACATGCTTTTTTTCTAGTTTGGACTTCACAGATTGCCACTGACTGCGTGTGTGTGTGTGTGTGTATGAGAGAAGAGAGAAAGAGAAGAAGAAAGAGAATGAGAGAAAAATTTACTTCACATGGCTGTTTACTGAGAATTACTAAAACCACAGATGTTTCTCTATAGATTCTTTTCCTGGCCTTTGCACATATTTGAGTTTGGTGCATTTGGAGATTTTGCACTAGTCTGGGCACCCAGAACTATAAACAGTCTTTACCCTGGTCATAACCTTCCCATAAAAAGGAAAAGAAAAAGGAAAAAAAAGAAACATACTGTAATCACATGAACGTAGTTAGAGTTTAGGGGATTGTTTCTTGCTTTGCTGTAAACCGATGGTTGAAATCTGTCTAACTGGAAACATTTCAATGCAAAATAAGGCTGCAGGTTTCTGGAAACAAACCTGCAGTACCTGATGCTTGGTGGGTAACATGATGCCTGCATCAGGTGAGGACGTTAGGTGTGTACGTGTCGGCAAGCAGTTGTATATTTCTTGCCAATTCTTCCAGACAGATTGGCTTCACTACATTTTTACAGTTTGGACGATTTTTTTCAAGATAGGACACCACCACAGTCTAACACTTTTTTTTGACAGTCAGCGAGGTATGTCTTCTTGATAGCTTTGGAGTCTGTCTTATTGTTGTAGCTTATATAAGTTGTATTAACACAGAGTGTAAGAATTAGGAGAGAACTAGGGAATATATTTTGTAGTATTCACAGTACTTCTGGAAGCCTGAGCAAGCTGAGAAAATGCTCTTGTAAAACTTGTCCTCCTGACCCAAAACTTTCTATCCCTGTCTCAGTAAATTAAACCATAGATTCTGAACTAAGCCTGAGGTTTCCTGTTTTATTTTCAGCTTTTAAGATTTGCATAGCAAAATATCTGATTCAAACAATGCAAGAATAGAATGCAAGTGTCTTTAAAGAAAATGGGCCATGGGTTTCTTTCTTTGTTTTGTTGGCTAGATTTATATAGCACCTTTGACCCAAGGTCTAGGGCACTTTCTTAGGTCAGCTCCTTCCCCACCTTTTTTAAAATTGATCACTTGAGATGTAATCTGTGAATCACCCCCACGACTCCCTCTAAACTCGCACTGGCATCATGCTCTGGCCGCTCATGTCAGAACCAGAGAAAACTACAGCATGTCAGGTCTATGCAATGCCAGTTCTCTGCAGAGGGAGACATTTGTCAATGTCTTATTGCAACTGATGCCCTCCTTGGGAGTTTTTTGTTGTAAAATTGTGGTCATGAGACTAATTTAAAAAAAAAAAACTTGCGCATATACAAAAAGGGGCAGTGGGCTGTTATTTTTCCCCCTTTTTATTTCCATCAGAGAATAAATATCTTAACAGAGACTGTACATTGCGTTACTCCTCTAACACTAGTGCTAAGAAGCACACACATCTTCCAGCAGACAACTGGCCCAGCTGAAACCGAGTGAGAAGCGGCAGATCAGGGGTCTGCGGGGAGAAGAGGGATGGCAAAGCCAGTTCAGGTTTACTTCCCAGGGCAAAGCTACTTTTCTGATGAGTAAGCGTTTTCTCCAAAGCCCCTCAGTTTAAAAAACGGAAGGATGATGGAAACTGCCTTGGTTAATTGTCAGCTCACACCTTTCTTTAATGAGTTTCCTAGAAGTTTATGGTTAAGTTACCCTGGTGACTCAGGTAGGGTTTCCGTCAACTCCAACGGAGGCTGTCAGAATAGGAAAATGGGGGTCCATTCTCTGATTAATGAAAATAATAATTATGTACAGATGAAAGCAAAGAGAGAAAGCAAAGAGCGTCCATGTTACTTTAAACAAAGAAGAGTTAAGGCCTTATCTTAACTATGCATTGGCACCGCAATGCGAAATGGTCATGCAAAATTAATTTTTAATGTGTTCAATTTATATTAAAAATTTCTGCAAGTGTGTGAATTTTTTTTCCAAGGCTGGAGTGCTACTTCATTTACAATATTCCCTGAAGGTGTTTTTTTTTAAAGAGACTCTTAAACTGAAGCCATTTTAAGGGTTTTATGAGACATTATGTGAGCTTTCATATGCAAGTTAGTCGTTAAGTACCAGATATTATATTCTGTAATATGCTTAAGTGATATTAGAGGCTGTATATAGCCTGCAGTAATGGCTATTGCTGCTTTTTTAATTTATCAAGAAAATGTTGCTTAAATAAGGAGCAAATCAATGCTGGGTTGTACAAAATATAAATGTAAGGAAGTAACAGTATTTTTTATATACTTGCTTCTTCCGGCTTCACTGAAAGGGAAAAATACAACCTACTTTCAGGGCTTATATTGACAGAAATTGTCAAAAATAAAACAAAATAGCATACTTAGAATTAGAGAGCTGCTAAGAATATACAGAATGACACTGAACAATGGATACCCATTGCTACTCAGTGCCTCGTGATGGAGATAAAGACCAATTTTATGCCCTTGATAATTGTCTTTTGTACGCTTTCTGGCATTCAGACCGAGTAAAATCTCTTACTTGGATTTAAACCAGTTAAGGCTTTGACTATTCTGCCTACAAAGGGAAATATTTGTATTAAGCTGGATTCATTGGCCCAGTTTTGAAAAGTATGGATAAAGCCCCCACCTGATGAGTGAAATTGACTTAAGAAAAATGAAAGGGAGATCCCTGGGCAGCGCCCCTCCCACGCTGCCCCCAGCCGCCGCCACCCCCCATTTCTGAACATTGATCACTCTGTGGATGCTTAAACCACTGTTTAACATGGTCCTGAATTCAGTTTTTCATTTGGCAAGACATAAGACACAACCAGTTATTGACAAGCTATGTATTGTATCTAGGGGATTATCATTACAGAAAGAAGGCTGAGACTAAAAATAAATCACTTGTCATTGAAAAGCAAAACAAAAACAAAAAAACACCACAAAAAACACAAAACTTAAAATAGTGAAAAGTCCTCAGCCAAACGAAGACTTCTTCAATTTGGCAGTATGAAATTTATTTTATACTTACATTTTCGTATTAAAATAAAATGATTACTTAGCTGAGGTTAATCCCTCAAACGTTTTACCCTATTATGGGCATTATCAACATACACCCACATATATATTTGGGGTTTCTTAAATCGTATCTTAAGTATCATCAATATGCTGTGGAAGATTCACACTTTGAACTCACATTACTCAGAATACAAAAAAAAAATTTTCTTTTAATTTCAGTTGGGTTTCCTTGACAGTTTTGTAAGACAAATATGTAAATAATAGGCCAATAAACAAAACAACTTTTGGAGATTACTGCAGGCTCAGTACGTGCTTAGTCCTTCTGTATCTCAAATATGGGTTAATGACTGTTTACTAATTTTTATTTTCATTCCTCAGACATTGACTAAGCCCTGACTGTACCCCTGACGTGACTCTCCGAGTTCTGAGATCACCTAAACTACCTTCAAAGCATCAACCCAAAACATGCGTCTCATTCACTATGATTTCAATGGTCAGTGCAGTTCTTACAGAATGAAAATACAAATCTTTCATACACGGGGAGACTATCGGATAATCAGGAGGTTTGTTTACATTAGAGCACCCTACGGCCAGCCAACACTTTTCTGTGTTTTCTGCTGCTTTTTTCAATCTTGGAATGATTCTCATTATACTTACTAACTATCCTTATTGTCATTAAAAATACGTATATATCAACATGGATGGGTACAGTTTTCTATCTACAACCCCTTCTGGCTATAGAGTCTTTCTATGTATTTACAAGTCTCCTGGTCCCCCTGAGTCCTAGGAAACCCAAAGCTGCATGTTTAAAAGGAGGACAATATTCCAACTTAGCCCTCCGCCTCCCTTCGCCCAGCTGCAGACCGCTTTCCTTGGTTCTCCACTTTGCATTATGATTAAAACATTTAAAATCAAAATCATCTTTTCCACTTGCCTTTCCTCTCCAGCTGTTGATTCCCACCCGATCCTTCTTTTGGAGTCAGAATTAATACGAATATTTAAAATCCTTGCCCTAGCCCAGCAGCTGCAGATTTCGACTCCCTGTACTGTTCTCCATCTGTAGCTCACCAAAATGTTTCTCGGAAAAATAACATGAAGTTGGTTTTTCCTTCCAAAACTGCTAGTGTTTTCACGTGCCTCATTTTAACCCGATTTCTGTTATAAGGACTTTGAACATGATCTTGCCAGAAGTTAAATGTGTCAAATTGTGGGGGGGTGTCAGGGGGTCAGCTGGCTTTATATTAATTACTATCAGTATAAAACAGCATGTGGGGCTGTCGGTGCCACTTATTCTTTTGGAACATATTCAAACACATATGTACAGACTGTACATTTTTGACTAATACAGGGAAAGAAAACGAAATAGAGTTTAGCTCTACCAGATCTTAAAATAAACATTCAGAAGAAATAAGAGATAAGCAAATAAAGTTTTTTGGCAGAGAGTTTATTTATTTAGCAACAGCGATGCGTTGCTTACACTTTCTACAAATGTTTTATCTCTTTTTCCGCAGCACCTGTCCCTGAGTGAATAGAACCACATCTGTCTCATCTTGGCATAACAAGTATGCATCTACATCTGTGAATGATGATTCCATTTTTGAAGGAAACAGTGTATACTTTTGCACTCCTGCAGTCTGGCTTAAAAAAAAATATTGCACAATGGATTTTGTGTCTTGCAGGAAGGCTTCTACAGTGAATAGAAAGTTTGGAACTGGTGCAAAAACACTGAAATTGCAATTTTGGAATGCTATGAATTTTACCTATAGCTATGCATGCATATTATATGTGCACATGTATATATTATTTGATACAAATATTATTGACATTATTAACACAAAATATCAGATAAAGAAAAGATTGACTTAGTAGAAGGTAAAATTGAGAAAAGAAAATGCTTTCGTAAACACTTCTATATTTTACAAGCTCGTAAGACGGTACTGGTTTGCATATTGCTTCAGAGATATTTCCTGAAAGAAAAAGTTAATTTTAAGGAAGGCAGAATTCGAGGTCTTAATTGATACCGATTAGATTTACTGATTATGATAATTTAGAGAATTTCGTATTTTGCACACTTTAATTTCAATACAAATAACCAATCTCTATGCAGAATCCTCTAATAATTAAGGAAAGGGTTGAGGGGAGGTGGATGATTCTGGAAGCTGTAACTTCAGACAAATCCAAAGCATAAGCTACAGTTCAGAAAATACACAATTCTTCCTTCCCTCAAACTGGCGTTAACTGCTGTGCTCTCAATTTGAAACCACAAAGGTGGACGTCACCCTTTCTCTTTTCCCCACACCCACTCCAGTGTCCTAGTCCCAGTTCAGTTTACTCCATTCTTCTACTATCTTGTTCATTTTACCATCATTCCTTTTCTAGATTCTGCAAAAGCCTCCATACTGACCTCTGGGCCTCAGGACCATCTTCTCTCCAACCTCTGCTCACACTGCACCCAAATGGAACATTTCTGAATTCATTTCGAATCTCAGGTTTTCCTACCTAAAACCCTTTGATGGCTGCCCTCTGCCCTCGTGGGAAAGCCCAAACCCAAGCCCTCACCTGGTTCAGAAGGGCCTCCAGGACAGGTTCAGGCAGCCTCACCTTTTTCTACCACCTCTGGCCCTCCTCACTCCCCACTCCCTCCAGCCACTGGCAAATTATTTTCACTTTTGAAACTCTTCCCATTATCCTCTCTCTCTCCTCCCCCCTGCCCCAACCTTTGAGCTTTTTCCTAAGTCACTCCTTGTGTTAGGTAGTTAGATAAGTGGGGGCACCAGACAGATAAGGTGGAGGAGAGGGAGGGTGGTCTGGAGGATGGTGGTATGCCTGCCTTCAGCATAAAGGGTCTTTACCTCCTCTAAATGAGTGTCATCAAGAAACTGGTTATAACCCAATGCCCATAACTGCACAATAGCAACAAGGACCTAACTGGACATGACCTAGTGCTCATTGTGATATAATTAGCATTGCAGTTTAGACACCCCCATGGGTTTTTCTGTGTGCATTATGGGTAAGGACATGAGCAAAAGGGGCCGAACATGACTAAGCTCTCTGCAGGCAAGAGCCATCAATCAATCAAGAGACCACCTCCAAGTGAAGGTATAAGACAGGGGACCAAGCAAAGACCACTGCTTTTCCTCTCTTAGATCAGCCTGCCCCCTATTCTTAGAGGTGCACTTTCCCTTTGCTAATAAGTCCTTTAAAATCTTTTGCTACACAATGCTTTGTCTCCCATCTGAATTCTTGTCTTTTAGGTTTAACAAGAACTAGGGTTTTTCCCTTCCCCCTTTGGAATAAGACTTGTACTACCTGCCACATTTTTGTTTCTGCTTTGCCCACTTCCCTCCACATTACTTTACTGCACAAATGCAAGTGGGGACAGACAGGTAGAGCCGTGTAAGAGGTGTCAAGTCTGTGGATGTAGGAACTATGAATTCAAACTTCATGACCTTCCCATTGTGTGTGGATGCCTCTTTACTGTGTGCAGAACACTGACTCATGGCACTGTGGGAGTATTTTTAAAATGCTGTTCAAACGTTTGGCAACACACTTAGGAAAACTGAACAGATACAAGCTGAGTATGGTCACACACAAAATAGAAATGACAAAAGCAAGGGGTACAGGAAATCGAAATTATTTTGCTCTTTGGTGCAAAGAGTGAAAGTATTCTTGACATATTATTCTTTCATCTGCCATTTCCTCAAATTTTTTCCACAAATAAGATAGTTAGGTTTGGATAATGTTGACATAATGACTTGAGGCTTTCGAAGATAATCCTTTAGGTGATTCCATAATGCATAATCCCCTTGTTACCATTTCCCAGAGTTTCAGGAGTCCGCATTCATGAGTCTCAGCTCTGTTCCTCCCGCTTCTCTGGAAGTCTTTTTATTTTATCACTCCACGATCAGAAGCAAGAACAGCTGCTCTCCATGGCAGTGTCTGTTCATACCGATCAAGAGTCCTGTACCTCACCTATCTTTCAAATAGTACCAGGTCCTTGAAGGAGAAACTGCGTCTGGTCTGCAGACTTAACTGGGTTTTGTTTTGATTTCAAGGACACTGCCCGTCCCAGGGTGGTTGCCGCCCCACTGCACTGCCACCTCCTCAGGTCCCATGAGACCACCCAACGGCTCTCCTGGCTTCTATACTTTGCATCCTGCCTTGGGTGGGAAGTGCCTGAGTGGGCTGCAGTGTTGACCATTGGCACAAACCTTCCTCAGTATTATTATTATTTTTTTTTCATTTGAAGGTGAGATGAACAAGCTGCAGAATTAACCAGCACTTCCTGGGTGGCCACACCTTTTTTTCTCTCCTGTCTGGCCTACCCCAGCTGCCATCTGCTCTCCTAAGCACCCCTGGCCCTCCTGTGATTGACAATACACAGCAGTGTCACACATGGAAAAGTGAGCCGGGGTAGAAATCTGAAATTCTTTCTCCTTCTCCTGTGTGTCCAGTTTCCTGTTTGTGTATACATACTTGTTAAATTTCCTTTTGCTTAGTTTTATTCCAAAGAAAAATTAAAAACAAAAAATTCTAAGTAAATACTGAATATTATTTGTTGATGCACTCTGGATATTAGATAACACATAGGCAGGATGTTTGTAAAATCATATATATTTTACACCCGAGAGAATAAAAGGAATTGTTTTATTCCTAGTGGGGAAATTATATATTTAGGGAATTTTTCAAAATATATTACTCCATCGGTTTATTGGTCAGTGGAGTCTGAGTTTGGATGTTTTAAAAATATATTAAAAAGAATATAGATAAGAAGGATCTTTTATCTGTTGGATATATTCATCCCCCCCCCCCTAATTTTAGACATGCCTCTCACTTACAAACTCCTTAGATTTCTCAGCTAATCCTTGCTATTATGTTTGGAGTCAACATTGTAATCTAGGGAAAAAAACTGCAATAAAATACTCAATAATGAGCAATGAGCATTTAAAAGTTGATGTAGAGATTTTGGATCAATTTTTAATAGTCAATGTAATTTTAATTTTGAGAGGAAAAGTTGCCTCAGTGCCAAGAAGCACTACATATACCTATTCATAATTTTTAATCTCAAATATATTTATTTCTATAGCTTTAATTAAAAATTACTATGTATTCAAACCACAAATTTGATCTATCGAATTTTAATGAAAAAAATCTTACATTTAATAGATGTTTCATTATATTTTCCTTGTTTTGTTTTGTTTGTTTTTACAATTTTGCATAGTCATTAAAATTCAGAATAATTGACATTTAAGTTTTGGATTCAGGAATACAATAAAGAAATAATCTTAGGCATACTCTGTTTTTTTCCCTTCTCAGCAAAGCTAAATTATACTTTTGAAATTTTGAATATCTATTTACTTTGGTTGCCTCTAACTTAAGGAAGGGAGACAGTGAGGAATAGGAAAAATTAAAATAGAACTAGGTTAGTTAAGGCTAAGGAAGATACCATAGATAGTATCCTAAAAAGAGAATAAAGTAAGATATTTCACGATCATGAAATAGTCTTCATTTGATATTAATATGTGCCAGTAGTATAGGTGGAAATAGATATATCTTTGAGTCTATCCAATAAGGCTTTTATAAACTAGCTGACACTAGTCACATTTCTAATTATAGCTAACTATTAAGGGTTTATTAGAAATGCTCTATATTTATCTCTTGTTTACACGGAGTCTCAGATTTAACCACAGTTAGTTTACTTTCACTAGTGTCTACAGGGTTAACTGAAGTCCTCTGTCACTTACTAGGCATATAATTTTGGCAGATTTACTTAATTTCTCTAAGTCTCAATTTCCTCCTCTGTAAATGGAACTGATACAAGTTTTACTGTGATAAAATCAGGGGTCAGAAAACTATAGCCCAGAGGCCAGATCTGATTTGCAGCCTATTTTGGAGCAGACCAGGAGCTAAAAGGGGGTGTTTATATTTGTGATGAGTTGTAAGAACAAAAAAAAAAAAAACAACAAAAGCAATGAAGACTATGGAGACCCCATGTGACTGCAAAGCCTAAAACATTCACTATCTGGCCCTTTACTTATTAATCTATAAGTTTTCCATCCCTTAAATTACATCACAGAGTTATGTCAAAGATTAAATGAGATTATGTGTGTAAAGAATTTGGCAGGATGCCAGGCATATGGAAAAGGCTCAGTAAAGGTCACTTGTTATTGTTTTTAGTAATAATAGTAAGAAAATTATATTAATATTCTTAATGGGAACACCAGTTGGTTAAGTCCCATTTTTATCTGTGTTGTCTCACACTCTGTCCCATTATAAATGCCATCTCCTGCTAGAGAAAACTGAAAGCCATTCATTTTCAGAGGGATGTAAAAGGTTCCATATTTCAAAGAAAACTTAACAATGTACAATTTCTGGCTTATTTTTATTCACTAATTAATTGATTTTATTATTCTTAATGTGACTCTGATGTGAGAAGCTGTATCTTGGGAGAAAGGAAGTCAGGAGGTAGATTCATGAAAACATGTCAAAGATCACTGGAAAGGAAATCCCTTAATGTTCTTTCTTTGTGTGTTATTTTTATTTCTCTTGTAAAAGAAAGAATGTTAGTCACTTGATTTCTCCTTTTCTGAAGAGAGGCTTCAATTTGGAAAGAGTGATGTTTTCCCAAAGGGAGAGGGGGGAGCTGGAAGGGAAGACACAAACGGGAAATCAGTCTATTGTTTTGTTTTACCTTCTGAGAGTGGAGAGCATTAAATCCCATGCTTTCAGAATGCCCTGGGACTCTTACGTAAGTCCACCATAAACTGAGGTTCTTATGAGTAAAACTCCCTTTCTTCCTTAAGCATCAGATTCAAATGCATTAAAAAAATAAATAAATAAAACTTTGTCAGCAGCCCTGCCAGTGGAATGTCATGGATCCCAGCCAGTGGGTCCTTGGGAACGCCATCACATAGGGACCTGGTCAGCTGAGGAACAGAGCAGTGGAATAGTGTTCAGAGTAGTCTTGTTTGGATTCAAGCTTGAGTCCAACTGAATGTGTGGGGAAACAAAAAAAAATGAAGACTTCCCTCCACAAAAATAAATAAATAAATAAATAAAGTAAAAAAACCAGTAGGGGTTCAAGTTAAAAGGGAAGGCCTTATAAATTGCCCTGCCTCGGTCAGGCAGGAGCGAGGTTTGTGAGTGCCACGGCTGGGTAGAAGTGAAACAGGCCATGAATTCCCCACCAGATTCATGTGCGACTAGGATTCTGGCATTCCTCCGAGGGCTTTCTTCGTTCTTCTACATCTTGAGAGCCAAGCCACAGGATTCCAGAGCCCTCAGTTAAGAAAGTTATCGCAAACCTGTGAATGTGCCAGACCCACATCCATCAGGGTCCCTATTAATGCACTAGCATGTGACATTTTTGTTACCAACTTTCCCACGGCAAAAATAATAATAATAAATAATAATAATAATAATAATCATAATAAAAATAGTCTATATTTTTTAATACAATGGAGAAAATCACCCTATCTTTCAATGACTTGAGTTTTGGGACCAGTTTTGAAAATGTATTACAACCAGTCCCCTTAAAGCCAAAGCGAGGCTGAGGAGAAGCAAGATGATGTCAGAGGTCACCTCACAGGTAGAGATAAAGTCCCAGATGAAGTGAAGCTGCCAGGAGACTGTGCTGGTAGGTCACACAGGGTGCCCGCCAGAGGGACAGCAAGAAGAACCAGGGCTAAAAGCCCTCCCTGCCAGGTAAGGGGAGTTCCCACTCATGAAACCCGATGTGGAAGGGACAGACTCAGATTCTGCAAGTTGCTGCTCACTCGATCCCATTTAGCTGCACTCCAGGTCCCTGATTACTAAACCTAAGAATGGATGCACATTTCTGAAGATTCCAGCCTTTTCTACCTTGTTCCTCACTGAACCTGAACTCATAGGATGATTGTTAAAAACTCTTCCGCTGCAAAACTGTCTCTCTTAGAGATATTTAAAGGCAGCATTGCTGATCAACTTGGTAACAGTTTTTACTAATTTTTCAAACCATTTTGTAAGTAGGTGAGCTAAAGCTGATTTAAAGGCAAGGTATTATGCCATCTCATCTTGCATCCTGAATCCTTATTTTTACCTGTAATGCCATCTATCCTGGATCCACCCCGCGGCCTGGCAATTATCACCCAAGGGTATCATCTTTTAGGACACACAAGGCTCCTGTTACAAACATACCACGCTACTCAAACAAACATTAGAGTAGGGACACTGAAGAGAAATAATATGCCTGGTGTGACCCCTCTAAGACTAGAAGTCCTGCCCTCTGAAATGGGAACATTTAAGATTCATTTCAAACCTACTGGTAACCTCTAAAGATATCTGTGTATGTTGTCTCTATATAAAGAGAGTTCCAGGAATAGTCTGGACTCCTGTCAAACATTGTAGCAAAAAATATTTCCTACTAAGCCCTCCTTGGGAATCTGAAATATGCCTCCAGAAATACCTTAGAGCCTTTTTCTATAGGGACAATCTTCCTCCCAAAATTCCAATAAATTGTTTTAATAAGTAAGCAAATGCTGGAATATAACCAAATTATAAAATTCTAAATATCGGGTTATTTGGCCTCTAACTATCCATGTTTACTCTCAACTCAAAGGGAAAAAAAGAAGAAAATAAGGGACTAGATGTTCCCTCAATAGACAGCATCTGTGAAATGGTCACATTGGCCAAAACTCTTGGAACAGAGTTGCTCGTTTTTGAATAATCTCAAGGCACAGAGGGCCTGGCAGCAGGTATCAACAGTCTCAAAGAGTCAACAAGAACTTTTCCGTGAAAGGCTTTCCAGTTTGCAGGGCTGTCTCGATATTCTGTGTGTGTCTTCAGTGGATACCAAGCCAGGACTAGATTGGTCTGTCAGTATCATTTCAGGAAGCAATTTTTTTTTCCTTTTTCTGTCTTCTTCCCTGTTTCCTCTTATGTTTCCTGTTTCTGCCCTTCTTCCTCTGTCAAATCCTTCTTCTCCTTTTCATTAAATTTTCTGGGATTTAGAAGGCACAGCTGAATGTAGCTTAGATATTTGAAACTTGGAAAAGATTGCTTTGGTTAACTTTTATTTTCTCCTATGTTTGGTGTGGCCCATGGGCTTGGAAGGGAGTGTCACTGTGGGTGTGAAGGGAATGAAGAGGACAAACACTTCTTACCTATTGGCTAAATGCCAGGAGGAGAGCCTGGTCATTTTTATGGGCATTGTTGTGCTGAATGATCATATTGACTCCATGAGGTAAATATTACCTTTTCCTTGTCAAATTGATCCGTCCCTTGGCCAAGAATTGGTAGATGAGTGTCCCAGGCAGAGAGAACAGAAGGTCAGGGTGGAAGAACCACAGTGAACAAGGAAGAGCGGTGAACACAAAGAGAATGAGAAACTGGCAGGAGTCTGATGATGCTGAAATGTATGTGCACTTTAATACATTTAACATCCATTCCAAGTGCAGTGGAAAGCCAATGAAGGGTAAGGTACAGGAGGAGTGATAGGGTACGATGAACAGTAACAAATCATCTATCTGGTTGTTGACTGTGTCTCTCCAGTTAGTTCTCTAGGAGGTGACAATGTATTTTCCAGCTGCACATAATGACATCTGAGAGGATGGAGGCAGATTACAAGTTTTACTTTCTTTTCTTATTCCAAATCCATTACTTAACTTGAATGCTGTGGCTTTTCTCTTATCTACCCAACAGTGGATAAGAAATAGTCTTATGACATTTGCAATTACAAGACTGCGTTCAGAGTGCCATTGCCTTTCTCTTATCTGTGTGAGAGTTGGCTAAACCAGCGTGATCACCTTTCAGTTGGTCGGGGAAGCTGCAGGATCCGTGGGAAAGCACCCCTGCAGTTGTTTAGTGTCTCAATCCTGCCAATAACATTATTTACTGATTAAAACATCATGAGGCACAGTTGGTAATAGAATAGTTCTAGACCCACATTGTTTTATTTTGAATCCTGGCTCTACTACTTACTAGCTGGGAATCCTTGGGGGACTTACTTAACATCTCTGTGTCTCAGATTTCTCACCTCTCATGTGGGGATAAAAATAGTTTCTACCTCATGTGATTATCATGAGGAGTAAATGAACTAAAACTTTCATAGCACTTGGAACAGTGCCTGGAACATAGCAGTGAACTAAGAAGGACTAATGGTACCTAAAATTGTCAAATTAAAGCAAGGATTAAGTATATTCTTAGAGGTAGTCTGCCCAAATTTGTTTTAGCCATCCCTTGGCAAGCGGGCAAGAAGGTAGACACTCCTTTTCCAATATCTGTATATTACTGAAGTCTTTTAGATGAATGAGCTTGCAGACATTGGGAGTGCGACTTGAAAGAAAGACAATAAAAAAATAGGACTCTTGAGAACATCAATATTTAGGAAAATAGGGAGTAATAAAAACAGATCATCAGAAAAAATGTTCTAAAAAGTAGAAGAATTGGTGAAAGTAGGGTTAGAGTAACAAGGGATAACAGGCCAACAGTGGTAAAGAGATCAACAGGGTGAAAAGGGAAAATAAATCCTCATTGATTGTACCATTAGGACAATATTGACCTTTGTTCATTTGGTCTTAGGGTAGACTTGGAACAAGAAATTGGTTTGTATCCAGAGGTTAAAACTGAAATACAAAAAATTACAAATGACTATTCTAATAGGAAAAAAGAAGGTGAGAAGGGAATTGATAGTTTCGAAAGGAGGCTAGAATTATTTGTGTGGTGCGGGGTGTGTGTGTGTGTGTGTGTGTGTGTGTGTGTACACTCAAAACATATTGGGAGAATGAGAACCAGTTTGTAATGTGGGAATATAATGTAATGGAAAAGAGAATGTATACATTTAAAATTCAAGACATATTGAGTTGAATGGGTTTCCTAAAAGAAGATGCAATACACTCTGATTATAGGAGAGGTAGTTCAGAGCATCCTGACTGGGTTTTTATCTTATCTCTAATATTTACTAACTGTAGCCATGGGCGTATTGCTAAAGCTCTCTGTCCCTCAGTTTCCACATCTGTAAAATTGGGATACTGGTAGGACCTACCTCAGTTGGCTGTGGTAATGTATTGTGCATATATGTGCCCAAGCATATGTAAGTGCAATAGAAGTAATAGATGTTTTTGTAAAGGAAGGGAGAAAACATTTTCTTTGAGACTGAGCGGTAAGTCAGCAAAGGAGTAACCTAATCGTAAAGGACAGAGGAGGAAATTTGAGCAATTTCTTAACTGAAACCCTCTACTCTCTCAATAAACAAGAAGGAAACTTCTGACCATGAGGAAGACAGGCATGGGGTCTGAAATTTTTAGAGAATGATAGACTTTAAACATAGGTCTGGAAAATGGCAAAGAATGGGGCAGGGGGAAGGTGATTAAGAAGGACTTAGGGACCAGCTGATATGAATACACTTGTCAAAGAATTAATGTGTGCTTTTCTCCAGCAGGTTTTGCCAGCTAGTTTGCCCTGTAGTTACCCCTCTCCAGGAACTGGTGCAGGTGAGAAAGAAAGGCAGAGGGACTAAGGGACCTGCCACTACACTCATTCCAGAAGTCATTCTATCAGAAATACTAGCATCTTGAAAATTTGTTTTCTATTATATTACTTCAAAATATTTTCCTGGTTTCAGTGTTTCTTTACTTTTTGTTTCTTGTAGAAGAATTACGCAAAATAAAATGTAACCATTTTCAAGTGTGCAACTCAGTGGTATTGAGAACATTTACATAATTGTGCAACAATGACTACTATCCATTTCCAGAAATTTTTGATCATCCAAACTGAAACTCTGTACCATTAAATAATAACTCCCCATTACCCTCTTCTCATAGCCCCCGGTAACCACTGTTCTGATCTCTGAATTTATCAATTTGGCTACTTTAGGTAACTCATGTAAATGGATCATAAAATATTTTTTCTTTGTGTGTCTGGCTTATTTAACTTAGCATAATATTATCAAGGCACACCCATGTTGTACCATGGATGAGAATTTCATTCTTTTTTAGGCCGAATAATATTCAATTGTGTGTACGTATCATATTTTGTTTGTGTATCACATCTGTCATGGACATACAGGTTGTTTCCATATTTTAGTTATTGTGAATAATGATGTTATGAGTATCAGCATACATGTCTATGTTCCAGCTCCTGCTTTCAATTATTTTTGATATATACCTAGGTGTGGAATTGCTGGGTCATTTGGTAATTCTGTTTAATTTTTTGAGGAACTGTTGTACTGTTTTCTACAGGGACTGCAATATTTTACATTCCCACCACCAATGATTATATCTGTCTATCCGTCTATCTATCCATCCATCCATCAAGAGCAAGTGGAAATGCAAAATTGGCTTAATAGCCAAAAATCAAACATTTCACCATATTAACAGTAAAAACATACGATCCTCTCAACAGATGAAGAAAAAGCATTTGATCTAATTAAATATTCATTCATGAAGGAAAAAGACAGGAAACTAGGAATAAAAAGAAATATCTTCAATCTGACAAAGAGCATCTATATAAACATCAACATAATTTTTATTGGTAAAATATTGAATGCTTTTCTACTAAGACTAGGGATAAAGTAACAACCTTAACTATTTCTACCAATGTCTTATTAAAGGTCCTAACAACTGTAGTAAGAAAGGAAAACAAAAGAAAGTGTAATGATTGCAAGGGAAGAGTAAAACTGTCTTTGCAGATATGAGTGCACTGTAGAAAATCCTAAGGAGTCTGAAATTCTACTAAAAATAAGTGATTTTAGAAGTTCAAGGACACAAGTTCACTAGAACAAATCAATTTTTATACAATTAAAAAACTGTAGCAAATAATTGAAAAATAAAATATAATTTGTATTAATAATTATTTAAAACTTCAAAATAAAATCAACCAAATACATTTGAAATCTCTACACTAAAATCTCCAAAATGTTGTAGAGATAAATTTAAAAGGATCTAAAAAACTGAGAAATAAATCACATAACTGGCCTGAAAAACTCAAAGTTGTTAAGATGTCACTTTTCATCAAATAATTTGTAAATTCACTGCAATCCCAATCAAAATCATGATGAACTATTTTGTAAATTTTTATAAATTACGTATCTAGATTAGTGGAAACAACCTTGAAAAAGTTTAACAAAATTGAAAATTTCATATCAGATTTTGAGAATTGTTTTAAAACCAACCTACTCAAGATTAGGTGGAATTTGCCCAAGAATAGACCCATAAATCCACTGAACAAAATAGAGTCCAGAAATCTACACAAAAACGTCAACTGATTTAAAACAAAGGTGTAAAGGCAATTTGATGGGGAAAGGAAATTCTTCTTCTTTTTTTTTTTTTAATGGTTGGGCGACCATCATGACCATCATTTAACATATTTCTATCATCCTTGAAAGTCTGCTGTCGATCCCTGCTCCTATCCCCACCATCAGGCAATCACTAATTTGATTTCAGAAAGGAAATTCTGTTTCAACAAATGGTCTACAGCAACCGCATAAGCACATGGAATGAAGTTAACTGTAAATATTTACCTCCCAATGTATACAAATATTAGAAATGGATCGTAGACCTGAAAGTAAAATCTAAAGCAATAGACTTCAGGGAAAAAAGTTGAGAACACCTACGACCTTGGGTCACGCAAATATTTCTTGGCAAAGAAACAGAGCACTAGGCATAAAGAAAATCAAATTTTAAAATGAACGTCACCAAAGTGATTATTTTTTAAGTGTCAATCAGACGATCCCATTATGAAAATAAAAAGACAAGTCACAGGCTGGAGAAAATATTCACAATACATATATCTGACAGATGATTTGCATCCAGAATACATAAATAGTTTATACAAATCATTAATGAAATGTTAACTACCCAGTACAAACAGACAAAATAACTGAGCTTATGAAAAGATACGGCAAGCCAAAAGCCCTCTGAACCATTCTCCACTTGGGGGCAAATAAAGACCCCTTTATGCTTATTTGAAAAACTAAGTTAAAGACTGATAACACTAAATGTGATGATATGAAGGAACTAGAACTTTCATACATTACTGGTAGAGTTACAAATTAGTACACCCCTTTGGAAGACCATTTGGCTGTTTCTTACAAAGTTAAACATACTCCATCAATCCATTGCCCAGAAATTTCACCCGTAGGTACCCACAAGAGAACTGAATCATATATGGCCACCAAGAGCAGTGTACCAAGATGTTTATAGCAACTTACTTGTAGCAGCACCAAACTATAAAAGCCGAAATATCCCTAAGAGAGAAAAAGATAGATTCCAATATATTCATATACTGGAATACGACTCAGCATTTATAATAGAATAAGCCACTGTATAATGAACAACACTGAAGAATAAAGCCACAACAACTCCAACAACAAAACATTTGGATGGACGGAAGAATCCAGACACAAAAGAGTGCATACCATATGACACAATTTATAAACATTTCAAATACAGGCAAGTCTATATTGATTAAAATTGGAGCAGTAGCTGCCTATGAGGGCTGGAGAATGACTATAGGGCAGCATAAAGGAACTTCCTGGCATGATGGAAATGTTCTGTGCGTTGGGTACATGGTTGTATGTATTAGTTAAAAATCATTGAATTTTACACTTAAGATGTGCACATTTCATTGTATATAAATTTTCCTTAATTTAAAACAAATTTTACTAAAGTTTGGCTAATAAGAACCATATTAACAGGAAGACGCGTCACCTGTTTCAGTAGTGCTGACTTTTTTGGGGATTCCTCGAATACCATACCCTTTCATAGTTCCTTACCGTCCTCTTCTGTCCTCTTCTCAAATCAACTCTAACTGGCCCTTCACAACATTTTCCCTTCTCTCTTTTTTTCTATCTCCCTTGCAGGGCAATCTCTGCTCTTCTTTTTTGATACCTCTTTTCAATTCTCCTCTTTCTCCATCTTAACCATTCTCATACCCCTTGTTCTATTGAAGTGTGAAAGACAAATGGTATGTTAAACTGTCGACTTTCCGCCAAATATTTTTTTATAAGTGGAATACTGGAACTCATTGTCAATGAAGTTGCTTAAAATAATTTGCACGATCAAAGCAATCAACTTAGAATGTTATCTTTTGTCTTCACCAGTTGCTTGACTACTAAGTTGTCAGAGTTTGATGGACCTGGAGATAAAAGAAAGAGCTTTCAATCTGGGGAGAAGTGGGCAGCCCTTCACCCAGGAAGGACTTAACAAATGTGCATAAACAAAATGACAAATGTTTCTGAAAGGGGAAAAGTCTTCTAAGACTCTTACCTCTTCCTCTTCTCTTCTGTATGTTTTATTTTCTATCCTACCACGGAATGTTTAAAAAAAAATCACTCTGGCATGTCTCTCAATTCCGTGACCATTCCTATTTGTCTTGCTCAAGTCCTGCTGTCCCTCACTTGTCTCAAGATGGCCCCTGACTCACCTCTATGGTTCCAGTTGGATCCATCTCTTTTCTTGTCAATTTTCCTTCCCCTTTCACTCTTAATCTTCTCATTGATTCTCTCCCAACCTCCAGCTAGACTAAGCATGGGTGGTTTGGAAATAGATTATACCCTTTCATATTTCTGTAACTTAGCATAGATGATTTTCTTTTTCTGGAAAGTCCACACCTAAACACTCAGTTTGTCAAGACCCAAGTAGGTAACTAACTTCCAGTGGAAAGCCTTAGTCTGTTCTCACCTGTGTGTGCCTCCTTTTGATGACATGTGTTCATTTGTCCACATGCCACTTTGTCTTTTGGCCTGCTAGACTGTAAGCTCCTTGAAAAAGGGATGATACTCACCTATGGATTCTAATTTCTGACCCAGTGTTTGACCCATTGTAAGCATTTAATAAATATTTGTTGACCGACTGTTTTATGAGAAATGTTTTAAAAGATAACTAAACTTTTCTATTTGCTTGACATGTTTGTGTGTATGTATATTTGCTTCGATTTGCCTTATTTTTAATCTTATTCCTTTATTTACACACACATACACACATGGAAAACCATTAACAAACGTTATTGCAGGAAGGTGCCGAAAGAAGTAATGTACATGGGTGTATTCTCCGGAGTTGAACATTTTTGCCTTTTATTTTTCATAAGATGGCTTATGAAACAGTGATCCTCAGCAAAAGAAACTAATGAGGTCAAAACTGGCTTTACTTCAGCAACAATATTTGTAAAAGAAAAGTAGAAAGACTAGTTAATACTCTTTTAAGAAGATGATTTTCCTTTACCCAGTTTACTTGTGGGGAAATCCCTGACCCACTTTTAACATGATGAGGATAATAGGTAGGTTTGGGTTGGTATCAAAATTAAAGTCTAAAGTCTGCATCTAAATTATGATTTGCTTGCTTGTGAGAAATTTCCTAACTGGGCCGGCTTCCAAAAGCACTTTACTGTAGCTTCATGGAATTTTCTCAACGGTTTTATTTGTTCCTTCTCCACACCTCTTCCCTCGTGCATAGAGGCACATCTGTCTGTTTTCTGCCTTATCAAGCATGCATCTACATCTGCGAGGAAAACTCCACTTCCTTGGCTAAAAACCTGTATCTGATTGTGGTAATAAAGCTCTACTTCCTCAGTTCAAAACATACATCAGACAAGACCAATTACTTCAAATGACTCATAGTAACAGGCAAAGCAATAGTCCTCTTTTCAAAGCCTTTGAACTTTTCCTGCTTCAAAAGTGTACTAAAATGTGGTTATGAGGCGATTGTCTGAAATTGCCAAATTACCAGTTTCCAAGCTTTGACATTTGTTATTTTGCATAACTAGACAAAGGAAATCAGTGAGATTACCTACCGGGAGGAAAAGAGACAAAAAAAAAAAAAAAAAAAAGCAGGGCCGGGGGGAGGCAGACAAAAAGAGTAACTGACATAGGTGAGGCTGGTGGCTGTGATGCCTCTGAGGCAAAGGACAGGAAAGGGCTTTAATTAACTGTTGATAGGATTAGGTTACTAAGTGAAGCAAGCGGATATTTTTCATTCTTATTCTTGCTCTGAAAGGCATAAAAATATATGACTCTGAGGATGATCAGCAGATGAGATGTTTTCTTAAAGAAACCACTGTCCAGAAGTTTTGCCTGATACTCTGAATTCTAGTGAAACATTTCCTGATCCTTGCTTAGGTGCCTGAAATGTCAGTAGTGGCAAAAAGTACTCAAAACCCATAATTGCCTGCCAACTGTCTGGGGCTTTGTGTGAACTGAATTTGTGGGCCGTACCTGTTTCTGTCCTTTCTCCAGGAGTGAATTCGGTCTAACTTTCTTCAAGGGAAATATTTTCTATATGTTTATTGCCTTCCTCCCATACCTTTTGATAGCATAAAAGGCTTTTCATTTTACTTCCTGTAAGTATCTTTTAAAACGTCTACCTACTTTATAAAACTTTCTCCTAAACACAGTAGGTTATAGAGGGAAAGCCAGCTGTGTCTAATAATGGTTGTGGGCAAGTTCTCTAGAATAGAGGTCCGGCTCTGTCCTGGCTCTGTCCACGCGTTCGTGGGGAGACTTCAGATGGGCTACCGACTTCTGTCTTAGTTTCTGCATCGACGAAATGGGGATAATGGAATGGCACGTACCCCATGGGTTGCTGTGAGCATGAAATACATTAATATTTATAAAGCATTTTAAACGGTACCTGGCATATGGTGAGCCTTAAAATGTGTAAAATATTTTAAAAAGATGAAGTGTGTATATTTAATTTACTTTTCAGATCTTGATTAAACGAAGAGCATGAGGATTTTGTTTGAAATCCATGAGAAAATGTGATGAGAAAAAATGCTGAGGCCCACTGCCTGAGTATAAAGAGAAGTCGTTGGTAGTTAAAACTAGCTGGCTTCTCCTATAACCGGCACTGCACTGAGCCACTGAAGGTTTCACCCAGCAGAAAGTCCAAAGATACTCAGTCCACTGAACTATGCCTTTTCCCCAAATACCTTTGCTTATTTTCTTAGTGTATCATTGTGTCATCCCCATTAAAATAAGGAGCAAAAAATTTCCAACCCTTAAAAACATACCCTTTCTTAGCAATAAACGCACAAGTTTAATGAGGTGATATTATTCACACTTTATAAATACCTAGCAATCAGGCATGGCGCTACCACTGATTCTTAGGCATTTAGATCAAGAGAGACACTTTAACTTACTTGGTTCAAGCCATTTACTTTACAGAAGAAGGAGATTACAGTGAAACAAGCATAGAAGGTTTCCCAAGATCATAATCAATTAGCAATGGATTTGGGTCATACTGGTGGAGAGCGTGCCTTTTGGAGCCAGGAAGGCTGAGTTCAATTTCCAGTTCTCCCAATTCCATATCACTGAACACATCTTAGTCTCCTCAAGCCTGAACATAAAGTAAGATGATATTTGTAGATGAGATAATAATTGTAAAGCAATTAGCACACTGACTGGCTCATAGCAAATTTTTAATAAATGATACCTGGTTTTTTCTTTGGTACTCTTATTATTCCTTGTCTCTTGTGGGTCCTTCCATCATAAAACCAAATACCAGATGTTAAAGTAAACACTGGCCTCCTACAAGTCATGATTGTTAAATCATAACCCTCTGCCATTTGCTCCCCTTCATGGTCTGTTCAACAGGGGGTAGTCATAGATGCACAGCTGACACCTTAACTTGTGGGGCAAACAGTCACTGAGTCAAACTCTCATACTCACATTTATATATAGCACAGATCCTGCAAATAAACCTAAAGTTGGGTTCCATCTTGTCCACTTTGTGTCATCAAACTCTTGTACAGGAAATGGAGTGTATTTAATGTTGGTGACTCCGTGTGTGTCATTTAATCGTCTCTATTGATTGGGCTTGGACAGAGCTTAGATTAGACTGTAAGGATTCTTGGCCGTATCCTTTTACCCAGCACTGCATCAACATACCTTCTGGTGTGATATCACTTTCACAATCAATATCTGAAAAAAAGCCCTGCACACAGGCCTGCAGGAAGGGAAGGCACAGCCTCTAAGGCTCCTTATACACACAGATTAAACCTCGCCAATTGAAAAAGGTTTATTGCATGTTTTAGAGCAGGACAGAGGAGAAAATAAGAACTGAAGAGGTCTCCATAGATTTCTTGTGTAATTTACGCATCATTTTTTATTTAAAAGTGTCAAATTCTCCCTTTTAATGTTGGCTGACATTTGAGAATGGATCATTTTTATCAGCGAAATTTTACAGTTTCAATCTAGGGCTTTTTTTTTCCTACATGTAATAATAGTCTATAAATATATTATTTGGGCAAATTGATATCTTAGACAGACTATTCTTGCCCAAATTCATTTTGCATAGATTTTACTGCTGTGAAATGTCCACTGGGCCTCCCGGACTAATCTTCCACTGAAGCAAAGTTTATTTTTCTATTTGCCAAAGTTGTTCCATCACGAATTCACAGAGCTCAGGCTTCAGATTTAAATAACACAAACTAAGTAGCATTAAGCAGCAAATGTGTCTCTTTATACGAGGTTCATGGAGTTTGTGGTGGTGTCATAATGCTGACTGGAAAGAGGCTGGGATAAAATGCTTACTTATCTCTCCTCTGAAACATGGAATTTTCCCAGAGGTCAGTTGCTGGGATCTTGGTGGTCAGGACTGAACTAAAACTCCTGGGAGTAAATGAGGCAATATGAATCATTTCAGACTATTTTAAGTATCAAAATTCTGGGATTTGGGAATAATATATTCTATCACGTAAAATGCAAATTGCCGATAAAGCAAATTACCTGGCATCAAGACGCCCAGCGTTATATGCCGAGATGGAAATCTTCTGCATAGAGTGAGAGGGACGACTGGACAAAGAACGAGAACTCTGTCCTGTACTACTGCTGTCCTCTTTCTTGGCAATACCTCTCTGCCAGCAACTTTATCATCTCCTCCTGCAGGTTCTTTAATCCTTGTCTTGTGTTCTTCTTTTTGTCATATATGACTTTAGAACAGTGCTTGGCAAACTAAACACCTTGAGCCAAGTCAGGCGGCTTGTTGTGTAAATAAAGTTTTATTGAAACACAGGCACACCCACTTGTCTACATCTCATTCATGGCTGCTTTCCCATTACATTGGCAGAGAGGAAGAGTTGCAACAGAGACTCTCTGGCCAGCAAAGCCTAAAACATATGCTATCTGGATCTTTGCAGAAGAAGTATGTAGACCCCTATGTCAGAGCAAAAAGGATTCATTGTGAAAAGACCAGTTTTATGTGGCACAAGTTGGAGGGAAATTCAGTTCCTCCCCAAAAGATCATCCTGTTCTCTGATAGTAACTGCATTTTCTGTATCCCATTTCTAAAGTTATAACTATTAGACTGTCATTTCTACTTACATTTTTGTATAATGTTCTCAATGCCAGGAAATATTAAGCAGTTGAAAACATAGTTCTGTACATTTTATATTGTGTGTTCCATAATGACTTCCCCACCCTCATGAAATGCTTAAAGTGTATGGTTGCCTCTGAAGAGAGAAAGTATATATTTATATACATCTATATTTTTACTGTTTTGAATTTTGATTCTTATAATCATGTGCACAAATAAATTTCTCAACACACATTTTAAAGTTAATCATTCCCAAAGAGATTGTTTTTCCCAGATCCTGGTCAATATATTATATAGCATATAGACTTTTTCTACATTAGCAAGAAATTATATGATAGCATGTAAAAATTGTAACCCAGCTACTTGACATACTCATTGAAACTTTTCCACATTTCAAATCAGGGAACTACAAACAAGAACATTATAACTCAGCTAAACTAAAGCAAAGATTCTCAGGCATGACCTTTGCCAAAGTGTTTTAGAACTTAATAAATACTCAGTGAATGGTGGTTACTTCTACTTCTGTTATACCCACATCAAAGGTTGTAGGTATAACATTTCAGTTCATCTCCCCGACAACTCTGTGAGGAGGGCTGCCCTAGAGATGATGGAGGCCAAGAGTTTAGTCGTGGGCAGTTGCATTGAGTTTGTAACTCAAGGTCTTTCTACAACACCAGGTGCTTCTAACTGAAGGCAGATCTCCATGGCATGCAGACTTTAAATGCCCCTTGGAGACCAATTTCACTAGGGATTTAGGGACAGAGAGACCCGTACACTTTCAGAGCAGTCCTAGGAGCCTTGATGATTCCACTGAAAATCTATCATTACACATGAGGAACATGTTTTGTTAGCTTCAGTCCATCAGGGTGTGGACCTTTGGGGGAAATGTGCCCACTGCGATTCATGAGAGTGGAGAAGTTCCCCATGTTCAGCTTTTATTTTCCAGAATCTGAACACAGATACAGAGTGCTCACCCTCCCACGGCCCAGGACTGAAGTCATCAGTGGAGATGCTGCTCCTCTATCATGGAAAGGGTTTCAATGACTCTAAGTCATGAAGCTTGTTCTTAAGTGCCCAGAGGGATCTGGACTGAAAAAAAAAAATGGGGCATACATTCTTGATCTGCCCCCTTGACATCAGGTCTGCTGTGGTTAATTTTGCTAAAACTTTGTTCTGATCAGGTCACTTCCCTGCTCACCAACCTTCCCAAAACAATAATCAAGTTAAGGTGCCTAGTGCCCTCAGGCAAGCATCTCCTTGGCTACACCGTATACAACTTTTGTGTGATGGTAGAAGTTGCCACCTAAAGGCTAAAAGCTACCAGTGGTCTGGGTCACGTTTGTTCATATGTTTAGAAATCTGAATGGGTCGGTTCTTGAGGCTGATGCAAAATAATCTCACTCTTCACAAATACCTGCATGATAATGAGAAAGGCGGCAGGCAGAATTAATTCTCTCTGCAGGTTTTGTTTGTTTGTTTTTGTTTCTGTTTTCTGGAGAATATTTTCTCCGTGCATGTTAACAGTTTGCTACACATCAGAGCTATCCTGGAGATGTGTGCGTGTTGTGTCTGTGTGTCTGTGTTTATGTTCTTGTTGATCAGGTCCCACAGGTGATGAGAATCTGAAAACTGGGTACCGTCATCCACTGGTATTTGCAGGGGACTGGTTCTAGGACCCTCAATGGATACCCAAATCCACAGATGCTCAAGTCCCTTCTATAGAATGATGTGGTTCATTTGGACCTCTGTGCCTGCAGGTCCTGCATCTGTAGATATGGAGGGCCAGCCCTAGAAGGGATATTAGAAAGAACCTCACCACAGGATAGAGGTGGGGCATAGAAAAGGATTGGGTGGGAGCTGGGAGCTCACCCTAGCCTAGGACTGGGGAGGTCTCATGGGTGATGTAATTTTAAATGAAAACGTCTTGAAACATCCTAGTATTGGAAGGATAGTCAAATCTAGGTTTGGTGGTGCCTGAAACTCATACAATTTAGAGGGTGGCCCTCTTCAAGAAAAAAAGACAAAAATCTACAAGCACAAAATCAAGGATGGAGTCTTGGAAGAGGGCTTGAAATCTTAGGTTTCCTTAGCTTCATAGTAAATCTGTTTCAGGTTGGACATTGACATTACAACCTGATTTTCTGCTGGAAGCAAATGCCCCAGTCAGGAGATAAGAGTATCCCTAGGAGCCTGACTATCAGACATACTGACAAAAGGAAGAGGTCAAATGGAAGTGTCCTAGAATGCTTGAGAGAGGCAAATTGTATTCTCTCTTGGATCTTTGGAAGCTGGTCCAGATGTCAAGGCTCAGACACACGAGAACTCTCCTGGTTGAGGAGCTGGGCTGAGTTTTGTCACCTGGCAAAAGACTGGAATCCAAGCCGACTCATACCATGTAAAGACCCCTTGTGTGTGAATCTAAGCTACAGCTGTGAAAGTGGCCACAAAGAAAGCAGTGACACCCTGCTACTCTTCCCTTTCATTATCCTCAAACCTGGAAAAACATTGGGAAGACTGGCAGATTAATCATGGCTCTTCCGTGAAGAATCCAGAGGAGAGCCTGCCCTTCACTCAGGTTGCAAGGTGAAGAGAGATGTCGCTGTGCAGCCCCCAGGTCGCAGTGGGAGTCTCTGACACAGCGACAGTCTCACTGGTCCATGGGCAGCAGAGGCAGGAACAGGACAGGAGGGTTCCAGTTCTGAGTGGAGAGGAAAATGGCACCTTGCAAGCAGTAACTGGGAAATATTTTGAAAATGCCCACTTGGACACATTGGGTCTCAAACTCACCCTACCTTGTGTACTTAACAAATGCATCAACAACCTTAAGGTTGGTGTTGCCTGGCAGACATACAGTCAGAGCAAATGAACACTAGATAACATTGCTGCATTTCCTGTCACTGAGCCTTTGTTCTTGGGTTCCTTCCATCTTGTCTACCATCTGCTCTCCCCTAGTCCATCTGCATTTGATGAAACGACCTGTCCTCTGAGGTCCAGCTGAACTGGCCATGAATCTGAAAAGCTTCCTTGATCCCCCCAATCACAAAATGGTCTTTCTTTCTAAGCTTTATGTCTTTACCTCTTTTTATGGCTCTACACACTTTCACCTACAAGTGTGGTTACTTGCGTTCATATCTGGACCAGCCTCTTTTCTCTCTGAGGATTAGAATATCACTCAGTTTGCCTGAAATCTTTCAGGTTTCTGTTTGCTTAATAGTATTTGTATCAAGGCAAAACCACACACCGAAATCTCATGGGAAACAAGGGACGGCCCTAGAACTGAGCTCCCCAGATGGGAACAAGGTTGGAAAGTTAAAGGAACCTTTCACCTGTGAGTACAGCAGTCATTTTCATTCACTGGCCCAGCCTAACATTGTGCAAAACCTACAAACAAGAAAAATGACTCATTCACCTTGGCAGGTAGCAAACTAGTCCTGCAAACACCATGGTCAGGCTCATGGTGCACAGATGGATTGAAGGTTGCCTGATTGTAGCTTGAATATATTTTTTAGAGGATACCATTTTGATAGAAAAAGAATGAGCTTGACTACTCATGTATTAAAAAAATATACTTTTCTCCTCAACTCCTCTGCTCTCCAGAGCCAAAATCCTTCCATTGAAGACTCTGTTACTAGGTACTATGACAAGACTGAGTTCCCAGACTCTCATACTCCAATCCCCATCTCACTCTCTGTGCGTCCCTCAGAGCAAGACCCTTGGCACACTGTAGGCTCTCAAGTGTGAAATCAAATAGGTGGCTAGAAACCAGCTGTCATATCCTTCCACATACACTCATGTAAGCTACTAGGGTTTGGGGATTCTTTTCCCCTTTAGTCTATATTTTCACTTAGAGAAGGAAGGGAGTCACTATATTCTTTGGTGCAAGAAGCAGCGCATTTTTTTATGTAGGTAAACTGTTCAGAAAAAAAAAAGTACCTTGTTGCACTGAAAGCACAACTCTATGGCTCATGAGAACTACCTTGTTTTCTGAGTAAATTGACTTATGTTGAAGAAACTAAAGCCTAGACAAATAGATTCAAATACTAAATAAATATCTTAAATGGAATCAAATTCTTGGAGAAAATATGAAGGCTCTCCATCTGGGGTCAGGATGGGGAGAGGGGAAGGCTTGACTCTTTAGCCAATTTGCTGGAGAAAACTTAGCAGTCTGCAGTATGTTGTGAAGAATAATCCTGAATTGGCATGAGCAGGAAAGGTAGGATTTGCCTGCTTCTTTAAACGTTAGTTCCTGTCCTTCATGTTCATTACACTGTAGACCATTAAGCTATTTTATGGGCAAGAGAGAAGTTCAAGTACAGCACAAGTTGCCAAAAGGATTACGGAGTTCATTTTGATTGATCAATAATTAACTGTACCTTGTGAAATTACAGGCTTGACTAACTGTGGAACGTACTGTAGCGAACAGCCCAAGTTGCCAGAAAGAACAGAGAAGACAAAAGAAAAAGCGATAGAAACTGAAACATCTGTCCCCTTTATGTTGCGAGAGCTGGTAACCAAGATCTCGCTGTTTCCTTCTCTATCTAAAGTACAAACATCATAAAGCAGGGATTGGATTGATACGGGACGCGACAGAGGATGTTTGCTCATAATTATTTCTAGCACTTTTTTTGAAGCTCAGGGATAAAACATTTCCAATTATTCATCAAGCTCTTGGAACTCATAGGCCCCGATAATAGGGATTTAGCAGAATGACAAATAGCACACAGGGATACAGATGAAAAGGAGGAATGTGAAGGGATTATTACCATAAAAAAAAAGCAAATGACTATTTGATGGAATTACAACAATACTGGGAGTCAGAGGAGGTGGGAAAATAATGCTAATTGATAAATACATAGCTGTTCAGTATGAATTTGAACTATGTCATGGCTGGGAAATGAACAATACCTGCCATTTTCTTTCCACAAGTGAGTCTCATATATACATATTATATATATGTATACTATATATATACATATTTTATATATATATATATATAAAACTTTTGAAATAAAACTATTCTGGACTTTTGCTGCCTCAGTGGCTGTCTTGGAAAAGCTGCCCACTTTCTTTCAACCACTGATAGTTCTAATTATTAAAATATTGGTGTAGATTCCCTTTACTAATGACAGCCCCTAGTTTACCCAAAATACTACCTGTATTACTGATTTATGGCTCACACCCACCTACTTTTAAACAGGTTTTGAACATCATCCCACTTGGACAAA
Organism: Vicugna pacos; assembly: GCF_048564905.1. NCBI lineage: Eukaryota > Metazoa > Chordata > Mammalia > Artiodactyla > Camelidae > Vicugna > Vicugna pacos. The sequence continues at coordinate 24,259,242 of NC_132991.1, forward strand.
TGTTAAGATCTAAACCAAATCTAAAACCAAGCATAGGACTGACTTTCCCTGTTTCTGTCCTGTCCCTCCTGTACACCCTTCCTTAGTTAGTACAGAGAGAAGCTAAATTATTTAGAAGGCGCAGCAATCTGAGCACATGTATGCTTTTTAAATCATGTGTGGCAGATTCTTGGATGCTGGGTCACCTCAGAGTAGGAGGCGAAATCACTTTCTACCCACGACAGGTGAGCTGTCCCCTTAACCGTGCAGTTCAGACCAGGGAAGGGAGTATCTTCCACAAAGATACTGAATATAAATATCTCTTTCCAGTTAAACTCTGCTTAGATGAAAGATTCCTATTTTTTAAATAAAATACTTGGGGAAGAAAATACCAAAGGAATTCAAACTAAATGGCAAGATGGGATCTCTAAGACTTCTACTGTCCCTGGCCACACAAGCCCACCCACTGCTGGTGCCACCCAGGAGTGTTGTTAACGAGGTCACCACCTCTTGCATCATGAACTCTGCTTGCCTAGTGTCCTACAGAGAGCTGTTTAGAGCACTAGGCCGATAGGTCTTCATGGTTGCATGCAGTTTTGCTTTTATTTTTATCTTCTAAACTTTGTGTGACATATAGCTCACAGTTTAAGTTTCAGAGAGGAGTACACCACTTGCTGGTGTAGTCAAGATGCCCCAACTCATGACAGCATAGCATAATAAAACAGATCAGTTTTGCCACCTAGTAATGTGCTTTAAAGAACAGAGCAAGTTACATTTACAGTTTAGGAAGGAACACATTTCTAAATTAAGACATATCTGTCATCAATATACTATTAGTACATATTAACTCTACAAATCTGCATTAATTGCAGTTCTAAACACAAGAATTCTTTCTGGTCAGTTTGTGGGGGTGGAAAGTAAAAAGGGAGAGATACTCTAGGATTCTGGAAGAATCAAGACTTTCAGAACACCAGATAAGTCAAAAGATGAATGTGTATGAAATAGGATTCCAACTTTTTTTCTGAACAGAGAAACATTTACAGATGAAAGAGGAAAAAGATGAAAAGGTATTTAGTCATCTTCTATGCGTATCTCTTCTGAAACTGGGAATAGGAAGAATATTTCAGTTTTATACTGATTTTCTTATGGCTTTTGGAAATTATTTATTTGCATTACACTAAAATAAATACCACAATAAAGTTTTTGTTTACTATGATTTAAAGTAAAGTAAATGTTTTAGGACTGGAATTTAAAGTTACGTTTGTGACTGCAAATAATTCTTAGAAATGAATATTTCCCTGTTTTGCTTTTATACTAAACAAATCTGCAGCATGTTCCTTTAAAAATGAAATACAGCTTGTGTTCATAGTGACAGTCAATAACACTACAGCATAATAATCAATTGCTATTTGTAGCAGCAGGACTAGCAGTAGGGGCAGATCAGTGCAAATTACTGTCACCGTGTGCTGTCGTGTATGCAGCCAGCCTGTAGAACTCAAGACAAATGGAGCCTGAGTCAATGAAACGAGGCAGTACTTAGTCATACCTGCACAACAGCAGAGGAATGTGGGTTGGCATCAGATGGAACAGAAAAGTGGTTATAAATCTAAAACACTGATGGGTAAGAAAAATAAATTAATCCAGCTAAGAGTTCTGCTCCCAAGATTCAAAGTTAAATGTTCATGTTTTTTTTTTCCCCGACTGGAAATTGGTGGATTACAGGTGTCTAGGGATCTACAAAAAGGTTAGATGGCTTTTTAGTAAACACCGGAGCTGTGTTGTACTTTACTCCAGCGTTTCAGAGAGATGACTGTGAAACCAGATACTAGGTATAAATCACTGGTTATGGCCATTCAAATGACAGATTTAAGTGATAATATATTCCATGTACAAATAAGAAACAACCAAAAGGGGGGACAACCATGTTTATCAAGATCATTGAGCGTTCAACTGTTTTTTAACCTTTTTAATTTTTGTGTTTAATTCCAAGAAAGAAAAGAAGTTGCTGGTCTACCTTCGGGAAATCCTCAAATCTTTTAACAAATCAGGCAAGTAATTCTGAAGCTAGAACTACTGACTTTCTACCTTAGTTTCTTTCTGCAATGAGTTAGGCCACTTACTTGCCTTTTGCAGATAGGTAATACAGAGTGAAGGGGGAGAAGGAAACCAGTGTGTTCAAATCCACGCAAGAAACGAAGTTGAGTGAACTGATGACACACTAACCCCTCCACTTCTTACCTTCCCCCAGCAGTTAATGAAGTTTGCAGAGATGCCTACTAACTTCTTCAGGAGAAAACTGTTTCCAGTGTTACCTTGAAGGGGACCAGGACCAGCCGTGTAATTTACTGCACCCCATCTTAAGTGAATCTGTGGTGCCCCTTGTTCAAAAATAATTAAGAATTTCAAGACCACAACAGCAGACCGTTAAACCCAGTGCGGGCCCTTCTAACTCTGGGCCTCTTGAACCTACTCAGGTTGTGCATCCCCCAGTGGGACAGTTTATCTTCCTGCGTTTCTGCCTCCTCACCAACACCAGCCTCCTTCGGTTTATGGTACTTAATCAACCCTCAACAAACTGATCCCTAAAACAGCAGTTGGAGATTGGCAGCCTGCAGACTGAAGCTGGCCCAGAGACATATTTTGTTCAACCTGATAGGTGACTATTACCAGTCAAGACTGAGTGACAGCTGATCCCTCTGGATGAGACTCCCTCTCTCAGTCCTTAATATTTCTCATTCTTTACAATGAGCCATTTTCACTTGTTACATCCCTGCCTAGTCCCTGTTAACATTTGAGTTGGCCACCCATAAAACGGCAAAGAAAGTCTTTAGCTAGCGTTCCCTGTTTCCTAATAGCAGTGCAAATAATAGTAGTAAAAGCCTTATGCTGAAAAAGCTATGTGGAGCTTAAGAAAGTATTAGTTAAAGCACAAATAAGTAATAGTATTGATGAAATGCATGTTTTGTAAATTACCCTCTTAGGAAAAATTTGCATTAACTCAGTACCCCCTTTAATGAAATTCTGTTAGGAAGAAATGCCACTCTCCACTTTTGCCCTGTTCACTTCACTGATCTAGACGGGGAAAAACTCAGAAATTCACTTACTAATATGCTGAGCCATTTACAATTCTGAAATCACTTTAAAAACAACTAACAAACACCAAGGGGAAAGGGGCAGAAACACTTAAGTACAATGAAAAGAAACTGAAATGACCCTCAGAAGCTGTGATGAATCAAAAATAGTAACTCTTTCCCCCAGTAAAATGACTTTATCAAATATGCCTAAATTGTGTACATTATTTAGAAATGTGACGATTCACTTGATTGTTAAACATGGTGGTAACAAATTGTAGTTTTCTAAAAGGGACCAAACAACCTGAAAAATAATGCACCTCAGATATAAGAAAATACATTTCTGCCAAATATGACAATGCTTTGAGTTTAATACAGTGATTTTCTTATTGATAATCCATGTTTTTAATGGCTTCAATATATAACTCTGTCTTATAACTTCATCATGGGCAGAATTCAACTGCAAACCCAAGGTGCATTTTTATTGCTCTCACCTTGCTAGATTATTTTCAAGATAGAAAGTCTATGCCAATTTAATTGTGATTAGACTTAACTTCTGGACTAAGCTCACATATAAGAAGATGAACAAATCCTAGAATGTTTTTCATAAGTCATCATATTTGACTACTCCTTCAACTTCCCAACCAATGGAATGAAGAACTTAATATACACTTTTGGTCTCTGCTGTATTCTACTGATAAAAGCTGCTTGCCTTGTTTGAAGCATTTGGAAAAAAGAATGCACACAGCAATACTCTCAGGTCAAGCTCGTGCCGCAGTCAGCCACTCCTTCTGAGATGTCGGGGCTACATGACTTTACATTAGAGTGCAGTTTTTCTTAGTTCTGCCTCTATCCCCAAAACTGTAATTCCATTCAAAGAGATATTTACCATGGAAGCCAGCATGGATTGGAACTATCTTAGGGAGACTGCTTTTTAGAATATTATGGGTGTTTACCTGGCAGTGAACAGATAAGGCTACTGGTACCATTATTATAATTTTCCTGAAGATGTCCCTTTTTAATGATGAAGACTGCATAAGGGCTTTGGCTCTTTCTGTTTAAAATATTTGCCACAGAGCTTAAACCTTAAACGAGGTGTGTTAGATGTAGAATTTTTTTTTAAACAGAATATATTTAAGGTGGGGCACAATGTGTCACAGAAAATATTTCCCTGAGGGAAAGCTATCTCATGAGGGTGTGATTCATTTGGCTCAGGGAGTCTATAAAGCCAGCACAAGGAGCCCATATCTCTGGGTTGTTTGCTCTTTGTGACGTAGCCTAGGCATTGCTTACTGACCTTTCTCGACTGTCATTTGTCTCCATTGATCCCTTTTACAATTGGTGAATTCCACTTCCTCTTTTCTCTAATATCCACACATCCCTTGAGTAAGAAATGCGGCTTATGGAAACATGACCAAGCCTTGAGCTTACAACAATGAAATTAGCCCTAAGTGGAGACAGGCTCTGCACACATTCTATCATTCTATATAAACATCTAGAACAAAGCAGGTCAGGGACGAGGCTGACCTTGCAACCTTGTGGTTGACTGACCTGCACAAATTCACAGGCCCGATCAGTGCCGGGGTAGGGATGTGCACCTGTGCTTAAAGGGCCAGCCCTTTCCATAGAGCCACACTGTCTTTGGGCTCTAGGGTTGTAGTTCTCTGCACCTTAAAAGCCTTATCAATAAATGAACCAGAAGACACCTTTGAGGATTTTTTTGGCTTGTGTTGGAGGCAAAGTTTATAGAACTGGGAATTCAAAATAAAAATGACTGCCTGCCCTTTGGATCATGGCTGCTAGCTAAATAAATAAATAAAAAACAAAAAACTGGAATCATTTTTGAATTCTAGATTCTCAAGAAAGAAGCAAATACCATATAAACAAGTTGATAACAGGGATTTTTTGAAATGCCTTTCCTGTGATATCAAAGACTCAATTCAGATTGCGTGTACTTGCCTAAAGCTGAATCGTAAGATAAATACCAACCTTTATTCTTTACATTTTCAGTTTTGAGTATTTTACATATTTAGTTTAATTCTATGAAAACCAGTTATCTACTCACACATGTGTGTGAAGGGATAGAGTATGTACAGTAAAGAATGACAGATCTCCCCTCAGCTTGCTTATAATGATTAACAAAGTACCTCTGTAATGTTTCTTAGTTAACAAAAATACTAATTATATAGTTCTGTTCCTAAAGCCTTCTGGATATACACCAGTAAAGAACATATGGAGGGAAAAAAGACACATTCAGGTATACTAAATAGCAGGTACAAATATCAATCACATGACTATCTCATAGATGCAGCTTCATTTTTCAGTTTGTACTTAAAATATATAAGATGCAAACTCAGTGTTATAACCACTTTATCAATTAACTAATTTACAATCTGTAATTTCATCACAAACTTTTCAAGTACTATAAACACTAGTTATTTTTGATGCCCTTTCTGTTTCCGCAAACTCCCATGTGAAATAAATAGCAGTGTATTCAATTCCATCATTCATTGGTACTCCTGTTTCTTATAAATAGAGAGAAAAAAGGAACCCTAGAAAAGCCCATATATTTTATGTGGCATGTATATGATAAAGAGCATACTGAGATTTCTATTAAAATAGAAATTCACATTGAATGTTTGCTTGCAATGCTGACAGTATGCTCACAACTGTTGGTTCCAAAAAGATCGTGAAGAATTTTAATGATTTGAATGGTAAGAAATGCACTAGCATTAACTAGTACTGATGGTAAAAAAATCTCTGGTTCTAGTTTGCAGACTCCCCGACTCCCTCCCCTTTCCCCCCACCCCCACTATTTCCTTTTCTTCCATTGGGTTTTGTCACATGGATATTAATAGCCATATGGGAAATTTGAGATTGATTGAGTGGCAGCAACATAAAATACACTGAATGTATCTAAGAGTCAAGATTTAACTAAATGAAATATTCTTACATTTTTACTAAGAAAAAGAAAACTAGGTGAAAACCATTTTATCAATATTCCTATTTAAAATTCTAATTATTAAGAATTGTCAGAAGAAAGAGAAAAGACTGTCAAAAATTTTCTTGTATCCTATCTTACAAGATGGTGGTAAAACAAAGCAGAAAACCAGACACTAAGGAGAAAGCTGAAGCAAAGAAAAGCTGATGCCGGTGGTAAAGTTAAGAAGGGTAACTATAGAGCCAAAACGCCCAACAAAAGGAAACACACTACAGCTGAAACTTTGTGTTGGTCAGAGGAATCTGCCGGTATTCCCCATCCAAGGAAAGCCATGTGAAAGAGGATATTAAATCCAGGAGTGAAAAGAAGGAGGAGATACTTCTTGTTACTGTCACAAGCCAGTTGGGTGTGACAAGAATGGTGGCACCCAAGTGTTCAAACTTGACAATATGCCTAGTTGTTATCCTGTTGAAGATGTGACTCAAAGCCGTTGAGTCACTGGAAAAAAACCCTTTCATCACCACGTGAGAAAACTTAAAAGACGGTTGCTTTCAGACCATCTCCACTGCTCACCACTGAGGCAGAAATATGTCTTTCCTGAAGCAGCTTGCTACTTGTAATTGGATCTCTGGTCCTCAATTATTTTCTCTGTGTTGAACACAAAATAAATTTGTCATTGCTACCTCCACCGAAAGTGATGTGAAAATCCCCAAACATTGCATTGAAGCTGAATTCAAGAAGAAGTTGCCTAAGCCCAGGCACCAAGATGGGACTCTTCACATAGAGAAAGAAATACCAGGTTATAGAGCAGTGTGAGATCCGCAAGAAAGCTTGAGACTCTAAGTGTATGTCAACAAAGCTGTTCTCAGCTCCACGATTGTGTGTTCAGCATTCTCTCTCACAAATGGAGATTATCCTCACAAATTGGTGCTCTAAATTTCTAACAAAGAACATTAAAATATCTGAAAAAAATTTCATGATAGCCCATTTTTCAAAATCTTTTCTTTTAAAATTAGATGACAGTTTTGTCATTGACACGTTTGATTCTATATGCAAATTTTAACTAATGGGTAATGAAAAGTAACTATTCAATACAAATAATAATTTGATATTATTTTTACCCAGAAATAAAAGTGAATTTTTTAAATATAGTACTACTCAAAGTCATCATGCTGTTGACATCAACAGCTTTCAGTAAACCTGGATTTTATTTATGTATCATATATCAGATGCTGTGAATGTAATGATTAACATTTTTTTAAAAGACACCGATTCAATTTATAGAAATAAGAATAAACACTAGTAGCTAAAACATATATGTTCCATATATAAGTAGATTTATGTTATTTTGAAAATAGTAACAAATACTAAGTTTTTCTTGTTTGGGGAAAAATCTAGATTCCATAGACTATAGATATAATGCTTGAAAAAAAGAATAATGCCTGAGTAACGGAGGGCTCTGAGGGAGAGGGTCCTGTCTGATATTTAGGAAATTATTGGAATTAGCACAGGTTAGTTTATTGCTGTTACAGTTTTAAAAATTAACAACTCTGTATAAAACTTACAGTGCAAATTGATAACCAACTATCCTACCACCAGAAAGTGATTCACTTCTTGAAGATGTCCGTTGAGATATTTTGTAGCACTTAGGATTCATCAAAGTGTAGCATTTGCGATATGGGAAAATAGCCTTCAATAATAATCCTTCCCTTAAAATGGTGGCAATTGCCAAGGGCCTAATATAATTTGGCAAAAAGTGCCTCGTGTACTTCAATCAAGAGCTGATTTAATCTTATTACACAAACTATAATGGTTTTATTGAACTCCCGTCTAGTCTCTATTGGTCTAGTCATGTAGATGGAAAATTACTTCCCCCATTTTGTTCTTTTAACTTAAGATGTTTTGGAAAAGGAAATTAAAGTTATCAAGATGATGCTGTCACTGATTCTAACAACAAGAAAACTTTGAAGTTAAAGTAGATTCACTGGGGACTGTCAATGAGGCGTCCATGGAGTGCTTAGATGTTTCATGCCAGTTACATGAGGGCACCCTTCTCCCAAAGATTGGGAAACTGTATTTGTTTCATATTATCTTTAGCATCTCCAACAAGCTATTCTTCTGTACACAATTGCATAATTCATGTAGCACCACTGTCTCACACAAGAATGGTTGTACAAACGTATTTGAGAGGTTGATAAGCTAAAAATTAATAACTTTTGATGAACATTCATGTTCTAAATTTTAAAAAGCATTAATTAAAAGTTATGAATGCTGCATACACAACCGACAAATTTTGGAGACAGTGAAAAGTGAACTGTAGAAGTTGAATCCCAAGGGAGGGTGAGTTTTGAGATTTCTCTAAGATGTTATCCCTTAGTTATCTCTTCTTGCAAGAAGAGGGACTTGAAGAATTACTGATTAATAGAAAAGATCAAGGTGAGCTTAGATGCCTTTGCACACATTCTTTCAAACCCAGGGTTGTCTCACCAGCCCCCCAACTTGAGTCACAAAACTGGCTTGATCCCTGGAACAAATCTGGCTCCTAAAAGGAAAAAAAAAAAAACCATAGTGTGGTAGCATCAAATAAATTTTGTTTGAAATATGCAGTTCCCATAACTAGTCGTATAAAACTTCTTGAAATTAAGTTCATGTCTTATATTCTATTTTTCATGAATTTGACATGTCACACAGGAGCACCCAGTGCCATAGTCCCTCTGTGACAGGGATCTTTCTCTCCTTGGTGCAATTCTTTTCATGTTTAGAGACATATTTCTGAATCTTAGTCCTTGTGAACAGATTCCTGCAATTCATTCTTGGATCTACAGATCCTGACAAGGTCCCTGCTTAGAATTTTGCCTATTTTATGAGAAATTCATTGGCTTTTATCATTGAATAACTCAGACACAATCAATCACCTAAAATTTACATATTAAATACTCAATAGGTTCCAGCAACTGCGCTGAATGTAGAGATAAAGTAGTAAATAAAATAATAGTGTGTCTATCTTCTTGGGGCTTATAAGCTCATGGGGAAGCTGGCATTAAACATGTGCTCAGAATGGGGATGGATGTTGCAAAGGGCTGGGGAAAATAGCAATGGAAGTGTATGTCCCAACATCTAACCTGGTCTGGGTGATCCAGGAATGACTTCTCATGAAAGGATGTTCAAACAGTGACCAGAAATAAGAATTAGCAAAGTGAACATGGGCAGAAAAATACTTAAGCAGAAGGAAATAGACATATGAAGACCTAGCAGTATGAAAGAATGGTAGATTAGGGAAAACAAAAATCACAATGTCTGCCTCCTACACTGATGGTGGGAATGTAGTTTGGTGCAGCCACTATGGAAAACAGTTCAGAGATTCCTTAAAAACTAAAAATAGAGTTACTATATGATCCTACAATCCCATTCCTGGGCATATACTCCAAGAAAACTCTAATTTAAAAGACACAGGCATCTCAATGTTCACAGCAGCACTATATACAATAGCCAAGACATGGAAGCAATTAACAGATGATTAGATAAAGAAGTTATGGTGGAATACTACTTAGTGGGTATTACTCTCTGTTAATTTCTCTGATTGCTTCAGCTGGACAGTACTTGGCTACTACAATGGAATACTCCTCAGCCATAAACAAGAATGAAATAATGCCATTTGTAGAAACATGGATGGTGCGAGACCATTATCATACTAAGTGAAGTAAGCCACAAAGAGAAAGACAAATACCATATGATATCATTTATATGTGGAATCTAAGAAAGTGATACAAATGAACTTATTTACAAAACAGAAACACTTACAGATACAGAAAACAAATTTATGGTTACCAAAACGAAAAAGGTTGGGGAGAGATAAATCAAGAGTTCGGGATTTGCTGATACAAACTACTATATATAAAGTAAACAACAAGCTCCTACCGTACAGCACAAGGAACTGCACTCAATATCTTGTAATAACCTATAATGAAAAAGAACATGTATATATACATTTATAACTGAATCTCTATGCTGTATACCAGAAATAAGCACAACATTTTAAATCAACAATACTTCAATAAAAAAACAAAATCACGATGTGTGGACTGTAAATGGGGTTGTACCTGTCTGATTATTTCCTTATTTCCCAGGACTTGCCATGATTACCTATCCTGCCTTATTTTGAGTTATGTCCACACCACTGTTTTCTATTACATTGGTGTCTGAGGCCATCATCTGAATATAAAGTAACTTTGAGGGTAACCAGCAGAGAAACAGGAGTACAAAGCAGAGTGTGATATGAGTAAGATGGATTAGATCAATGAATTAGGTGTGCTGTCAGATACACTGTATGGAAGATTTAGCAGTGGACCCTCACTGTGAGGACAGAGTGGGGAATGAAGAGGACTTACCAACAGTGATGTTAAGCACTGTCCAACTGAAGCAATCGGAGAAATTAACAGACAGAAATAACTATTTTGGGTCACACCATCATTTGGAATAGAATGTTCACATTTAAGTCTAATATTTGTTTCTAAGCTTATTCGACATGTGCCTTTAAAAAAATTAAGATTATTATCAAGATGTTGGGCTCAATTGCATAATATTGTTTAGATATTTTTGACTGTATTATTTAGAGACATATTTACCTTGTACACATTATGGGTGACAACAGTTTGACTCAATTTTTGCTAGTCTTCCTTGTTCAGAATCAGGTGCAGATAAGACTGTCACTTCATGCTTGTGCAGTTGAGTTCTCCAAATCATCAGAAATTGGTGTAGGAGGCAAGTGTGGAATCACTGTTTCAAATCCTGTCCAGGAGGATCCAGGGTGGGAGACAGGATGCTGCCTGGGGCAGAAGGGAGCTACAGGGCAATGGTGTGATTCAAATTGTTAACCTGAACAGAAAGAGTTTGTGTAGGCTATAAGAGGAGTCATATTAAAGAGGAAAGTAAGTTTGTCTCTGCCCAGAGCCCAGCTCTCATCTTGAAGACATCATGGTAATTTAATATGTGTGATCTTTTTAGCCAGGCACAGACCTACCTCATATTTGAATAGACCCAACTTAAGTCTTTTACTAATCAAAAGGCCGAAGCGTAATTTAGAAATATTGGAGAGTTCACCAAAGTATTTTCACAAACCTGCATCGATCTGGGTCTGCTTGGTTTCACCTTAAGGCTATTTTATAAAAAGGTTTCATATCTGAGAAAAACAGAGACACAACTTCAAACACGTTGAAGGGGGTATCAAGGAGAGGTATTAGGCAGCCTCTAAAATGACCCCCACTGATCCCCGCCTCCTGCTGTGCCTGCACTTTTGTAATAAACTCCCTCTGAATGTGGGTGGATCTAGCAACTCACTTCTAACAAAAAGAATATTGCAGAAATGTTGGGATGTTTCTAATAAGACTAAAATGCAACTGGCCAGCAGTTGCACCACTAGGCATTTATCCCAGAGAAACAAGAGCTTAAATGATCACACAAAAACCTGTACAGAAATGTCTGTAGCAGCTTTATTCATAATGGTAAAAAAAACTGACATTAGCCCAAAAGTCCTTTAACAGGCTGCTGATTAAATAGTCACATACCTACTGCGGAATACAAGTCAGCAATAAACAAGAGCAAAACTATTGATATCCATAACTTGACAAATCTCTATTGTGCCGAGTGGAAAAATTCAACCCTGAAAGGCTGCATACTGAATGATGCTATTTATAGAATAATTTTGGAATGACACAATTACAGAAATGGAGAACAGATAGTAGATGCCAGGGGTTAGGGGCAGAGTAGAATGGGAAGAAAGAAGTGGGGATGATTACAAAAGAGTAAAGTGAGAGATTATTGTGTTGATGAAGCTGTTCAGTATCTTGCTATGGTTGTGGTTACACACACATGTGTGATAAAAACTGTGTGGAATGAAATACATACACAACAAAGTACAAGGGAAACTGGAGAAATCTGAGTAAGATTGATGGACAGTATCAATGTCTGATTCCACGATGTGATATTTTACTACAGTTTTGCAAGATATTACCACTGGAGAAAACTGGACAAAGGGCACATGGATCTCTCTGTATAATTTCTTACAACTGCTTATGACGCTACAATTATCTCAATAAAAATTCCCATAAGAGACTAATGGGATATCACATATGAAATCAGCTTGCAAAAAGACCTGATCTCTTTGTCTTATGCTGTCTGGGGGACACCAGCTGCTGCAGTGTTGTGAGTAGCCCTATGTGAAGTCCCAGACATCAAAAATTGACATCCCCAGCCAACAGCCAGTAAGAGCCTGAATCCCATGAACGGCTATGCAAGTCACCTTAGAAGTGGATCTTCAGAGGCCTGCCCACGGCCATGTGAGTGAGCCTGGCAGCAGATGCTCCTCCCATCAAGTCTTGGGGTGACTGCAGCCCATGCTCATGCCTCAGTGCACCCTTGTGAGAGACCCTGAGCAGAGGCACCCGGGGAGGCCAGGTAGGATCCCTGACCATGGAAACTGAGATAGCAAACATCTGCTGTTGCACTATTTATAAGAGCAAGATTGGAAGCAACCTAAGTGTCCATCTGCAGATAAATGGATAAAGAATGGATATCAATGGATACATAAATCCACAAATAAATGGACACACACACACACACACACACTGGAATACTACTCAGTCATAAAGACTGAAATTGGCATTTGTAGCAACATGGATGGACTTGGAGGGAATCATGCTAAGTGAAATAAGTCAGAGAAAGAAAGACAAATACTGCATGATATCACTTACATGCAGAATCTAAAAAAATACAAACTAGTGAATGTAATAAAAGCAGCACACTCACAGATATTGAGAGCAATCTTAGCGGTTACCAACCAATGGGAAAGGGGAAGGGGGAGGGTCAGTGTAGTGGTAGGGGATTAAAAGGTACAAACTATTAGGTATAATATAAGCTACAAGGATATACTGTACAACACAAGGAATATAGCCAATATTTTATAATAATTATAAATGGAGTATAGCCTCTAAAAATTGTGAATCCCTATATTGTACAGCTGTAACTTATATAGCAACTATTCTTCAATTAAAAAATGAAAGGAAAAATAAACTACTGTTTAAAGCTGCTGCATTTAGGCAGCAGTAGATGACTAAGGGAAGAATCACACACCTCCCACCCTCTAAGGGCACCTCTCATAGGCTGTGGCTGGACCCATTAACAGAAGGGTCCACATTTCTTAAAGCAGCTTGAGGTCCTGAACTCTGGTCTCTTCCTCTTCCCCTCGGGTCCAGGGGTGAACAGCATCTCTGAGGCTGTTATCGCTGTGTTCTTGTACTGTCTATCCCCTGTGCTTTCTCCACACTCCAAGCACACGTCTGTGCAGAGTCTTTGGCAAATTACCCCTCTTTGACGATGTCATCTGCTACTAGATGAGACTCAGTGGTTTTTCCAACTTACTTCCCTTTCTCTTCCTTCGTACCCTTTTTTCAACCTTTGGGCCCTTTTCTTCCATCAAGAGAAATTTTTTCCCTTTTCTTTTTTCCTGGATTTTCCTTGATGCTCTTTCTAATGTTAATCAATTTAACCCTTCCAGTTTTCTTTCAGGGCTCAGCACTGGGCGGCAGAAAGATGATTACTTAGAAGGAAAAAATTGGGAAGCAATTGCAAAGATGTTATTACTTTGGTCCAGGGCCACCTTTTAAAGTTGTGCTGTTTGTGTGTTGCAGAAAATTCTCTAGGCGGAGGAAACAAGTGAGGTTTGAAATCCATACTAGGCTATGCTTCACCTGCCAGACCTTGGAGCAGGGCAGCCCCTGACTCAAGGAAATGGCACATTATTTCCTTCTAAAGGCACCTCTGCCAGCTAAGTTGTGCTCCCAGCGGGCTCTCTCTGCTGCTCAAAGAAGACCCTCCTAACTAACACCAAGGATATTCTATGCTCTCTGAGGCTCTGTCTTATCTCTATCATCTTATTGTTTAAAATATCCTGAAAATATGAAAGAAGAGTTTTTGGATCAGGGTGTGTGATTTTTAGTAATCGGAAGCTAAAGAGGACATCTGTACTCTGCTTAGGTAAAAATAACCATCGTGTTTCCTTTTAGTTGGCAAGTTTTCCTTCATTTGTAATATCCCTGAATTCATCATCTATCAGATTTCTGTAGCCTATTGAATGGCAGCCAACACGATTGGGCTTCAACGAAAACATGAAATTAAGCCATAATATAAGATATTTTTAAAGCTAATTTGGCACCTCAGTTTCACCAAAGCCCTACGTGTTTAGAGATCCTCTCCGTCAAATAATGCACCCTCACGATTTATCAGTTGAGCAAAATTCAAATGCAAGTGACAAACACACATACAAGCTGAGCATGCACAGGACTGTCATCTCTAAGAAGTGCTAAGTGTTTGGACAAAAGCTAATCTGTGAATTATCTGGAAACTGAACATCCCTCACTGACTCATTCACTCATATACAGCGTGGTCTATTTGACAATCTTAGGGGATCCTTTGTTTTGGGGTTCATGAGCCTGCATGCTTTAGCAGTTTTTTTTCTGCACTGGGTCTACAGTGCAGGAAATGATGACAGCCATTCTCTGGGAAGCTGAGGCTTATTTCCATTAAAGATGCCTCCCAAGGTGCCCCCTGACCTGGCTCTCTCAGTGGAGCAGAACCTTTCCCAGTGTGGGCTAACCCAAAGGTCCCGAGCAGGTTCTGGGCAATGATTTAATTTGGTACAACTGTGTGATGATTACAATGGCTCCCCTATCAGCTTTCCTGAACTTTTAAATACGGCACAGTTTCACTTCTACTAAATGTTCTCTGTATGAACATTTAATTTCTTGAATTTCCAAATGTTGAACATTTTCTTATTAAAACTGCACCATCGTATCCTCTCTACTGTGTTGATGATGATAAAAATATCAAAATTTGGAAACATCATTTTCATCTCGATGTGCATTGTTTGAAATATTTGACTTGTAAAAGAGGGAAAGAGAAGATGTTACTGAACGCAAGTTTGTGTGCCCCATTTAGTGAGGCCAAACATATCAAAATGTGTGAGTCTGAAGCAGAGAAAGGTTTATTGCTGGGCTGAGCAAGTAGAATGAGTGGCTCATGCCTAAAAGCCACCAAACATCCAGAGGGTTTTCAGCTGAGCATTCTTAAAAGCTAGCTGAGAGAGGGGCGGCCCCGGTGATCAGCTGTGCACAATCCTCCGGTTGATGGTGCTCAACACTTAGGCACCAGGTCTGGGGGCTACGTATTCTTGGTCATCAAGTAGTTGATTTCTTCCATTTGGTGGTGGTTTTTAGTCACTGAAAACCTCAGGCAATATGCATGATCTGAGTACTTCAGAGACAAGTACAGCAGAGGACATGGGGGAGGGGTCTGTCCTGGGAAGGCCCCATAGGGTCCTGTTCCGTTACGCTCCCCAACTTTTTCTTTGATATCCCCTTGATCTTGAGGAGAACAAGTATTGAACAAGGAGGGGAATAATATTTTAGATAGAGAGGTTAATCATAAACTCAGCTGAGGAACTGTTTCAATCTCTAATCATATTCCATCCTTCTCCAAATCTTTCAAGGATAGGGTGATGACCCCTCTGGCTACTTCCTGCTAAAATGGGATGTAGTCCTACATTGATTTGGGGAATGGACACCGAGTTGGAAATTTTTCCTGAGTTTCAAGTCCTGTATCTGAGTCTTGTATGGGTAAGATCTCATTCCCCAAGGAATTCAGGAGCCTAAGCCTGAAAAGCAGTCTGGACCTGGCACTTTGGGAGGGACAAGGAGCCAGGTAGCCAGTCATCTCCTTCTGTCTGAGTAGGTTTTAACTTTTGATGTGGTATTAACACATATACAGCAAAAACTTCTGGCCTCTATGCATATCTCCTTTTTCCTGCTAACATCTGATCTAACGCAACGCTATTGCCTAAATTTTAATAGTTACAAGAGGAGACCTTGAGGTCATAAGTTTACAGCTGCCATCTGCCAGCAGACAGTGCTTTGAGACTGGCTGGTGGTGGCATCCCATGTGTGACACAGCTCAGAGAATTGGAGTTCTCAAAAATACAGGAATACGTCTGAAATATGTCCACAATTGACCACCTAGTTTTACTTTGGATGTCCGAACCACAGCTACTCCATGTAGACTTTCAAATGCATTCCCCTCCTCACAAACAAAGCAGATGTACAATGCATGCCCCAAAGGCCATAAAACAGGCTGCTCTGGTTAGTAAAGTTTAAGTCAAACCATGCATAAACCAGAATGACTTCCCCATATTTCAATATGTACAGATTTTTCCATTATTTCTCCTTTTGATTACAAATCTTTCAATAGCAAGCACTGATGATCAAAATATCTCCATCAGTGCTGAGATGGTCACTCTTGCCCCGGGTTCAGATTATGTCTCTTGCTGCTAGGTCTCTTCTATATTTGCCTAGTTATCCATATTGTGGGAAAACTAATCAGTTATTGTGAACAGTTGAACTAGGCTCAGAGGTATGATAATGGAGAAACACTTTATAGGCTATATATTTTATCATTTACACCCAATTGTTACATAAGCATGGTACATGTGCTTTTAGCAATAGACTTAAAGCAAGCACTATTATACATCACAAGTAGTTCTACTCTGTGATGACTCCTTTTGAGAATTCTCTTTTTATGCTAAACATTGGAGGTAATATTGATAGGGAGATAAACATTTGGTAAACAGTTCAATTTCAGGTATCACCTCACACTAGTCAGAATGGCCATCATTCAAAAGTCCACAAATGATAAACGCTGGAGAGGTTGTGGAGAAAAGGGAACCCTCCTACACTGTTGGTGGGAATGCAGTTTGGTGCAGCCGTATGGAAAACAGTATGGAGATTCCTCAAAAGACTAAAAATAGACTTACTATATGATCCAGCAATCCCATTCCAGGGCATATATCTAGAGGGAACCTTAATTCAAAAAGATACATGCACCCCAATGTTCATAGCAGCACTATTTACAATAGCCAAGACATGAAAACAACCTAAATGTCCACTGACAGATGACTGGATAAAGAAGTTGTGGTATATTTACGCAATGAAATACTACTCAGTCATAAAAATGAATAAAATAATGCCTTTTGCAGCAACATGGATGGACCTGGAGATCATCATTCTAAGTGAAGTTAGCCAGAAAGAGAAAGAAAAATACCTTAAGATATCACTTATATGTGGAATCTAAAAAAAAAAAAAAAAACAAATGAACTTACAAAACAGAAACAGACTCACAAAGACACAGAAAACAAACCTATGGTTACCAGGTGGCAAAGGGGGAGAGAAGGGATAAATTGGAAGTTCAAAATTTGCAGCTACTAACATATGCATATACATATACATATATTTTTATATATATATAAATATGTACATATTTTTATATATACATTTATAAAACAGATAAACAAGTTTATACTGTATAGCCTAGGGAACTATATTCAATATCTTGTAGTAACTTATGGTGAAAAGGAATATGAAAACAAATATATGTATGTTCATGTATGACAGAAGCATTATGTTGTACACCAGAAACTGACACAACATTGCAAACTGACTATACTTACATATGTGTATATATATATATATAATTTAAGAAAAAGAAAAGATTAAAAACCAGCAATGCTTCAGTCACAAAATTATAACCATATTTATGAGTTCACTGAATCCCATACAATCAATGTCCCTTACCAAAAGTTTCACAAAATCAGAGTTTTCACTAGACCTCCTACCCAGCTCAGCAGTATGATCTGAAAGAAACTTGTACTTATCAAAAAGTCCTTCCCACAGATCTCCCTGAAGTAATTCCGCAGAACTTAACTGTCTATGAATGACAAAACCCAACAAGGAAGACCTGACTACGATGTTCTTAACAAAGAAGCTTAATCAAGTTGCTGTGACATGCATTTCAAGATTACAACCAGAATCATAACTGATAGCATTATACCAGGACACCTCTAAATTTCAGAAAATTTATATAATTTTTAGAATGTCCACATCAACAATATTCATTCATACCATTAATCCAAGGAGGCTTGTAACTCATTTGCCAATGTTTCCTGTGCAATTCAACATGCCAACCGATCCTAGTTACTTTAATATTTTTCCCAGAGATGCCTCAGGGACCCTTTGAAGCTTCCCAAAGTAGCTGAAGTCAAAAGAACTTTAATTATAATTTGATAGGAAGTTTGTCAACATCAAAAAGTTTCACACAAAAAACAAAACAAAACAAAACAAAAAGTTTCACACAGTTATCAGAAGCATTATAAGTAAACTTGTTCCCTCAACAGGGAGGAAGCAAATCTAGTACCGGCCTACTTTTAACAACAAAATCCACTTACCTAATGAAATTTAACCTATTTTCAGCCTTACCAAGCACAGAATCCCTTTTTTTAGGGCTCCTGTTCTATAACTTTTCCACTACTTTCTATATCCATATTAGTTTCCCCTTAATTTTTTTTCCCATCTAGAAACAACCAGCTCTAGGACTGTCATTATCTTTTCCCTTTACAAAATTAAATTCCATTCCTTTTATATATATATATATATATATATATATATATATATATATATATATATATATATTTTACTCAGAACATACATCCTACTTTCCTATTATATACTGAAATGTTTCCCCCATTTTTAATAGCATCAATTACATATTTAAGTTAGAATCCTCAATCCTTACAAGTCTTAATTTCTACTGAATGTTTCAGTATCTCATGTTTGGAAATGACCTGGCTATTCAGCTATTCAAAACTTTCATTATTTAATTTAATTTATCACAACTCTAAAATTTCAAGTTACCAAATATCTGGAGTGATCATTTCTAAGTAGACATTCTTAAAAGATAATTACTTCTAAAGAGTTAACCCAAAAGCTCTTATCTCATTTGCACTTAATTCACCTATAAGTGAATTCACTTATTCAACCTATAAGAATTTCACCATACCAAGTTAACTTTTTTCTTTCTGCTGACAAAGTCTGCAACAGAAACATGAACTTATTGACCTTCAGGAAACTCAGGTACAATGAAAGGCATGTCTGTATTGATTATACCAACAAGCTTAAGCTAGCTTTGTATCAAATATCAATTCAATACTGAATCTTTTCCAGATCATGTGAACCTGAAATTTGTTCTGTCTAGCTTCTTCTTTTGTACTTAGGAGTATTTAATTTGTAAGCACTTACTTTTAAGTCAATTAAGTAGCACTCATTTACATGTTAATTTTTTACATAAGGACAGACATAACCAGAGATCACACGGTTTTTCCACTTGAGTTTAAAAAAAATCTCTTTTTTCCCTTGAAAGCCCAGGTAGAACATCTACATCTCAAAAGCACAAGAAGAGAAATGCAAATTTCTCCTACTCTAATTGCTTTTACAAAATCCAGCCATCTTGGCTGTTTTCAGGGATTTGTTTTTCCAGTTCCCAAATATCTACTTCAATTTAAAGAAATAACAATAATAGACAATAATATGTATCTGTATCATTCGCTCACATTCACATGCCTTACTTTCAGCTAGGAACAGACAACAGGATTTGGACTCAGGTACCAAGATACACACACACAGAGACAACAGGATTTGGACTCAGGTACCAAGACAGACAGACAGACACACACACACACCCTAAGATAAAAGCCAAATCAACTGCAAAAGGCCTGCTTTGAAATAACAGAGACATTAGGGGCCATTGTTCTCCAGATCTCAGGGAGTACTGAGCAGACAGTGTTACAATAAAAAATATTTTCTTTTGTTTATGGGAGCATAGCTGAAGATCTCTGTTTTGCAAAATATAACCTAGGGGGACTATAAGTTGGAACAGAGCTCTGATCATTCTTAATTATCCACAGCTCATGTTATCAAATATCCAGCAAACAAAAATTCAAAATGATCTTTCAGGGTCACAGTTCCCTAGCCCCAAAAGGGGAGAATCCCAACAGATGCCCCATCACAGATGAAGGAAAGACCAAGTCTAGAAAGTGCAAATCCCAACCAACGCTGTGCCCCAGGCAAGGCCAACATAATAGGGAAGGATACTCTGGTGTCGTCACACATGTGATTCCCTGTTACTCACCAAAGATGTCTCAATCGGCCAATCCAAGTACTGACACACATATAAACAACAAACATGGTCCCATAAACAAAAAATCAGACAAGATATAGCCTCAAAACTGCACTTCCACTCCCAGAGGCTTACAGAGTGGCCTGGCTCCTGAAAGAGAATGGACCCAGAGCAGCTCCCAGTGAGCCCAGGATGGTTCACTTCCTGGAAGGGAATGAGCCCAGGTGGAGCAGGTGGAATTTCCCCATCTTATGCAAGCTGGAGTGGTTCACCCCAAAACCATACACACGAAAACACAAACTACAAATAAACTACAATTACAGACAGAAAATCAGAGGAGGTGTAGTCTAAAAATTCCACTTCCCGTCCCAGACGGAGGCCTCCGAACAGACTGACCCAGCTCTCAAAAGAAAAGAGACCCCAGAGTGGCTCACTTCCTGCAAGGGAATGAACCCAGAGTGTAGAGAATTCCCAGCCTGAGTATGCTGGGGTGACTCACCCTCGAGCGACACAAACGTGGACCGTAACTCCGGACATTTCTCGGCTCCAAACAGCCTTACGCTGGTGTGGCTGGCCCCTCTCAGGGAGGCTGAAGTGAGCTCCGGCAGCTGCTGGGGACCCAGGGAAGGGGCTTCCCCTAGCCCGGGTAGACCTGCCACGGGCGCAGATTCCTAGACTGACTTAGCCAAAGTTGTTACCAAACACAAGTTCATGTGCTTCCTGCACAGTGGGGTCAAAAAGCACTGAAATGTGAGAGTTCGGAGCAGAGAAAGGTTTACTGCTGGGCTGGGCAAGGGGAGTGAGTAACCCAGGCCTAAAAACACGCCAAGCTTCCTAAGGGGTTTCAGCTGAGCATTTTTAAAGGCTCCCTGAGGTAGGGGCGGCCCAGGGTATGAGATCAGCTGTGCACAATTCTTTGGTTGATGGTGATCAATCCATCAGAAGGTCTGGGGCTACGTGCTCATGATCATCAAGCAGTTCATTTCTTCCATTTGGTGGTGGTTTTTAGTAACTGAAAAACTTAGGAAATATGCATGAGATACTATTATTGGGGTACTTCAGAGAGGAGCTACAGGAAAGGGTATGGGGGAGGGGACTGTCTCAGGTCCTGCTTAGTTACAAAGATGCCATTTTGTATTTTACTGTAATTCAAATAGCACTTTTTATTAAAAATAAATAAACATAAATGGAAAAGGGGCAATCATTGAGTGTAAGATGTTACTCAAACACAGAATATAATAAAGCTCCTTCAAATTATGTGGTTTTAAGACTCATAGACGTAGAATACAAACTTGTGGTTGCCAAGGGGCTGAGGGGTGGGAAGGAACAGACTGGGGGTTCGAAATTTGTAGATATTGACAGGCATATGTAGAATAGATGAATAAGATCATACTGTATAGCACAGGGAAATATATACAAGATCTTGTGGTAGCTCACAGCAAAAAAAGAACATGACAATGAATATATGTATGTTCACGTATAACTGAAAAATTGTGCTCTACACTGGAAATTGACACAATATTGTAAAATGACTGTAACTCAATAAATAAAAAAATGTGGTTTTATTTTTCTAAACTAAAGAAACATATTCTCTCCAATAAACATCTAGCTTTTCAAAGTAAAATAATTTAGTAGACAAAAACATATCATGAACACAGAGCTTTCAAGATTTTTATGGACATTTATTTATAAATATATGCAAGCATTCTTTTTTCTGTATTTTTCTCCTTGTTGGCCAATTGCAAACTGATCACTTACAATTGTACTTGAGTGCTTAGTGACCAGAAAATTTACAAATGCTGCTGCTGCCAGAGAAACCGAAAGTGCACAGGCAGATTGAAGGAAATACTACAGGCAAAAATTAGGCATCATTAGTTACCCCTGCTAATATTGCAGAAAATTGGAATGCTTGCCTCACTGAGAATTGGAAAACATTCCTGAAGTTTGTTTACAACAACTTGAAAAGCCTTTGATGTATACACAGAAATAATGATTTTATGACATTGTGTTGTTACACTTTGTAACTATATTTTAAAATGTATTTGCACTCAGTAGATCTAAGATTTTTTTTAATTTCAAACTTTTCATTTGCATTTTATAACTACATATTTAAAATATTACATAAAGACAAAAGTTTTAAAACATACATGCTGGAATTTATTACTAGTTTTACTTCCACTAGTTCTTTACTAATACAATTGTCCTATTGATATTCTAGGCTGTCACAAAATTATGTCACATTTAAGATCTTTCTTCTGAACTTTTCCTTACTGAGCCATCAATAAACCATTAGGCAATCAGCATTTTCTTGGTAGACTAATTAAACTAGATATTACATTTTTAAGATTCAGGTGGAAAACATATTTATTGAACGTATATGTTTAATAGCGTAATTTTAGGTGTTATAAATAATATAGAAATAAGTTAGAGGCAGTGTATTATCTAGCAAGGGAGACATATATATAAATAACTAAAATACCTATCAGAATGTTCAAATATTCTGATGGAGGTAAATGCATGCCGACAGCATTAAGAGAACAATTATTTTCTGTTGCTTCATATGTAATCCTTTGTCTTTGTTTTATTTTTTGCCATGTGATGACCTCCCTCTGTTTCACACTATTTCTCCATGTTGAGAATGAACAAGAGAGAGAGAACAAGTATTGTGAGGCAAAATAACTGTCTTTAAAATATATACATGGTTGTGCATTTTGTTGTTTTTGTTTTGTGGGAGCCCACGGCTGATTCCTCTATACATTGCTTTTTTTCCCTCTCTTGTGCCCCTAATGGCTATATACTTCTCTTGATATTTTCAGTGTTTGTGCTTACAGATGACCTTACTGTCAATATCTCTGTCAAGTACATTTCCTCAACACCTGTTATAAAATGCTACAGGCTTCCATGCACATGTGATACCATATTGGAATGATCCAGTTCATTTGCTATAATGCAAATAGGTAGAGTCCATGTTGCCTAACATATTTAAGCACCATTATATTTTGATCAAGGGAGGCTTTTGGAAGACTTTGGATGGAATAACATAGAAAGATTCTTTCAGCATGCTTATTATTGAAACCAATCAACCAAAGAGATGCTACTGAGAAACATGCCCTTCTTGGTTAAAGATAATGCTGAGACATATGATAAAAGATGTGTAATTAAATTAGGGTTTTCACATAGTCATTGCACTGCTATCTATAAATATAGGTGGGTAGGCATATTATTTTGGAGAGTGTATGGATTTTTAGTTTACTCTAAATCTTTTCTGAAGTTTTTGATTCATAAATTTCTGTAAAGAAATAAAAATGGGCAAATGGAACACATTCAGCTGCAATTTTCACCTTTGAAGTATGTCCTGTGTACAGGAAGCATTTAGCAACACTAGTATGGAACTGATCTAAAGTTCTATCCACCACTGATTTCTCACTCTGTTAGTGTGGAACAGAGTCAACATAATATAAAATAGAAAGAAAATTTAAGATTAATTACTTTATGTATTTAATAAAAATGTTCTAAGTGCACTGCCTTTGTGTTTGGCCTTGTTGGTTTATAACTAAGACCCAATTCCTATCTTTTAAGGAATTTTTATCACACACACACACACACACACACACACACACACATACACACCATCTAGCAAAGATTTTTCTCCCAGTTCAAACATAATATGGTAACCAGAATGAGGACACAATTATTTGGGAATAAAAAGTTAAAAACAAAACAACAACACTGAAAAAATATTTTTTTCTTTCCTTTTAGGACTATAATCACATTTTTTTAACAGTAAGGGGAGGGCAGGAGACAAGTAAGATGCTTGGGTGCAAAGAAATAGACACAGAAAGTAGAGATCCCATCCTGGGGGCAGGTACTGAGAATTAGAATGACAGGCATATGAATGTCTATTTTGTTGCAAGCCACTAAGGTAAATACTTAGCACAGTATTACTTTTAGATAGACACTGATGATAATGTTCACCAGCCTTAATAAAGATCATATGACAAATACATGCTTCACTATACATGTTATACGTTTCCTGAGTTTAGGGTCATGATTCTTTTATTTCTGTTTGAAACGGTGATATATGTATTCCATTATGGTAGTGTTTGTGTTGTATGACTAGATTTATTTTATTTTATTTTCATCTTCCTGAAATAGCCTGACTTTTACTTTGCCTTGCTAAGCCTTCAGTTTGTAATGTGTTACTTTCCATTGCTGTAGACAAAACTCCAAAGCCTACTGCATACAGTTTTATAAAGATTTTCACCTGGTCAAGTTATTGCTTAAATTATAGGTTTCTGATGTCAAGAACTTGCCAATTGTTTTAAACTTGCAGAAGTCAACCCAAGTAAATAGCCAATACACACTATCTAAATATTCCTAATAAATGTCTCTTTCCATTGAGTCATTATCAGGAAAAGGAAAACCAGCGTCTATAGGAAGTGCACGGCTCCACGGTGACATGACATGCTCCACGAACATGGTTAGTCTTAGATCTGTCTGTTGTCTCTGAGACTGCACAAAAATGCAAGCATAGCTATAATGCACATCAAATAACAAACTGAGTAGGAAGGAGCATAAATAACATTGTATTCTTCAGCTGCACTGCTATCACAGTTTATACACAGGGCTTAGACCTGATTAGGTGGCACGGGATGATGCAAATGGCATAACAAATCTCTGTTAATTGGGAGAGATTTCCGAAAGGAGGTAGATTTTAAATTCCCCTCTAAAACAGTTGAGTCAGAATGTTGGAGAAGAGACTCTTCCAGGTATGTTGTTTGTTTTCATAGAGGAAAAAAAGAAAATTAGGTGTGTCGGAGAGGAAATGCACTTTAGGAGTTTAGTGGGAGACCCTGAAGACTGTAAGGAAGAATACTGTGTCTGTGCTGTGACCAGAGATGATTAGGTTAGGGTCTGGGACACTGAGAAGCCTCTGCGGTGGCAACAGTATTTAAGAGGAGCAATTTGACATGGAAAGCCCAATGAGATGACGATAAAATGATCATGGTGATGACAGTGATAATACACACATATATCTGATTTATATGTATGTATGTATATATATGGATCTCACTCCATAAAATTTTTCTACTTTTTTTTTGCTTTTAATTTTTATAAAATGCCATGTTTAAGGCAATTATTAAGACATATTAAAAGATCAATTAATATAAAATGACTTATGTCAAAGATTCAGAAATATGCAATGGAAAAGGGAACTGAATCCAGATTTTCTGATATCTGGTCCAAGGCTCTTCTGGAGAGAAAATAGCAAAGCTTGCTAATGAAGCAGCTGGGTAAGATGACTTTTCTAAGGTTGGTGATTCATTTATTACTGTATACTGTGATTATCAGCCAAAGATGTCTTACTACCTTCTTGATAATTCAAATTTGTCTACTTAGAAATCTGACTAGAAGAAAACTAGGCCTATTTTAATTATTCTCCGGAAAAAAAACTGAGGGCAATTATCAAATTTTTCACATCATGAAGTTGTTTTTGCCTGTTGGTATAAGGGCTGTTGCAAATGTGCACAGTGTATGAGTTTTCACCAAAGAAAGCCTCCTAAACAGTGCAATGACAACCTAATTGTGTCAAGCATTAGTGGCAATGGGAGGTTTACCTGAGTGAAGACTGCAGAATCAGACCCAAGCTCCTGAGGCTACAGACTATAATTGATTGGAAACTTCAGCTCCTGAAAGGTAGGAAAATGTAGATGATTTCAGAGTTTTAAATAAATATATCACCATTTCAAGTGAATTAATAAGGTGTGCCTTGAGTTGTAGTTAAATATATGGTCATTTGAGACTGTCTGTACGTAGCTTCATCGGATGTAAGAGAAGAGATTGTCGTTGAAAATATGCTAAGCCACAGTTCCTACCCAGGGCAATTTTACTTTTATTTTTAGTTCATGATTTTATCATCAGAAAACTGATAACTACCCTTTTGGACCCATCCATTCAAGAGAATGATGTTCATACTGATTAGGATGGTTGCACAGAGGAGATTTGTTGTCTATTCAGAGGGTGAGCTATTCCAGTCTTGAAATATTTGGTGTACAAGAACAGTACATGGTTTATGGGCTCATTCTAATGGTATGCGGCTCCATCTCTCATTTTCCACTGATAGTTAAACCATTAAAGAAACAGTTCACAAGTACCAAATTACAAGAAGTTGACTTGAATCCACAGTGCATATAAACCGTTTTGGTTTCCAACTACGATTTATTCAAATGGCTAAGAATCAAGTTTAATTTGATAATTGGTAGAGGAGTGCATATTTAGGGCTATCTCCCACTACTCAGACCTTTAGTTCAGTAAATATCATCTGCACGTTCTGGCAGACGCTATCTGCAATGATGCCCAAATGAGAATAAACCCCCTCGTCAGTCACACATTTACTAAATGATATTATGGCCAGTGAAGGGTTCTCAGTATGAATTCACCTCAAGACGTCCAAAATAAGGTTGACATTTTGTGCCGAGAAATAGAAAATGAACTAATTATTCAGCATGGAATGACCAAAAACATTGCAAAAGCATTTCTTCCAAATCCAGAATTTAACAGGGTGTATTGTTCACTATAAAAGATCATTGTTCTGACCAACTTTTCCCAAGTTGTATAAGCTCGAGGCTACTTGTGCTCACAATCACAGCCCTTCTGTTGTCCACCATGAGTTTAATTCTTTGCTACCCTTTTGGAACTTTGTTTTTTATCATGAAGTAATCAGTTAATAATTTATATTTCAGTTCATTGGATCCTAAAACCCATGTTTTGTTGATTATAGAAGTAATATTCAGGACAAACAGAAGACAGGGAAATAGAATCCAAGCTGAACAAAAGACAATTTTAAAAAATACTATGATATAGATGATAGGACTTTTAAAAATTCTGGAATATCCATCTCATTGATATTGTTTAAAGATATTTCCGTAATGACTCAGAGATGCCTGCATGTCCTTGTACACAAAGATGTTTATTTCATACCAAAGTATGAGCTACAGATGATTTTTCAAGTTTTTTTTTTCTTCTCCTGGACATTTAACAAAACCTGGTCACAAATAAGCTTTGGAGAAGAGTATTTTTCTTATTGGTGATTTAGATTGGATCTGAGGAAACAAAGGGTAATTTATAACTTTAATTTACTAAAAGCATGCGAATTGAATATGCTAGGATTCAATAACGAAACTGTGATGCCTCATTCCAGCTGTATCTGTCTTTGCGAATGGTGATTAAAAAAGGCAAATTTGCTTACATCTTTCCTTGCTGACACTGAGGTCATTGCTTTATGGGTTTGCTTTCATTTGCTCATCTATAGTAATTTCTATTTTTAGCTACTCTTGCAAAAAAAAATCAGATGCCCTGGATCAAAATAGATATCTCATAGCGCAATTATAGCACCACCAGGCAAAAGTTACTGTATATGAAAAAAAAAAAGAAGAAAAGGAATATGACTGGTTTTATCATAAAGCATAACCAATAACTTTATATTTAACATGAAAAAAACATTTCACACACTGTTCTTTGTTAACACATAAGAATGCCTTCATAATGGTCATTCCTTGACATGAGGTCTTTATAAAAGTAATAATTTATTGCCTTACCTGTAACTGAAATAATGGCTAAATTATTTTAAAAAAAGAGTCTAGTAGCTCCTTCAGAGTAAATCTTCCACAACTTGCTACAGCGCTAATCATAAGCATGTTATACAGTAAGTTAGCCCGAAGCTAAGTTAAGGAGGCAGATTAGGACTGTAATATAGTATCAGGACTCATAAATCAAGCGTGCTTGCAGATTTCCTTTCACTTACTGCTCCTTCTCACAGTTCAGACAAGTCATAATTACACATCAGTAGGCATTGTGAACAGAGGAATGAGCTACAACATAACGCACAATAAACCCTGTCATATAAAAGGAAACTGGATAAAATAACAGAAGCAATACTCCATTTTACAACATCACACTAAAGAATTACACCGTGCCATTGTGTATTATTCTGATCAATCATGAATCCATCCACAATTGACAGCTCAGTGGGCAAAAATTTACCATTGAAGAATAGTTCCCAGTTTTATTATTTTCTTGTTTGATTATACACATTAAGCACGAGACTGTGTGTGATTCTGAAAAGCCACAGGTACATAATATAACACTGCCCTGCACACATTGCAATTAAATAAATTCTGCTAATGCTCTTTTAAAGCTTTCTTTTATTAGACATGCTTAAAATAATTCATACCGGATGAACTGTAAGTGGTTCTTTATTCATGTTTTATTAGTATTATAATTTTGAGTAATTATTCAGGTATTCTTGTTACCTTAGACCAAAGAGATGTTGACTCTGAAGTCTTTTCTGTTATTTTCAGGCTTAGATGATATTACTACTAAGCTCAGAGGACCCTCCTTTATCACTAGGTTTGAGCCGAACATTGAAAATGAGATTTAATGAAACATGAGCAAATATTGGTTGTTTCAACTCTAATAAAACATTTAAAAGAACTAATAAATGTAAGGTAATTGTTGAATGCTAATCTAAAATTGCTACTACTGGTTTTATTTTATGGTTGGAACTCAGCAGGTGTTGGGGGATATATTTTTCACATTATTCATCAAATGCAGTTTTGAGAGACACCAAAGTATTTTTACCTACTCCACATTCATAAGAATTTAATTATGGTTAATATATTAATGACATCAGAAATATAGAGAAAATAATTTTAGAGCCAGAGAGTAAATTATTTGCCACTCTGGAATTTCCTTTCAGATGGTACTGGGTCCACATTTTAGCTATGGCTTGTGTATATGAAGGAGATCTTACTGAAAATTGTGAAGTTCACATAACTACTTTTATTTAAATTACTGATTAAAAAAATTTTTTTAATCCATAGGATAGTGTTTTAAGGCTACCAGGATTTAGAGAGAAAGAAGGGAATTGATGATGAGAGACAGACTAAAAGAATGAAAGGGGGTGAGTTTGATTTAGGCACATTTTATGCAAACACTAGTGACCTTGAAACCACAAAGCCTGAGTTGAGACTTGAGTTGACCTAAACTCCACCATGTCCTTAAGGGGCAGAGTCATATTCTTCGTGTCTATTCACAAAATCTAATACTATATTGGGGGTATAGTTTTCACTTTATCCAGGAAAAATTCCCCTACACCCTTCTGCTCCCAGAAGATTCTAACCTGTAGCATAGCAATTAACTTGTTGCATTAAAAAAATGTGTTCACATGTCTTCTTGTCTTTTTTTGAGGCCAAAACCTGTCTTATTTAACATTCTATACCCATGATTAAAGGATAGAGTTGATTGTCATAGAATTAAAGCTCAAATATTCATTTAGTCTTGGCTCAATAATAATGATATTCATAATACTTATTGATGGTGTAGTATAAGCCAGGCACTGTGAAGTATGCTTTATAGACCAGATCTCATTTAGTCTTCAGAAAAAATTGGATATATTTTTTACTCTTATCATTCCAATTTTGTATATGTGGAAATTGCCCAAGGTCGCAGAGCTAGCAAATGAGAACCCAAGATCTGAACCCAGCAGTCCAACTCCAGAAGCCCTGCTGATAACTATGTTCCACTCCCTTCCATTTGAGGTCAGCTTCCTAATCTTTCATAATCTTAGTAAATTTAATTTCCCACTCCATAAAGAGGTTTCTATCAAAAGAGCTGAGGTCAAAGCTTGATTCTGGGCTAAGTCCCACACTGGTCAGGAACCTGTACTGAGAACATTTTAACAGAGGGTCTGACATGGCCAGATCCCCTGAAACACCTCCTCTAGGATCCGCTTGCTCTTTCCTTCCTAACCCTGCGGACACTGCTTTCTGGGTTTGCTTTTATTTCCTAATCATCTAGTGTTTGTTTGTTTTTTGTTTTGTCTTGTTTGTCTTTGTTCAAAACTTCTAAAATGTCATAGACAACCTCCTAAGAAGCTAATTATCTATTTCTCCAAATACAAAGGACTGGGTGCTCTTTGAGTTCCATGGTTGAAAGCTAAAAACAGGATTGCGCCAGACTAATTTCCTACATTATTGGCTTGCTTTATTGAAAACATGGGCAATACTGTGTCTTTCGTACCCTAAACCATATTTAATTGAGATTGGATTCTCCAATCCATTTAGGCTCTGCCAGTCATTTAAGTGGGGAGAAAGGTGAGAAATCGGTAACTTGGCGCTGTGCCCAAATTAAAACTGAGTTGATCAAGTACTTAACAGCTTATCTCTTAGTTTGTTATTGTTGAAATGTGGCTGTAAGGGAATGAAGGAATTCTATGAAAGCAGAGCAGATATAAAGTCGAGAGAGGCAGAAAGAAGCCTTCAGATAATTCTGAGTAGGAATTAAGTGTGTATAATTAAAATGTTTCATAGCCTTAATATTTCACTTTAGCAAACAATCTTTACCTCTTTCCTGTTGTGAGGCTTTGATGTCAGCTGCTAGGAAACGCCCTCAAGGAAATGGTCACTTTGTTATATACATTTTTTCAATTAGTTTTATCAGTTAAATTAATAAAAAGTGAGCAGAAAATGGGAATAAAAGGGGGGACAAGAAGCCTTTATTAGGTCTTATTGTCAACAAACTGGGAAATCATCAAGAAGCCTCTCTTTATACACATGCCCAGAGTTAATTTATTAGAAATCACACTTCATAGCAAGATCAGCAGCTTATGTTCCAAACTGTTTGACTCTTCTCTGTTAAAGTGTGGATCCAGTCAATAATGGATGAATTAGTTACTTAAAATTGACAATACATCAGACTTGTCCCAATGAGGAAACAGAGAAGGGGTTATGAAAATGTAAAAAACCTCAAATGTAGAAACTGAGTAAAAAGGAATTAGCAGTTCTAGCAAGCTGAGGGGTGGCAGAGGGTAATTTTGTCTTTATCTTGAAATGTTGCTAACATCAGGAAGAATTAGCATTAAAAAGTCTTAAATGAGACATCTGTTAACTTGGTCAGCCAAATTAGAAAAAAAATCTTTAAAATTTCTAAACAGTCATCACTTTTCAATGGGTTTCAATGGGTATCAATGTGGACAGCAAAACTGTATGAAATACAAATACAGTTGAACTTCAACTGTATGAAAAAGACATTTTGGCAATAGCAAATATCTGTTGGAATATATAGATACTGAAATAATGAGTAATTCATAGTTGATTTGCAGTTTGGAGATTATGTAAGTATACGCAGCCGTACGGTTAAAAAGGCTTTTTCTTCCTCATTTATTTTCTTAGAAAGTGTTATTATCTAGCCCATTTAAATAGCAACTATGCAAATTTCTCATGCTTTATAAATGTTTCACCAAAGGATTCGCAACCAATCAATTAATTCTATTTATTTTTTTCCTGATTGTCAGCAGATGAGTATCATGTGAGAATGGTTCTTTTTTTATAAGTTGGTTTCTATAGAACTCCATTTCCTGTAGAAGTCTTTTGGTAAGGAAGAAAAGAGTGGATCATATGAAATGAATTGTCTTCTCTTCATGGAAGGTTAACCCTTTATTTTCCCTACATCCTCTCTCCTTCATGACTGGAATCCAGAGGAGAGGAAATAAAAATAGGAAGACAGCTTTGATGTGAAAATTTGATTTAGTAAGAATTGTTTAGTATGTACTTAGACTATGCAGTAGACATTTGAGTTTATATTCATAAACTCTCTCCAGTTTGTCTGGCAGGTCAAACTGCCCCTAACTTTTATTTATATAAATATCTGTAAGTGCAGAAGGCTGGAATTAAACCTTTGAAATGTAGAATCTCAATTTTAGAAGAAACGTTGGAGAGTCATCAACTTACAGGTGATGGTTACAGCCTGAATGAAACCTTCAAGGGAGTGAATACAGGCCAAAAAGAGAAGATATTCTATGAGCAAGTCCTTTGGCATCCAGCACTGTGAGGGTGGGGAGAGAAAGAGAAAGTAGCAGCAGAGTCTGGGAAGAAGGAAACTGAGATGGGAGGAAAATCAAGGGATGTGGCATCCGGAAGCAGAGTGGAGATCAAGCATGATAGAAACTGAGGACTGGGCACTGGAAATGACATTGTGGAGATAATAGACGACCTTGGCAAAGCAGTGTTTATGGTGTTCCTAATGGACTTCACAGAGAATGGGTGTAAAGAAATTGGTGAGAGCAAGTTTGAACAAGTTTAAACAGTTAGAAGGAAATTTCCTGTAAAGGGGAGCAGAGTGCTGGCTTAGTAACTAAAAAAGGAAGTAGGATTTAGAGAGAGATTAAGATGGAAAAATAACAGCATGTTTATGTGATA
The DNA here is from genome assembly GCF_048564905.1 of Vicugna pacos. Classification (NCBI taxonomy): domain Eukaryota; kingdom Metazoa; phylum Chordata; class Mammalia; order Artiodactyla; family Camelidae; genus Vicugna; species Vicugna pacos. The sequence goes on from NC_132991.1 coordinate 24,291,542, forward strand.
ATGGAAGTATATAGAGAGGGAAAAACTGATGTTTGTAGGAGAAAATGGATGGTATGACATACTGGAGTGAGAAAGGACTGGGTCTAGCGTACTAACGGAGGAGTCAACGTTAGGAGCACCAGTGATATCTGTAACGATCGGTTATGTCTGTGTCCATCGAAACACAGATCGCTCTATCTTTCTACAAATGAATGTCTATCCCACACTTACATCACTAGCAAAAGAGCTATATGGTTTCAGTTGCTGAGGTGGGTAGATGCGGTATGTGAAATTTGTGAAAATACACTTTTCACTGCTTCAGCTTTCTCAATGGAGTAGGAAGCCCGGTAATGCACTGGACGTAGGATTGTGGGGAAGGTGTTAAGAGTTTGGGGTAAAGAGAAGGATGCATTAATCTAGGAGAGTTGGAGAGAAAAGCTTATTGTGTTTGAATGACATTAAGGTTCTTGCCTATGAACTGAAGGCCAGAACAAGTTGCAGGTTGTGTGTTTTTCTCCAGCCATGGACAGGCATACAGCAGGGAGAAGAGTTGTACAGACCCACTACTGTGGTTTGCCAAAGAGTGAAATAAAGCAGCATGAGAGGTGAAGGAGTTGGGATTGTAAGCAAAGGAGTGAGTACCCTGATTGACCTTGGAATTCAAGCTGGTAAGGACTGGCGTGACCTCTTATAACATCTTCCTAAGTGGCGTCCTTGGTTGCTTTCTCCTCTTTTCTCTCCTGCCACAAGTTACCAGTAGTACATAGCACAGAACTTCTCATTCCTCTCTTTTCCTAAACAGCCTTCAAAGGCAACCTGTTGTCCTTAGGTGAAAGTGTCAGTGTCTTACCCTGACATTAAACTCCAGCTTTGGTTTGCACCATGCTTCCTGATGCCCTAGTCCATTCTCATCATTTCCTAAACTTACTTCAAATGTGTTCTTTTGCCATGTTGTTCTCCTTGCTGAAAAGGTCTTTCTCTCATACTGGTAGCCCCTATTCATACTGAGAAACCCAAAGGCAATTCATGATTTTGTAAAATTTTTGTCGTTTTTTTCAAGGCATAGAAAATTCTCCTTCCTTTATTTCCATTGCACCTGATTACTATTTTTTAGGATGCTAACTTTGTATCATAGTCAACTGTTGACTAACCTTGTACTGTAATCAACTATTAATGTATCTGAATCCCCAGAAGTAGAAACTTTTAAAGCAATGGAATGGGTATCATTCATATTTTTTGTTCCTGTGACTCAACTAATTCCTGGTTTATAATTATCTGCAGGAATTCTAATGAATTAGAGCAAACAAACAAACTGAAATGGGAACATATGGTGGTGCCAAATGTCCTTACATATTTGGTAGAAAATGGAGGAGTTTGGATTGAATATGGCAGACATAGATCTTAATCCAAAAAACAAAGTAAGAAATACAAGCTAAAAATATGGCGGTTCTCTTTTGGGAAGAGTGTGTCATAGTATCTAAGAGGGAAAAGGGAGAGAATGTTAAGACTAAAGGAAACTGAATCAGACCTGAGAAGTTAGAGAAGCATCTCTCTAGCCTAGTAGCTAAAAGCAAATCCAGCATCCTTGAAACTATTACCATCGAAAGCTGCTGTTGTCACCCCATTCAATGGGATTTGTGAATTTTTCCCAGGTTATTTTAGCATCCAGATACCTTGTCCTTGGCCACGTGGGTGGCTGATGTTCTGTTCATCTGGTAACATTCACAGTTTCTTTTACTACAGTGCCTCCCATCCACTGTTCCTCAGTCTCCTCTCAGAGAAATGGTAGTGATATTTCTTGTTCTACCTACAATAGTTAGGGAATACAAGTAAGGTCATGGATATGAATATCTTTGAAAGCGCTGGATAAATACAAGGCATTATTAATTGCCTAAAACGAGAAAGAAAATCTGAACTATCAGTTGCATTGTAAGAAACTGAAAGTTAGGCATGCATTGGCTTTATTTCCTTTATAAATGATTGCTAATTTAATGGGCAAAGTAAATATTTATGTAAAATCTTTTACTTCAGTCCCAAAAATGTAATCCAAGGGAAAATGAATAACTTCATGCTTAAGATATTGAATAACTATGGAAAATTTGGTAACAGCACTAATGATTGGAATGTTCCCACAATATCAGTCTTTTTTTTTTTTTTTAAGTGGTCTACGAAACTGTGAGCTAACAACATACTGAAAGATTTTCTCAAACAAGGGAGAGTTTAGGCTTTGAGTGAAATTAGGTTACTACATAGCGATGAAATAACTTAAGCAAAACCCAGACCAGAAAGAAAGCAGGGAAGGGATGTGCAGAAAAGATATAAAGTATCTTTTCAAAAGCTAGAAAATGGGTAGGAAGAGAGAGAGAGAGACAAGTGAGCTAAATTACCCCAGCACGTTCTTTCGGGACTCTAGACCTTAAGGTCTGAAAGAACACATAGTAACCTGAAATGTGCCCGGGCTGCCAGGTGGCTCTGTCACTGGGCTCATCCTTAGGGTGTTACGTGTGGTGATCACAGGTTAAACTTTGTTATGCTAGTAGGAAGAACTCTGACCCACTCTAGTTCTGAACCAATAGTCCAGTCGTTTGGGGACTTCTCACTGTGGCTAACACATGTTTAAGTGAAGTCCTTGATTATGTGTCTGGCATGTTGCCTTTTCAATTTAAGTCTTTTAATTTGTCTTTGATACAGGGATACATCTGAAAATAGTAAGAGGTAAAGCCGGAAAAAAAGGATCAATGCTTTATTTTCTGAACTAAATAAAATGTTTAATATGGTTAAGACGAGACACATATAGCCAGCAAAATCTTTAAGGGGGTTGGTTCTCATTAGGAAATTGTGTTTTTGAGGGAGTCATAAAAGAAAATATTTAGGTTTGAAATCACAGACACACACAATTTTTAAAATACATTTATTTTCCTGTATGAAATCTTCAGAGAATCTGGTGTTATTTGATGTAAGGGGAGGAGAACCTATAAGCAGAGAAGGTTTTCAATTACAAACACATGGAACTTTTGCTCAGCCCTGTGCTGTAACTCTAGCTTGTAAATGAGATTGCCTACAAAAAAATTTACTAACTGGATGCCTGTGTGCCAGATATGGGCATAGCAAAGGCACATTTGTTAACCACGGTGTCTGAAAAAATATTGAATTGATTATAAACATTTAAAAATGGAGAGATTTCACATTTCTTAAAAAAATCTAAATTTCAGGAAAAAAAATCTTAAGAGCTGGCAGCAGTGAACACACATTGTTCCTGGGCAGCAAGTAAGTGGGTGTCAGAGCAGCTGTCCTTTCAATGAGTATTCATTCTCCTGATCCCGGAGACTCTCCTCACCCGCTGTTAATCTTGTAACACGCTGACTTCACTCAGATTTAAGTTTGCTGACTGACACCTGTTGGCATCTGAGTCTGAAACACCACCCTTAATGAAGTCCTGACCACCTTTGGCAAAATTTGACTTTAAATCTCAGATTGTCACATTAAAACTCCTAGCATCTAATGAGGGCTTGGTGCAACTGCAGAGATAAGAACAAAATTTTATGTATCAGCCATAATTGGCACCCAGCCAAAAGAGTGACTTAGTATTTTAACCATATTAAGAGTTATTCCTTAAGCAGAAATGAAGAGCTTAATCCAGATTATTTAATGGAAGACTATTTGTATTGACTAAAATAAAATCAGAATTGAAACTGGATCAGCGCTTGACAGTAAGAAAAAGTCATTCAGACATGAGAAATGAGAAGCTATTTGAAATGGTGAGGTGTAAACAAACAAAATATCTTAGTAAAATAAATTTTTAAAAGCACCTATGTCAAAATCGAGACAGAATGGTCTCAAAGAAATAGCCTAGATTTAAAAACTGCCACAATACCATTTCTAAATAAAATAAAGCAGATTTTTAGAAATATAAAATGATCACTTATTTTCCCATTTGAACCTGATTTCTTGGATTAAATTGCTATTTAAGTTGAATTTCATAAAGATAAAATCCACAAATGCATGCAGAATTTATTCATAACAATATTGCACCTTGTGGAAAAAGTAGATGAAGTAGATAATATGATATTTTTTATTGGACTAATAAATAAAAGGCAATTCTCAAGCCCCAAAGTCTCAAGCATATTTTCACTTTAAATGAACACATTCATGAAGCATTTTACTGCAACAGTTTCTTGTGGGAATATATAGGTAAATGGCTGCAATGATGTGAAAGCGCCTTGTAAACTGTAAAGCTCTATTTGAAAATTCTTCACGTTCCTAGCATACAGCTGGACCCTGTTGTGACTTCTGTGTGTGCCATGATTAACGTCTATCTTACAGAATTAAAATGAATTGCAAGAGAAAGGATCAGTCAATTTTTCATCACATAGGGGAAATGATTGAACCCATATTATGATAAAATTGTTGAATTAGTGGCAATATCAATAAATATAATTATGTGCTTATAATAGTAATTTGTGTAATTATTGTACAGTTATACTTTCAGTTATATAATTGGATTTCTAATAGCTAACATTCATTGAGTGCTAACTATGCACCAGTAAGTACTTCATATGTATTAACTAATTTAATCCTCAATCAAGTCTGAGAGTTTGAAACTGACTTGCATTTTAAAGAAGGGAAAACTGAGGCAGAGGTTAAGTAACTTCTCTGAGATCACACAGTTAGGAGGTGGCAGGGTGGGGACTGGAACCTAACCAATCTTGTTCCAGAGTCTGTAACAATTAGATGAAAAATCTCAGGGCAGCGATAACAATTTACTGCGATGATAAATCCACATTCTGCCCCTCTCGAAGTGTGTGCCGTTGGCAAAATCCTTCACTTTTCTGTCAGAATTTGTTGTCTGCATATAATACAAAGAAATCTATAGGTTTGTAATAAATATTAAGTAAACATATAGAAAGCATGTAATACTGTCAATGGATCTAAGTGCTCAAGAATAGGTGGACTGCTATTTTTACTATTACAGTTTATTAACAGTGTTCTTATGATTATTAGTAACCATAGTAATTGATTAGCACCTAGCATGGTAATTGACAGTTGAAAAGATCATTCCCTTTTACAAAATAAGTGGGAGGATATTAATGCCCTTCTTATCTGTAAGACCTTGTCTTTACTGACAAAAAGTAAAATAAATGTTTATATGATGTTATGGAGTCTAAATAAAACACTGGCAAGCACATTTTTGAGTATTTGAACAAAAAATAACTACTAGTCTTTCAGAACACAGTCCTTTAAAAGCTAGTTCTCCATAATAAGACACTATTTTAAAAAATCACATTTTATCTGAACAATTATTTTACTCATTGTTATGATCATAAATCACTTAATGCAATTAAGTTAATACTCCCTAAATACAAATTTATAGACATTAGTTAAGAAATAAAACTTGCTGAGTTGTACATGATGGCAGTGGCCTTGCAGATTTGTCCATGCAACCAAAGTATCAGGGCAGCAGAGTGTGGAAAGCTGGGTAGGGTGCTGGAGGTAAAAGTGTCTGATGAAGAAGAGCCACAGAAAATACGGCAAGTTCTTCCATGTCCATCCCTGAGGGGAGGGTGGAATGAGGTTAAGTGGGGTGGGAGGGAAAGAAGAAGAGACAGAGAAAGAGCCCAAAGGCATCCCAAGTTTATCACAATGAAACACACACACATATGTGCAGGATGCACCCTGGGATTAAGGACAAAGGGAACATGGGACATTTAAGCAAAAACCAGAGTGCCAGTGAATGGGGAACGGGAGTTTCAAAAAGTTGTCAGAGGAGAACAGATATCTCGGAGATAGGGCTGCCCCTCTACATGATGCAATCTGGGACTCCCTCAACAGTACATGGGAGGAAGGGGAAAAACATGAGTTAGGTGAGTTTAAACCTAAAGGAAGAGAAAGCACTGACATCATTGAATTTATCAGAAACTAATTAGGTTAGACGATCTTTCATCAGTTTGCATGAGATCTTAAAGTTTTATTCTTGACATGCTTAATTAGAAATCTGTCGAAAATTACACTTACAGTGTCACTAGAAGATCTGAATAAATCAAGTGTGAAACAATAATACCTAAAAATGAGTTTCATATATAACATATTATAAAATTTATTTCCAAATATATCCTTCCTGTATATCAAGTAAAAAACCAGAAATCAATTAATATTAGTTAACATAAATATATAATATACATAGGGATAAAATTAATCAAGGATGCAGGATCCATATGAAGAAAATTATGCACTTTTATTCAGAGATTGAAAACTAAATAAATGAAAAAGAAATCTATGGTCTTGTATAGGAAGACCATGATATCAAATCTTCCTAGTTTAATGTAATTCAATTCAAATTAGAAGTAAGTTGTGTCCATTTGGGAAAATGTTCTGAATATTATGTGAAAAATCATCAGGTAATAAAAGTGATGGAATTCTGAAAATGAAAGATAATGAGTGGCGAAATCTTACTACAAACAATTGGGATATACTAAAGGAAAACAATAGTTATCATAGGAAATAGTTCCAGAATAAAAAAGAATGCACAAATTAATAGATTGATATATTTGACCAGAGAAAATTTAATTGTTTTTTCTGATTGGAAAAACACAACACACACACACAATAATACCACCACAAGGTGAAAGGCAAATGACAAAATGGAGAAATATTTATTACATGTATGAAATGTATCTTCAGTAATCCTTTTAATGTATAAAGAAGTCTTATAACCAAATAATGACAAAATAAATATAATAGTAGAAAAGTAGTGGAAAGTATATTAAAAAAGTTCAACTTTCTTAGTAAAGAATATACTGGGTTTTGTTTTATTAAATTAACAATTTAATGATAACATCTATTTTGGTTTAGGATAAAAACATTTACTCTAATACATTGCCAGGAGCAAAGTAAATTAATACAGACTTTCAGGAGGATAACATAGTGATGTGTTTCATAAAGCAGAAAAAAAACATATTCATTGACCAAGTAATTCCATTATTTTTAAGGAAATAATCAGACAGTTATATAAAAAATTTTCATTACAATGTTGTTTATGATAATAAAAAACTTAGAAACAACCTAACTGTCCAACAATAGTGAAACAGATGATAGTAAAATTCATAGAATGGAATGTCCCTTGAAGTGATACTGATCTTTGACATGGAAATATATGCATGCGTGTGTGTGTAGAGTATATTACTTTAGAAACAATTTACAAAAATTATATCTATACACACAGTAATACAGAGCATATACACACACAAACATACACATACATGTACTTACATGCACACATACATACATCTACACATAAGACATGTTTAAACTTAACATAGACAAATTAATGTATATGTATATGTATACACCTACATACTCTAATTGCATATAGTCGTATTTGTCATATATTCTCATGTCATATATATTTATTTATCTGTATATATGTACGTACATATTCTCAAGTGGTATCGACCATAGTTAATTGAGTTAATTATCTCTGTGTGATAGGAATAATGATTTTTATATATTCTTTATGTGCATCTATATCTCTGAACTTTTCTGTAAGAGGTATATTGCTCCATAATTAAACAAATAATGTGAATAATTTGCTTATCATGGGTTAGTAACTAACATCTTGCTTCTTTGACATATGTGATCATTGCAATTCTGATTCAATTTTGTGCTTGGGTGAAAATGAAAGATCATTCTTTATTTCAATCAAACCTTGCATTAATCTCTGGCAATCGTCGGGTATGTTGAACTGTTCTGTCAGTGACGATCCTGTGGAAGGTAACCATGCTCCCACAATTGACATGTCCCTAAACAACCACCTATGGATACTGGGCTGTGATTCATTAGCCTTCTTCAATAAGGTAAGATTTGAAAACCAGGAAAGCCGCGTTCAAGATGGACACAAAGTCCCAGATATGAAGTTCAGTAAGATTTTTTTCCCCCAAAACTACAGTGAGTGGAACTCTCTGGATTTATCTTGAATTCTCGGTGAATATTCTCCATTAACCACATACCATCTTCCTTTGACTGCAGAGCATGTCATCTTTGCCTAGTGGGGACCCTAATTTGCTTTAAATTGCCAAAGTGCTCATTATGGAATGCTTAGTAGCTAGAGTTTGTACATAATATTTGAAAATCAACCTTAATTTTTCTGCCCGAGATGAACACTTGGATTCCACAGTAAACATAATCAGAGATTTACAGAAACCTAGTGAACTCTGTTTATTATACTTGCCTGGAATAGCTGCAGAAAAGGTCAGAGGTCCAACGTCTTCATGCAGAGACAGATCATGTTCTAGCTGGTTCTGAGGAGGAAAAAAACAGTAGGTGATGCTTTAATGAATGGCTTATCATGTGAAACACACTATGTGATAATAGCAGTGTTGGTAAGACAAGAAGGGAGCCTTTCTTTCCTTCCTTTTTTTTGTAAGGGTTTAGTTAGTTTTACATTGCTTTAATGCTTACATTTCAATAGTAGCAGACAAATTGGTTCACTGAGAAACTACTCAATTCTGCAGGGTCCTAAGCAACTTTGATTTCATAGAACTGGGTTGAAATTTCCATTTTATTTCATTTTATTTTATCTTATTTTATAAAAGCTGACATTTTATATATCTAAGTACCTGGGCTGGAACAATTTTGATTTCCTGAATTATGATTTTCTCTTATTCTTTTCTGTTTGACATGACTTTGAGACAACATAACAAAAGCCTCATAGAGGCCAAAGTTGTTTTATTATAAAAAGTGTTCTGACAGTACAAGAGAATTTGCTGGAATGACAGCAGGGATGGGCAAAGATGTCTTTTTTTGGTAAGTGCCTTTTTCAAGATGCAGTGAACCAATGAAAAAATGTAGCTAAGCAGATCCTCCTGACGTCAGCACACTCTCCTCTCATTCAGCCAGCAAAACAAGAATCCTCTCAATGGCTAAGAGAAACTATTGTGGACCAGTCTCCCTCAAACTTTAATATGCATATGACTAACATAGAGATTCTGATCAAGTAGGTCTGTGATTCCTCACTTTGAGCAAGCTCTCATGATGGTGGTGCTGCTGGCCATCAGATCACTCTGCGTAGCAGGGTGTGCACAAGTGAACACAAACTTTGTAATTGAAAAGATAGCTCCACACAACAGAATGCGATGAGAAGAAGGAGGTCCTAAAATAATAAAAATCTAGTAAATGAAAAGGCAAATGCTTAAATTAATGAGGAAAGAAAAGTCTAGCCCATCACTGGTGTTGGGGAAATTGATTAGGTCTTGATGCAAAAAAAACTGTATTAGTGTCTCCCACCAGTACCAAAGTCACTGCCTGGTGTACTGAGAAATTCTGTGTAGAATTCAATACTATAAAATAAGTATAAATTCAGAATAGGGAAGATCATTTTAAATAGAAAACAGAAACAGAACACTATAGGGAAAAATTAATATATTTGACAACATACATGTAAAAATTTTTATATTAAAATAATTTAAAAGGTAAATAATAACCTGTAACTATATTTGCAAATCAGAACATCCCCAACAAAAAAGTGATTCTTAAAAGCTATCTTCTGGCCCAGTAATTATACTTATTTTAGAGCTATGCAAGAGATGTTTTCATAAAGGTATATAATCACAGCATAAATCATACTGTCAGAAAGTAGAAAATATCCAAATTAAACAATCAGGAACGAGTTAGAAAATCTAGGCTCTGAAATACTATAAAAACATTGAGTGAGAGTTTACGGATGTATTTAATATTAGATATAGGGAATTCTCATACTTTATTTTTAAGTGTAAAATTATCAAATTCTTTTAAATGTATATATACATATACACATGTGTGCATATAATACGTATACATACTGTAATTATGCATATATGCAGATGCACAGATAAGTGATAGATTCAAACATACACATATCCACATGAAGGAAGAAAGCATTAAAAAAAGATTTTAATAAATTTTTTCTCTGGTTGGTTGAGATCACAAGTGACATTTATTTTATTCTTCATACCTTCTATACATCTAAATTTTCTGCAACAAATGTATTATTTTTATAATCATCAAAAAGACGATGCTATTTTTTTCAATAAAAAAGGACTGTGAATCAAGAAAAAAGTGTTTTTCATGCCACAACAATTTTAGTCCTGACAAATCCCAGAACAGAGAAGGCCCAGAGCATCCTGTGTCCTGGTAGCCTCTCTTCTGACCCCTAAATAATGCAAAAGGGACTCCAAGGCGAAAGGCAGAGTCCAGATTCTTCCTCAATGTTTATTCGTCAGCCATAAACCATTATTAAGCATCTATGATATCTCTAGCCCTGTATTACTATATCTCTAGAAGAATGTCTTAATCAGTCAGTGTGACAAACTATACATACTTAGATAATAAAAGTTCTTCTCTTCTACAGTTAAAGACACATTTCCACTTTGAGATTTTCCTACTTTATCTAAAAATAGTTTTCTCAAAGAATTATATAGATTTCATTTAAAGGAGACACAACATGTAACACCACTTGTGCATACATTATATATAATATTCTTAAATCTACTGTAAAATAGGTATTATTGTCCCTAATTTAAGAGATTCAGCAATTGAGATGTTCAAAATCATAGAAGAGCTTAACCTGTCTAGGACTATAGCCGATATTCTTTCCTTTTTATATTACCTTTCTTCAGGGTTTTCACTTAATGAACAAGGAGAAGCAAGAAAAAAATGACAAACCATCCTATAACATTGCTCATTATGGTTTTGCAACCAGGTGCTTGGTCTCCACAGCTTCTAGGGACAGTCTGTCCAGATTTCTAAGCCTAAACGTCCTTCATCTGGACCATGAGTAGGCAGCAGGCATTAACTGAGTTATTTCAAGCCTGTCTTTGTCCATGAATTTTCCCAATGTGTTCCGGGAGCATCACCCACTTATTAAACTCCACACACACTTTAGACAACTAGTAAACAAATGGGAGCAAACTGTAAGGGAGGAAACAAATCCTAATAGGTTGTCCTAATTATTTAAAAAGAGGGTAAAGAGGTCATGGAAAATGTGTCTTTAATGGGCCAGCACTTCTGCTTCAGATTATAAGGAAACAGGTATGTAGCAGTAGCTCAAATAACGTGAACTTATTCTTACTCCAGTCTCCAAACGCTTTTTACCGAACAATAGGGAACTGATTTCTTGAACGCCACTTAATAAAAGAATCACCATTTATTATTTAGTTTAATGTGGTAAAATGTCATGCTTGAAAAGTGGTACTGCAAAAGTTGAAATGGATCCAACACAGGCCTTCCTGAGACCTGAGACGGAGTGGGTTTGGTCATTTCCTTCAGGACACAGCAGGAACATTTGTATGCCCCTTATTCCCATCCTTGAATGACGCAGCTGTCTTGCTTCTGCACCCCTTCCTAACACACCCCAACTTCAGCAAGAACATATTCTAATGGCCTAGGGTGCTCTTAGAGCACTTACGTTGTCTACTTCTAGTAGCAAAACCTGAACTCTATCTAAATCTGCAAATCCTCCTGCTGTTTTCACTGAACAGTCACTAATTTGTCTGAATTCTTAAACCCTTTCACCTCAGTTCCACAAACTTAGACCATACTGAATACATTGATTTGAGTATCTTTTACATTGCTTTCTAAAAACATTTTAGTTCTGCATCTTTTGTACTTCTAAAAATATTAGAGTGGATATATTTTACTTATATTAATAACATGTTATATATCAATATATAAGGATAGATTTATTTGATACATTAATGTAATATAACATATATTAATTTTTAAATAAAATTTAATCAATTTTATTAATAGTGAAGTAACTTACATCATGACCAGAGTAGAACAGCAGGTATAATCCTAGGGGAATCAGTATAGTGTGGTGGTTTAAGGGGATTTCTGGAACTAGAAATAGGATTTTTAAATCCTAATCTGTTATTTATTTGCCATATAACTTAGGCAAGTTATTTGACTTCTCTGTTACTTTAACTTATTTTAAAATGGATATAATAATAGTACCTATCTAAAAGCTTTGTTTGAAGAATTAAACAAACAAAAGATATAGTATTTGGCATATAATAACCTCTCAAGTAATATTGGGCACCAATATTATTATCTGAGTTCTCATGCCTTATACTAGACCTGGGATACACACAGTAAACAAGATAGACTTCTACTTAGAGGACCTTAAATTCTAGCAGATGACAAAAGTATGTAGGCAAATCCTGGGAAGGGAGAGCTTTCAGGCTCACTCACATGGTTATTGGCAGGATTTAGTTCCTTGTGAGCTCCTGGACTAAGGACTTCAATTTCTTGTCAGTTAGACAGAGATTTCCCCTTAGGTCCTTGCCCCATGGGTCTCTCTATATGACAGCTTAAACATGGTAATTTTCTTCATCACAGTAAGCAAGCCAAAGAAAGAAAGAGAAAAAGAGAGAGGGAGAGAATTCTCATTTTCTATAATCTTAGAAGTGATGTTTCATCACTTTTGCTGTATTCTGTTTCTTCGAGGCAACTCATTAAAGTCCATCCCACACACTAGTGGAGAGAATTATACAAGGGCTTAAATACCACGAGGCAGGCATCATTAGGAACCATTTCAGGGGTGGCTTCCCACAATACAGAAATACGAACATTTTTGTAAATGGGGTGCATACAGTTGGGGTAGTTCACATATGATAGCCTCAAATTTGTCAAATGGGTCACTCTGAGAGTTGCATAGAAAGTGTTGACGAATGGACCAAGGAAAGACGAAGATTTGGAATACCTGCTCAGGAAAGTAGAATTTGACCAAGAACAAGTACACAGTCTTGAAATTGCTGAGAGATTAGTGAAGACCAAGATCAATTGAATGTATTTGGGATTAATTTATAGTGTTTGGGGGTTTCCTCTAGGGGATTTATCATCTAAGAATGAGAAGAGGAAAATGCTAATTTTAGAACCAATCCATGCTGGGATTTGTACTGTGGGATCTATAGAAGAATAAATAGCCAGGATTTTGAGAGCTGGTGAGAGGGTCTTTCCGGTGTGGCACCATGGAGTCCAGGTAAGAAGTGAGTGGAAGAGAGAAAAGATCCACCAATAAAATGGCAGAATCAAGAGGTTTTAGGACTCTATGATAGAAAAGCAGTTATTAAACAAATGGAAGCAGGAGGGAACATGATAGACATCATGGCCAAAGAGAGGAATGCAAGAGTTCCAGAAGTCTGATTTTCAGTAAAGTGTGCTAAAACTCTGTGGTGGGAGGAGGGCCAGAAAATGTGAGCACATTAATGGAAATGTAAAGTCTTAGCATAGAAAACACCTTGGGAAACTTGTTAAATGTAAATCCTTTTCGTTATTGAAATTCAATATGATAGAGTGGAAAGTACCATCCATACTGGATGGTTGAATACAGCTGCAAAGGAGGTGGGAAAATGCAATTCCTAGCTGGGCAGCTAGGGGTTATGTTTCTATCACTATGAAGGAAAGAAAAAAAAATTTTTGGTGAACAAATAGCTCTCTGAGTCAAAAGGAGTATATTAAGCAAAATCAATATTATTCAAAGAACAGTTTCAAATAAATGCAGCAATTTTCCTTCATGAAGTACATAAAGAGCTATTTTCTAGAATGTTGTACGATGCATAATGAAAAACATGGTTATCGGCAATGTAAAGTTAAGAAACTTTTTTTGTTTTAACTTTCCTTTTTGAAAGAAATTACTTATCTTACTAGAGTCAAACATTCTTTTATAGCATCTCTTAAGGAAAGATATTTAGGGTAGAAGAAAAACAAGTAAGCTCATCATTAGAACATGTAGACACATTAACACTTTTTCCTCATCATCCTTCTATCCACACCTAACATGCAAGTGATGTCAGTTCAGTCAATACTCAAGATAACTGTTGCTAAACTCTTCTCCATTCTTGTAAACAAATATTGTTTAAAAAGCTTTAAAATGAAAATTAAATTATACTCATTACCTAAATGACTGGCTTGTACTTTTGCAATGTCAAAGACATTTATAATTTTAAGATGGGTGTAAGATTTATGGGTGGGAGGTGCACAACTATGAAAGGTTTCTTTCATCTCAGTTTTTCACAGATGGAACATTATCCCTGTTTTGTACTAAACTTCAGTGTTTGAAACTGAGTAGAGAGGGAGTTAAGTGAAAAAACCAAAAAAACAAAAAACAGAGGATCATTGGTCCCAGAGAGATCCAGGTTCCAATCACCGCTTTCTAGCTATGTGACTTCGAATACATCACAGGTAATTTAACCCAAATTGGAGGTAACTTCTGATTCTCAGTTTCCACAAACTAAAGTGAGGATAATCATATTACATTATAGTAGTTTTGAATAAACTAAATGTTATGACTTTTGTAAAGTATATGATATGTACTCACTGAAACATAATTGTTTTGGGTATCTATTGATTTGTACCAAATCACTCAAGAATTTAGTTGCACAGAACAACTGTTCTCATTATGCTCATGATTCTGTGGATTAGGATTTCAGGTAGGCACTGAGAGAACAGCTTGTCTCTGCTCCATATGGGAGGCCTCAGCTTGGGTGATTTGAAAAGTTGAAGAGAGTTGTGAAAACCTGACTAAAACTCTATGTATAAGGCCTCCATTTTGGTTGCTTGCTTAGTTCTTCAGTTGTTGTCTTCATGGCATGGCTGGGACTGAACTGTCCTGTCACTTTTCCACTCACAAGCCTAAAGCCTGGGCCTGGATGGCCAGAACAGCTCTAGACTGGCCAGGCAGCTCTCTCCATGTGCCTCTCTGTATGACTAGACTGGGCTACATGGCAGCACGGCGATCTTAGGGTATGTACCTGCCTCCCTCCACAGTGAATATTCCAAGAGGCCAAGGTACAAGGTGAAGGCTTTAGACTTAGATTCAGCAATCGTGTAGCATCACTTTTGCCAAGTCACTGGCCCGGTTCTGGTTCAATGAAAAGGGACACCTCTTTCATTATGAGAGGAGTGGCACACAGCTAGGGAGAGGTGGAATTATTTGGGATCATAATTAGAGACTAGCTACTGAAACAATAAAGTTATATATGATTTCTGTCTTTTGTTTTCTGCTGTTTTCAGGGAATATATATTTTACATTTATTTATAAATATTTATTTTATAAATGCAGATTTATTAATATTTTTATAGTAAAATAAAATACACAGTAAATTATATATAAATATATAATATAAATTATGTATTAATATAAATGAATTTATATTAATATATAAGTTATACCTAATATATACATATAAAATGAGTATTGAATAAATAATAAATAAATTTTTACTTCAAATAAATAAATGTGAATAACTTAAATATTAAATATAAATTATACTTATTGTATTAAATGTATTTATAATATATTATATAAAAGAAATATAAATACAATATAAATATAAATCTATTGTCCCAGTATAACCTGCTTCACCAGCTTGATGAATGATTAAGGACTCATCTCTTTTTAATATTGAAATGAGTTTAAATGAATTTCTCAGGTGTCCGCTTTCCTAAACTGGCAGGGCACCCATTACATTTTAGTGCCTCTCTTCTCTCAAATAGTCCATGAACCCTCAGAGATTACTCAGCCTAAAGAAATTTACCTTACTTTCAAAAAGTGAAGCATTAAAAATCCTTGGCAAACAAAAAACTTTCTATTTTATTGACATATCGCAATGATGTATCCAGGGTTTTGCGTGAATGAGAATCTTAAAACTTGTTTTCACAAAGCAAAAATTAGGTAAAGAAAATAGAAATGGCGGTCCATAGTTGTACTTTGTCCCCAGCACCAGCTAATTTTTGTATCATATATATAATTTAAGATTAGATTGGAAGTTTAGGTGCTGAAGCACCCAGTTCAGTAACTGTTCCTAGTTTGTTTATTACTTTACATATCGGTTCATTTAGATGATTATCTGACACCTGCTCATGGCAGATTGTTTTCACAGATTATATTGGCTAACACCAGTTTGCCACCTGCCATCTGTCCAGTAAAGGTGAGTTCAACAAGCTGGTCATTTCCAGATAATCATAAAAAATCCTTTTGTGAGGTAGAGTTTTTCTTTATCTGTAAGAAGGCACTGACCAGAGGAAAAAGTGTTATTGACAAATATTAAGAGACATAGTATCTTCAGTCTTTATCAAGCATATTTATCTGAACTGCTGATTTGATCATTGGTTTGATTTAATCAGGAGGAGCATACTACATTAAAAGAGAATATATTAGTTTTAAATTAAGTATTTAATTTGGCTGACATCTTGAACAGCTTTGATTGGCATTGTTTTCTTTTTCTTTTTTTGGTTGATTTTTGACATTTTAGCAAACTTTAAATAGCTCAAATTAAAAAGAATGTTTTAAAACACATATACAATATTATTTATATCATTGTGAAATTAGAGCAACCCTATTAATATAGATTTTTTGAATCCTTGAAAAGTATACAATATTCAATGAGGCAAAGAATAGTCAGTAACCCGGTGTCTTACTGTGTAATAAATAAAACCATTTCTTAGGAGTAATAATAATTATTTAAGATTATTTTTAAAATAAAATGAGAATTTAAAGAACTCTTGAGAGTCAATTATAAAGCACATCTAAAAGTGAAAAAAAATCAATATTCTATTTTTTAAGTAGGCCAATTTTCCTTTTTTTTTTTAAATAAAATGAGTAATTCTAGTGGAAGACATAATAGTAAATTTACTTTCACTTTCTCTTTCACTTTGTAATTATTTAATCAGTATTACCTGAATACTCTCCATGTGTCAGGTATCAGGGTTATGGTATTCAGCAAGACAGATCTGGCCCCAGCCCTTCTGCCACTTAAGGTTTAGCTCTAATTGTTGTCTTAATGTAGTCAAGCCATGAGCTCCCACCCACGCCTCTACCTATTATTATTTGGATAAGCACAATTTTTGTAAATATGTGAATTGGCTAATAATAATTGTGAAACCTGTGTTGAAAGCAAAATCAGAACATCTTGAGACATTTAAAACCATATCTAGTGGCTTGTGAAGAGACCTGTACTTTGGATATATATTTATTGGAGAGGAGAGGACCAGGATTTCTGTTACTTGTGTAAATTCTTCCTATCTGGCATGATAGGAATTTTACACAGACTGCTCTGAGAAAGTAGTCCAACACTATTTTAGAGTATTCTATTGGACTGTGGGGAGTTCAGAAAAAAAAAAAAAGAAAGAAAGAAAGAGAGAGAGAGAGACAGGGCAAGTCCTTAAAAACCTTCTGATATAATGGAAGACAGCACCAACATAAATATATGGATATAAACACAAGTGACTCTAAGAAATAAATATACACAATCAACTGCTAGACCAAAGTCTCTCTCAAGGGCCTCTTTGTGCTATACGATCTCATGATTTGTTGAAACACAGCTTTCTAAGGGAATATACAAAAATCTTAGAGCTCCAAGGGGCATGAAGTTTGAATACCTGGGAGTCCTCAGAGCTTCTGGGAAAGGCCTCATCAAAGAATTGAGCCGTAGGTCACACGTATCACACACACAGCATCACATTCATCACAAACACAGCCAAATTGCCATCATGTGAACATGCTGCCAAAGTGTTTAGTAGAAGAATGAAAAATACAACCAACTGGGCCATTGTCTACATGGCATGGGAGAATTGCTCAACTAATTTTTTCTTGATTGATATGACCAGTTGTTTTGGCTCCATGTCAAGACTGAATCATACACAAGTGCCCTGCATGAGTCATCACAGATTCCAAAGATGCTCAGATTCCAATCCGGCTACATTTTGAAATCTAGGATTAGAGGTATTTTCCAATAAATCTGTTGAATTTTTTTCTGATCTAACCAATCATAAGACTTTTGCTTCTTTGATTTAAGAAATCTCAAGCCACAACCTCATAGTTTGTTTTACAACTTTATAAAGTATTCTATTTTATGGAAGAAAAGAACTGCATAAAATTTAGTGCTGTATACAATACACAAAGTAGTTTTTATCAAAACAGACTTTTGTATTTTCTAATAAACAATCTGGCATAAAACAGTAAGTTGAATGATAGCAAATTCTCT
The DNA here is from genome assembly GCF_048564905.1 of Vicugna pacos. NCBI lineage: Eukaryota > Metazoa > Chordata > Mammalia > Artiodactyla > Camelidae > Vicugna > Vicugna pacos. Next base: position 24,309,538 of record NC_132991.1, read on the forward strand.
ATGAAGACAGCACCTAGAGACAGTGAAATGGACTGACTAACTGTGGGAATAGCTGTGGCATGTGGAGAAAGGGGACATAAGTAAAAGCACACACCAGAGGTGACGTCAGTTCATTTTAAATGGCATACATCTGAGTAGACTCAGGAAACAAAGGGAGTTTAAATCTTCCAGTCTAAAATGTACAAATGGAAAGAAGTAATTGAATTAAAAAAAAAAAGAATCATGCTTGTTCCTATGTCAGGCAAGTTAGAATAATGGGATTCAAAAACAAGAGCAGAACAAGATTTGCAGCCACAGTTGGTCATATCTGTATTGTCCTTATATGAGGAAAAAACCGTTAAGGGCACCAAGCAGATTTAGCACGACAGTATTGGACATGGTGTGTATTAAACATAATCTTTAATTGGCAGGGGGCACATTCTTTTAATCTCAAATAATTTCATAAAAATTTCATTGAAATATATCAGCGATAAACACATTGATAAACATTACACTTCTAGTGATAAAGTGTAACATACTAGACTCTATGTAGAAATGAAATCAGGAAATCTGACTTAGTGACCATTGAAAAACCCAAGTAGATCATTCAATGCAACTCTTGCTTATTCGGGGACATTGAGACTCAGGAAGACTAGGGAATTTCTCCAAATTCACAGGACAGTAGCAGAGAAAGGAAAGACTCTGGAGTCCTGGCCAAGTGTTCTTCCTATTCACTGCATATAAACAAGCTAAAAATTAAAGTTGACCTTTAACTGCTGATCTTGACCAATCAACATAATAGATAAATTTAGTTAAGTGTTCTTTTTGTGAGGAACCACTTCCTTTTGTCAATTTTTGTTATTAAATTTTAGACAGTGATGGAATTTCTGGGTTTGTGAAGCTGATTAACTTGAAAGTTTGTATTAGGCAGGATTTGAAAATAGGGGTAAAAGAGCTTTCTTTTAAAATGAATCATAAAAGTTGTGTATTTAGACTAAAAATCAGGTTCCTAGAACTACCAATGGGTTCTAAGTTATGAATTATTTTAGTTAATTCTAAAAGGCTTTCTCTTGCCCATTCTTCTTCTCATTCATATTACCATTTCTTCCCATTCATATTACCATTTCTCCCCCGCTTTCTGTCTCTTGTCCATATGTATATTCACAAAGCAGACTGACTAAATTCAAATGATAGATTAGTGACCAATTTACAAACAGAAGATATATGACCAATAATATCTCTTCATTCACATCTGAAAATGTCAAAGGCATAGTTTATTTCTTCAGTTCAAAGGCAAATGTCTAATAAAGACGGTTGGAAATGCAATAATGATTTCAAAATAACATCTTTTATAAACATCTTGTGACTTTAAAAACTAATAAAATGTGTATGGTGATTTTTGTTCAGTAGGAAATTTCAGTTAGCACAAGGTCATGTGTACGATAAATAGGTAAATGGTATTTAAGGTCTCATGGTAGAATTAACTATCTAATAGTAAAAAAGGAGCTGAATTTGTTTATATTCAAAGTTATAAAATTTGGATTTCATGGTATTTCATGGTCCCATCACCATCATTACTTTTATTCCATTTATTTTTGAAGATGTCAAAAGATGCATTCATATCTCATGTGCACAAAGTATTATATTGGCAGCAATGAACATATGCAACTTAAACATATATATGTATGTATGTGTGTGTGTGTGTGTGTGTGTATTCTATTCAAGACCAGAGTGGGCCAGACAGGGCAAATGTTGTATGTGTAGAGCAGATATTTATTTCTTAACAGAATAAAGATTTGGCCTCTTAACTCATGTCCTCACTCACTCCTCCTGCCTTAGACTGAATGTGTCTCAACAATATTCACGTGTTGAAACCTAATTCCCAAGGTGATGGTATCTGGAGGTGGGGCCTTTAGGAAGGAACTAGGTTAAGAGGGTGGAGCCCTCATAAAGGAGACCCCAGGGAGACCCCTGCCCCTTCTGTATGGGAGGACACAGAGAAAAGGCAGCTGTCTGTAAGTCAGGAAGTGGGCTTTCACCAGACATCAAATCCGCTACCATCTTGACCTTGAACTTCCCAGCCTTCAGAACTGTGAGAAATAAATGTTTATGATTTCAGCTAGCCAGTCTATGGCATTTTGCTGTAGCAGCCTAAACAGACTAAGATTATAAGGAAGGCTGCTTTATCTAAATCATGAATTGGACATTGGGAAGAAGCTACAAACATACCTTAGATCCATTTGTCTCTATACTTACTTTGGAATTCAGGGATTTCGTTGAGAAAAGCACCTATTATGAGACTGTGTGTGTGTGTGTGTGTGTGTGTGTATGTGTGTGTGCATGAGAGAGAGAGAGAGAAGAGGGGGTGCTCTGTGAATGTGATAGAGTGAATTTAATACACAGATGAAATAATATTCTCACCAGAATAGTTCTCAAAAATCAGCTTTAAATAGTAATGTAGATGACAATTTCATCTTTAGTAGACTGAACCCTCAAAATTAGAAAATAATAGAAAACAAAAGGGAAACTTATTAATGTGGTTAAAGAGGCATAAATTAAGGGTTACAGGTATAGAAAAAGACAGCTTACTTCAAATGGAGACATTCATAGAAAATTTCATGGAGGAAGCAGTATCTGAGTTGAACCTGGAAGAGCAGGCAGAATTTAGACACAATGAAAATTGGCAAATGGTAAGAGTGAAAATACAGAAGTGATGAAGTTCAGAAAGTATGTGGGAAATACTGGCAAAACAAGCAAAGAAATGTGACAGGTGCACTGGGTTTGTAAAATTCTCTTCAGCAGTGTTGGTCTCTTAGGAAATGGCCAGTCTTGCCTTCCAGTTGCTCAGGTTGAAAAAAAGGAGTCATTTTGGCTTTCTTTCTATATAACCCACATCCAACCTGTCAGCAAATGTGTCCATTCTAACTTCAAAATACACCCAGAATCCAACTTTTTCTCAGTCTCTCTACTGCATCCAACCCCAAAGTCTCCTCTTCTCACTCAGAAAAAAAAAAAAAAAGGTAAAGATTTCTTAATGATGAATAAGGCTCTGGGTGATCTGGAGTCTCTTCTTGCTCCAGTTCATCTTTATCAGATCTCCACTTCTCTTGGAATTCTAGCCACACTGTCCTCTTATGCCAACCAGGCTGTGGCTGCTGGACCTTTCCATTGCAGCTCTCTCTGCTTAGGACACTTCCTCTAGGCATCTCCATGGCTTGCTCTATTATCTAGTTTATGGCTTTACCCAAATTTCTCCTTGTCAAGTCATCCCTGACAACCCTGTTTAACAGCCGCTCTGGCCCCATCCCAACTCCATACCCCCCTTATTCCATTTCCCTGTTTTAATTTACTGGGTAGCACCTATCACTAGAGGTTTCAGATAGATTAGACCACCCCTGCTGTGGCAACAAGAGACTCTAAATTCCTCAGTTTCTTACAACAACAAGCCACAAGTCCATATGGATATGCTGTGGCTCAGCTGTATGTAATCTTCTCCCTGAGACTCAGGATAATGAGTAAGGTCTATAAGGAGCACTGCTGGTTGTTTTGGCTGAGGTAAATTAAAAAAAAAAAAAGGTAAACTACAAGATGACTCTTAAAGCTTTTTCCTGGAAGTGACGCAGCTCTCTTTCCACACACATTTCATAGTACATGAATAGTTTGTATAAAATTTTAGATTAGAAGAGTAGAAAAGGATAAAGCATAGAGGGTCTTCATTGCCTATGTAAGGCTTTTAAACTTGCAGGGAAGTTAAATGCATAGAAATAGCTTCAGAAGGACTGTTCAAATAGCAGTGTGTACAATAAATTGCATATAGGGCAAGAGATATTAGGAATGGCGGACATATTTCAGGTAGAGGTAATGTGATGCTAATAGCATGGGCTAATAGCATGGGATTGGACATGGACAGGAGTGGGATCTGAGGGCTGCAGTATGTCTAACAAGAATAAAAACTTGGCAGCAAGGCAGGAGGACAAAAAAGAACAAAAAACTGAAAATGACTTGGAGGGATTATGGTCTTCCTAATGAAACAAACAAACCAAACACACCAAAAATGAGAAGTGCTTTGAGAGGGAAGCTGAAGAGCTCTTGGGAAAGCACTACAAGACTTGGGGACAGAAACACTTACAATGGTTCATATCGGGTCCAGAAATAAGTCCTGTGATTTATGTACTTACTAAGATAACTTTATACTTTTCTCATCAAAAGTATAAGATTTGAGTCATTTTCGTCATGTGACTTATTTGCAGAAAACTAATTACCTTGATTATACCAATTTTTGGTGTCAGATACTCACTGCAGAATGTGATTGCTTGCAATAAAAATACATGAAACCTCTCAATTACTTTTAATTACTGAGAGCTTGGACAGGAAGTACCACCTGTTAGACATCAACTGAGAAAGTTTGTACTGATGAATTAGTGTGTTTGTGTTGGGGGAGTGGCTCTGATCAGGGCTTCCATATATACGAACCAATTCTGAACGTTAGTTAAGAACTCAAAGCAAACTTATATGATAAGTACAATGTCCAGCTGTGATGTAGTGCCATTTCTATCACACTGCATAGCTGAGAACTACCTTGCTTTACAGACAGGTGTTCTCCACAGTCAATGAATGATGTCTATGCGATAAACAGACTATAGCAACAACAACAACAACCAAAACCCAACTATGAATGCTCAGAATATTAAGCACAATTTCTCTACCGGCTTGAAAAAACTAATATGAAATATTGTACAAAGGTATTTAAGTATGTTACCTTATTTGATGCATAGAGTAAGTATTCAACAAATGGTAGCAACTATGTTAGTTTTAATCCATAATAATTTGGAAAATAATGCTCTGACTTAATATTCCTGCTCTTCTATATAACTGATATGGCTGACCAAATTCCCACGATTAGAATACGATAAAATGCTTAACACTGTAATTAACAGTTTGATTAATTAATTTATATAATTTAAAATAAAAATTACATGTTCATTAATTTAAAGTAAAATCATCTCATCCTCAGTCATCAGGTATTATATCTCATGAGACCTTTCATTAAAGTTATGAAAATCATAAAATATGAAGAATATTAGGACTCGATCTAATATGAAAAACACATATTTCAGGTACTTAGCACAGGGACTGATGTAATACATGCTCAAAAGATGACTGAATGAGTTAATAAATAAATGAATGCATGCAGATGGGGATACCAGCAAATATGTAGGAGGGCAGGATTTTAGTTATTATGCATGTGCTGTTTTTTTTTAATTTAAAATATTAGTTTCCAAATATGTATTGCAGTATAAACTAGTATTTGTTTATTGTTACCTACATGAGTGCCATTTTTTTTGTACATTGATTTTTAGGACTAAACAAATGGTTTTAAGTTCTTTCTAGCCTATGGCTAGACCAGAATAAGATGCATTTCAAAAGTGTCCACATACCTTCAAAGTGATGGTTGGAGAATCTCTCAAGGCATTTAAAAAAAAAGATAAAGCCTTCTTTTTAAAGTATTTTGCTCACCTTTCTTTAAAAAAAATGGGAGGGTTAAGAAACTTGGGGTTTATTGAATCAAGCAAAGCTTCAATCCCACAGTAACCTATTCAGGGGTGATATTGATCAGTAGAGTCAAAGACATAAGAATCTAACTAAAATAAACAGTGACTTTATCCTCAGTGGGTTCTTCATGAGCTTCCTGTAGGTAAGAACACAAATATGGTTTTCCTTTAGAGTTATTTTGTCTATTCCTATTAAACATGCCTCAGGAGTTATCTAACATAATAAAGTCCATAGTGCATTCGAATGTTTTTTTTTTATGAATTGTTGGAGGTTTGGCAGGTTCATAAATACTATTGGTTAAAAATCTGAATAACTAGCTATAATTATTTTTTGATAGAAAAACAGACATTTTATGTGCATTTCTTCTTTCTAAGAATTTAACACATTTTTAAAGTGTAATTTTGTTTTATAAGTAAAGTTGCAGCCATAGGAATATTTATGATCACATGACTTTTGTCTGAATGAGGAATTATTTGGCCTCAGCAATTAAATATGAATTTCTGTGATTTTTTCACTTTGTGTATCATTTGTAAATCTGTTAGTAATATTTTATAATCTTTTTGAATTTAATCTCCTTTGGAACCATGTACCTATCATCTGCTTCTCTTGCTTTCTTTGGATCTTGGAATGTTTTCCTTTTACTTTCATCATCTCTCACGTCTTCAGTTTCCTTGTGTTCTGTTTTATATTTTCAAATGTTTCATGCTGATAGTTTCTCTATGCAGGATATGGAATTCTTTGGTGGCAAAGAGATACATGCATCAGAAAAAAGATACGTTTGGGCATCATCAGACCCATGTATAACTTAAACCCTAGTCCGGGGGATCTGTATCTCAGAGTCAAAATGCATATGAAAATGAGAAGAACTTGGCTTCATGTAATTAAAAAAACAAAAACAGCAGACCAACTTCCCAGAATCTGGGGGTTAGTGAATGTTTAGGTGCTAACCTCTTGGAGTTTCTTGACCTCTGGGCCAGTTTTAAAGCTTGATCAAACAAGGAAGTCCAACTTGAATAAACCCCCTGGTCCTCCTTTGGATGCATGGCTAATGTTTCCCTCTCCCACTTCAATTATGCCATCTTCATTATGCCTCTGTCCTCACTCTCACAGTTGTTAAAATGAAAAGCCTCTTTCTGGCACCACGGCTCCGCTATGCAGGCCTATACCTGTGCTGGCAGCATGCTCTTCTTCTCACCTCAGATTGCCTTTTGCTTGGGAAGGAGATCCCTGCAGTGCATCTCAAACTGAAAACTGAAAGAAAATTAAGTTGCTGTTTGGAGTTGGAGTGAATTATGGAAAACGGGCCCTTTTTTGTCTACCAGGCATGTTAGTATAAGCTATTACCCACCTTCTCTCCCATTCCCGACAGCTTCAGCAGCAGCTGTCAGTAGGAAAATCTCATCCAAACTTTCCTAAGTTTGTATCTAAGGCAAGGACAGACACACACACACATACACACACGAATCTGGCATTTCCTTCAGATCCTGGCTATGTGTTGAACGTAAGGGGCCACACAGTGGTTGGTCTGGCTATTCTGGCCATCACAGTAGCTGACCAGAGGTGTTGAACAGTCAAACCTGGTAACTCACAATAACTACACTGTAATTCAGATAAACAAAAAGCCAAATCAATTATTTGGTTGCAAAATTTGAGCAAAAACTGAATATGAATTAAATATGAATGTGCTGCCTTCAACTAATGTGAGTTCATTGTAGAAAAGCGTATCATTTGATGGTTTCACATTTTGTTTGGATATTTCATTTTTTTTTCAGTTTCTGACACTCTTATAGTTTTGCATGAGAATATCCAAATGCACACATGTGCAGGCTTAGTTTAAGCTTCAGGACTTACACAGTAGGGACTAGATCAGTGGAGAAGCTGAGATGCCCTTACCTGACTTGGCAACAATAAACTAAGCAAGCAGGAACATGGGTGGGTGACTGCTGGGCTTTGGAAAGATTATCTTGGTGATGCCAACTACCAGGGACATTGGAGAATCAAAGAAAGATCTCATGACTGATGTATGTTTAAAGTAATATTTAGGTGGTATTTCTTATATTATGAAGTAAGTAGAAGATTGCTTATATATGTCCTATATTCTAAACATTTCTACTAAGGAAAATACCTCCAAAAATTTTTCGACAATTTTCATGCCTGGAGCCAAGCCAATTATGGCCTCTGTAAGGTGAAAATAGTATTGGGAGGGGTAACACACAATAGCTATTCTTTACCAAGAATATCTAATATGACCTATGTTGGAAGCTTTGCCTCAGAGTCATGAGTTCAGGGAAATCAAGTTTCAATATTTTAAGGAGGAATTGTGAGTCTGAAAAGTCAGGCAACTAGTGCTGAGTTTTCTGACCACAGTTTTGGAGCATCACAATCATCGCTCACTAAATCATCAAGGTCCTTTCAGGAAATGGAAATCCAAGATTTGGGGACTGAGCAGAGAAAATGAGCAAAATCAAAAAAGAAATTAATTGTATCTACTAAACCACAGTTATCCAAATTGTTTAGTCTCATAGGAACATATATTCAAAACAAACTTTTTAAATCATGTGCTCAATTTGGGGTAGGGCATAATGACTAATTTTGCAATTATACATTTTTATTTTAGGTCAGTATGTTTTAAGAAGTGTTTAAAATATAATTTAAAGACCAATTTTATATTTATAATATATAAAGGCATTTTAAATTTCACAAATTAATTTTAAATTAATCATATAACAAGATGCATGAGTTTTGAAAACCATATTAAAATGACATACTGTGTTTTGTTTGATGTTAGGACTGAGTAGTACAGTGTAGACTGAAATTTAATTCTGTATTATAGCATCATTAAAAATAAATTCCATGAACTGATGTTAGATATGTTCTTACATATTTCTTCTTTAAAACTACTAATTTACACATATTTTTAATTTATTAGTAAAAAATAAGAGTATCTGATATTGCTTTTAAAAAGCATAGCTCAGTAGATTGAATGTGGAGAGGTTTTTTTTCTAATAAATGAAAAGCCAAATTGGATATAGTAATTACTTTATTTTTTAATATTTTTAAAATTGAGATGAAATGTATATTTTAATAATTTTACCAATCATAAGTCTATTCAGTTCAGTGTATTAATGGATAAATGTGTAAACCTCATAGCACTACCCCAGTCAACACAGAGAAGATTTCCAACACCCCAGGCTGTTTCCTCATGCCCCTTCCAGTCAATCCTCAGTCTGCTACACAACAACAATTCTGATTTCTAGCACCATAGCTGTTTGTTCTCAAATTTCATAGAAATGGAATCATATAGAGTGTAATGCTGTCTTTGGCTCTTTTCACTTGACATAACATCCTTGAAATCCATTCATGTTACTGTTCATATCAGGCATCTATTTTTTTAATTGCCAAGTAGTGTTCAATTGCATAAAATTACTCCACTATGTTTATCTGTTCCCCTCTCGATGGAAATTGTCACTGTTTCCAGTTAGGACCTATTATGAATAAAGCTGCTATAAACCACTCTTGTACAAATCTATTTGAGAACCTATGCTTTCGTTTCTCTTAGTAAACACTTAGAGATGGGGCTGCTGGTTCATAGAGCAGACATATGGATGAGAAATTACATACACTTTTCCAAAGTGGTTGTACCATTTCACACTCCTATCAGTAACATATGAAAACTTCATTTGCTCCATATCCTTGCCAACCTTTGGTGTTATCAGTGTTTTGTGTTTAGTCATTCTAGCTGGTGTAAAATGGTATCTCATTTTAGTTTTATTAGTATCATTTTGCTGAAGTGTTAAAGATAGCTTCACATGTGCTAGAGGAATTTTAATCAGATTAATACAAGAAGCAGATATAGAAGAGAGCACTTTAGGCATATTTTAAGAATTTTTGGAATATTTACTCCCCTAATTATTTTTTTTTAATTTCTACTTAGTGTTTTCTATCTTAACTAGGAGTCTCAAAATTCTGAATTTAATATACATTATCAAGAATAAAAACAATTACAACCATATATCCAGGCAAAACCTTTATGTCACTAGCAATATGATAAAGCAGTATGAAATTAGGTATAACTTTCAGTCTGTTGAAACACTTCATTCAATGTACCATGTTCATACTGATATTAGTAATAAGATCTAAAAGTAATGAGTATAAAATAGGTCATTGTCAATATACTTCTGGTTTCTAAATCCTATGCTTTTAAGTTACACTCTATTTTTGTTTAATACTATAAGGAATGCAGAGAAGCATAAAACAAGAAAAGAAGATCCAGAAAACAGACAATAACCATGGTAGTCAATATTAATATTTGTAAGGAAATACTGTCTCCAAGTAGTCAATTTTTTGTGACAGAACAGGAATTATGTCCCAGTGCTGATTCATCCATCAACAGTTTCTTTAATGTTAGGCTTTCTGGTACCTTGGTAAACTGAGACTAACACAAATCTATTACAATTATTTCAAAAATATTCAATCAGAAGGTAGTATTAACATGTTCACACAGTAACAAAAAAACCTGGTTTAACTCTTTTTTCATTCCTGTTAAAATGAATGGTTGGAAGGATTGCTCACTTGTTTATTTGGGTATCGCCAAGCCTCTAGGACTTTACCTATTCAATTATGTCTGTGCTGACATCTGACTCTGGAGATTTCAAAGCTTATAAGTTATTTCCCCACTGGTACCAGAGGAATTAAGTCCTATTTAGGAAGACTTTGACTTTGCATGGAGGAGTTAAGAGATTTCAGTGAAAATTATAAAACTGTGTAAAAATAATAAAGCAGTAACCACAGGACATAAAATCTATCTGAATTCTTTAAAGGGTTATGAGTAATTTCCCTTGCATAAACAAGTTATTCAGAAAGGGTTCTAAAGTAATTTAGAGGGAAAGCCAGGAGAGCATGTGAAAACCCACATGGCAAGCAGGATCACTTTTTAAAAAAGTTTGTCAATCTAATGAGCACTTAATTAAAGTCAACAGAGTCTCTAAGTCTCCAAGTAATTTTCAAAAAGAGCTTTTGGGAAAGGGAACATTTTTCTCCATGCTTGTCCTCTTTTCCTCTTGTTCGCCATTTGTCTGATAACTGTGGAAAGCCTGTGTAATATTATCTTTGGGGTTTTGTTCTTATTAACTCATTCTTCTCATCACATCACTCAGTTTATGGCCAATTAAATATAAATTATTTTTTTCTCTTAAAATATCAAATTTGTGGTCTTAGAAAAAAATTAAGTTTTATCCATTGCTTGGTTAAAAAATACATTTTTGCCAAAATTAAGTTTTACCAGGCTCTAAATTTATAGCATTTTGATAGCCTAATCAAATATATTATATACTATATATACACATATAACATATAATTACATAAACACTATATGTTTTGTCATCTCAGATACAGTTTTGATCTGCCCACTTCTTGTCAGAAATAATCGAGGAGTAAAAAGGAGAAAAGGGACCCAGAAGGCAGCCATAAGTTAGAGGATAGAATGGAAATACTAATCATTTAATAACTTGTTAAGAAAAAATAAATTACCATAAAATATATAGCCATTTTTGAAAACTTGGGAAATATGAAAATGTATCATCTCTAATTGCATAATACAGAAACAATGACTTTTCTTTAGACTATTTGTTCGGTTCCTTTTCTGTGTATTAGACTAGGATTATGGTTGTGAGTTCAGAAACTATTCCTACTGAGAAGCCCCCAGCCCCTCAGATCGTCCTATTCCTCAAGCTATTGACATTGGCTGGTTTAAAGGGGGAGTTGAGAAATCTCCAGGGAAAACAATGAAAACATTTTTAATTTTTGAGGCTCAGATATAAATCTGCATCTCTGATGAAATTATGGGAACCAAGCTGAATATATGAAAGGGTCTCATCACTAGGAGAAAAACCTATTCTTAAACTGGGGAAGGGAAGCAACAGGGCCTGAGGAATGGAGAAGAATTTTTCCCAGTAAATGCAGCTGTTACTAGAACAGTACAAACTGAGCCACACTAGACACCTGTGTGCTCAAAGGAGAGAAAGACCTTCTGAGTACATTTTTAAAAGTAGTATTTTGCGGTATATATCCAAAATTTACTGCTATCTTTATATATTTTCAGCTGATAAGTAGTAGGATCAGGATTTGCACCTAAGTGGTCTGATTTTCAAAGCCCTTGCTTTGAATCATTATGTGATTTTGCATCTCATAAAAGCAATAGGCAAGCTATTAAATATCATTGGTTGCAAGTGTCCTCACTCACCATGTCAATTTTATTTTATATGTAAGTAGGAAAAAGTTAGAAAAATTCTTAACTTCAGAGTATTTACAAATATTTTGTTTGTTCATTTTTTGTTGTTGTTAGGAACTAGGGCCACAAGGCCACAGACAACTGTCTGTGAGATACATTCAGTGCATATGATAAAATCTAAATGCTTACAAAGGGAGGTTCTCCAGGTTCTTTAAAAAACAAATAGAAAGAAACTGTTTCTTATTACCACCGTATGCTCATAAATATCTGTACTAGAAATGTTCTTAAAAGGGTTCTAATGCAATCTCATTTACTGTGCCCAGTCTTACACAAGCTTCTAAAAACTTAAGTTTTCATGTCTACTTATAATTAATTTGCATTATGTAAATCCAAATTCGGTGGGGTCTTACTGTACAAAAATTATTATTTAGAAATTCCTCCTAGATTATCTTGAGAAGAGCTAGTGCAAATGAATTTTTCCAATTTGTGACAAAGACTTAGTGACTCAAAGTCTTCTGACTGTATAGTACAAGAACTCCATCTCTTGGAGTGCCGACATATTAGGAAATTGAGGGTCTAGTGGTTAATTGCCTCTCTCTTTCAGTACATGGGCATTTAGAGAAGTTAAGACTCTTGGGTATATATCTGGAGAAAACTCTAATTGAAAAGGATACATGTAACCCCATGTTCACAGCAGCACTATTTACAATAGCCAAGACAAGGAAGTAACCAAATGCCTGCCCACAAATGAATGGATAAAGATGTAGTATATATATATATATATATATATATATACACACAATGGAATACTACTCAGAAATAAAAAAGGATGAAATAATGTCATTTGCAGCAATATGGACAGAGCTAGAGATTCTCATACTAAGTCAGTTAGATAAAGACAAGTATCAGATGATATCACTTACATGTGGAACCTAAAGAAAAACGACACAAATGAACTTATCTACAAAACGGAAACACACTCACAGACAGAAAACAAACTTATAGTTACCAAAGGGGAAAGTGAGGGGAGAGATTAAATTAGGAGTTTGGGATTAGCAGACATAAACTACTATATACAAAATAGATAAACAGTAAGGTCCTATTATATAGAATAGGGAACTAGGTTCAATAGCTATAGTAACTTACAATGAAAACACACACACACACATATACTTGGTGTGCATAACTGAGTCACTGTGCTGTGACACCAGAAACTAATACAACATTGTAAATCAACTGTACTTCAATTAAAAAAAAAAAAGGTCAGATTGAACCAGGATGGGGTCTGCTGGCCTCCACCCATCCTCTCTTTATTTCCAGTGGAACAAAAGGGGCTAGAGGATGATACTTTCTGCTCCCATAGGGAATTCCTTCCCTAGGGTAAATTTAAAGTGCTTAGAATAGGACCCTGCAAAACAATGCCTTCTAGATACCACCACACCAAATAATAGTGGAAAACGAATTACCACTGCTGATAGAAACACACCAAGGACAAACCCAGAACATAACAAGGCAAACATCTGTACTGCCTGTATTCAACAGAACACGGATACTTAGATGGAAAGCAGACAAAAAGGAACCATTGGGATTCTCTCAGGAGCTCCTGGGTCTAAGCCTCCTCCAGGAAATACAGTTGTGACAAATAAAATCTCCTATCTTCAAACTTTTGCACTTAGATAGCTCATACGACAAATTTTAAATTTATGTGCTCCTCTTCACATAGTCATAAGTTGACATGTAAAAGTTTAGTCATAGCTTTAAATAAGATAATTTTTTAATAATAGAAAGTTAAAAGATTGTCGACTTGAGAAAATAAAATGTGATGAGGTTTGATAATAATTGGAATAAAAACTATATCTTGACAAAATAGATTTTAACTACCTGACTAAATAAAGTACACTAAATCTGAAAGAAATCACACAAAATGTTTATATCTTTGGCTTTGTTCAGTGCTATCTGGAAAATTTTAATTGCTTTGGAAAACATTCTAGTTATATTTAAAATAATAGTCAATAACTTATATCACTTTGAATTTGGGTCATTCCAATACAGGCCAAATGACTTGCTTTTAATGCTAACCACTCTTTACTTTTAATGGAAATATGCGTGATTGTGAAAGAAGGGAAGCTTTGATTAATCTGTAAAGGAAGCCACCTCAAACCCAGTATTCTGATTTTCTCTTTGACTAGCACTAGAAGATTCTTACACTTCAGGGCAATGCACCATCTTAAGATTTAGGATGACTGAGAGATGAGTATTTCTTCTGAAAAATGCTAAATGGACTATTTTGAAGGGTCATTGTCAGGCAAATCAATTTTCTGGAGGAAATTTTATATGGAATTTGAATATCTAGAAATGGATCCCCTAAAATACACAGAATTATGTACTATCTATAATATTATGTATTATGTTATCATCTCATAACCTAAAGGGTACTCTTACCTCTTCTTGAACTGCTGGGTTAGGGAAGAGCTCCATTCCTATAAGTCCTCAACCATCTTGTAACAGGAGAAGACAAAGGAAGTAGTAAGGGGGATGTGGGACTCTTGTTTGGGACACTTCAGAACCCTGGGGAGGGCACAGGATTTACCTGGAGTGTAGAAAAAACAAGTATTCTATTGTGAGTTGCAGATGAGAATCTAAAATTCTCCTAGTTCAGCTTTTAATAAGAGATGAACTCATTCACTCTCCTTTGGAGCTGAAATGGATGTTAGAATCTTGCAGTTTGTCTTTTTGTGAGCCTACATCCCTGGATCACACACTCTCCAGTTACCTCTGCCCAGGGCACAGAGCTCTTCATGGTTAGTGACAACTGTGCTCAGAAGGACCTGCACTGCACAGGATGTTGCCAGCTCCTCAGAGAGCAGAAGCCACCACCACACTGAGCCTCACAGTCAGCCCTTGCACAGGAGTGCAAGTATACACACATACACAAACTAGTGCCATTGAACATGAACTTTGGATATCAACAGACAATCCCTAAAATCTAGACAATCTTTCCAGACTCAACTGACTCCTTCCAGGCTCAATGGACTCTGGAAAAGTTTCCACCAGGTCTCTCCCTTACTCACATCCACCAGGAGCCAGGCATCACTCAACACTGAGGAGAGCATGGGATCAGGGCCATTCCTTACTCTGTCCCTCAGAGCCCTAACACTTTGTATATAAAATTAGGGCCAGAAGAAAAAGAATGTTCTCATTTATTTTTTAAACAATCATTAAATAAGTAGTCTTCTTTGTCATTCAAACAATTAAATGTGGATTTAAACGTTTACCTTTGCAGTGAATATTTTGATGTCAAATGAACTGTTCATCTGTTCTTTGAAACAAACATCTCTGAGGTTATAGCTGCTTCAGTAGCTGCTTCTTGACAACTGAAATAAATGGAAAATGGAACGTTTGTTCAATTCTGTTGATTTTCCTAATCGTTGAACCTCAACACAATTTGTCCACTAGAATTTGAACCCCTGGTGGACCAGGATTCTGTCTTATTTATTTTTGCAGCTCTGGCACTTGTCATAGTATCAAGCAAAAAGAGAGTAGTGAATACATGTTAGTTGTGTGTGCAGTTTAAAAACTGCTCAATTCATCGTGAAAACAGTGAGTGAAAAAAAAAAGTATACCCATCATTTTACAATCTGCTTATACAATTCAGATCTGCTTTTTGGATATACTATGAGTATGAAGGCCAGTCAACTTTCTCTCTTGAAAAAAAAAAAAGAAGAAATATACCACTAGGAATTAAATATAAATGTTTCCCTGTTTGCAAATATATTCTATACATAAAACTTGTTTTTTTCCCTTTAGAAGAAACATCATCAGAATCATAAACTCAGAGGTTGCC
Organism: Vicugna pacos; assembly: GCF_048564905.1. Lineage (NCBI taxonomy): Eukaryota > Metazoa > Chordata > Mammalia > Artiodactyla > Camelidae > Vicugna > Vicugna pacos. The sequence continues at coordinate 24,325,143 of NC_132991.1, forward strand.
CGGTCTGCATTTTACTACTGTGGAGAAGATGTCTATTCACACAACTGCCAATTGCTTTATTTTTGATAAAGCATCTGTAATTACTTTTAATTTGAATATAAATTTCCTTTGTTGAAAGAAAACACTTAACCTTAGTTATGTTAGAAAGGAAAACAGCATAAAAACTGGCTATATACATATTTAAAGTCATAAGCATAAAAATACTAATTAAGATAAAACATTATACCATAGTCTCTATAATAAACACAAATTAATAATCCAATCAGGAATGTGAGCACCTTCAGAAAATTATGACATGAATCATATAATCTTACAAAAATTAAGTTAAGGAAAATGATGTGGACTTTGGTTAATAGCCTAGTTAATTTCTGACACCTTTGAGGATTTTTTCAGACTATATAAAACAAAACCTTCATCTGTTAATAAAGCAGTTTTTTTTTTTAAAGAAGTTCTGTACCTTGCAGTTCCTCAAACAGTCAATATGTGAAAGGATTTATTTAAAAGCTGTCAAGCAGTGGAAGAAACTAGTGAATACAAACAAAATTGCACTGACTGTTCTTTAAGTAAGATTCTGATGGACACAAGGCATTTCTTACAGCCTCTTGAAGATTTAATTAAATATGGAAAATGTAGTTACCATTGTAGTACCTTCCATTGTAACAGATGCTGTGAGGTACTGCCTGGATTCCCCTTTAGGACTGAGGTGTTTATTCCTCCACATGCAAAGCATTGGTGGCTGATAGCTCTAAGCTGAGTCCCTTTTCTGGAATGGCTTTGGTTGTGACTGCAGCCAATTCACCTCTTCCCTGTGCCCAATCCTATGTCATTCACATATATCCGGTTCACCTAGGTGAACCGGAGTGTATTCCCAATTCCCAATGTGCACACAAATCTCAGACTCAAAATCTGTTTCCTAGAGAGCCCGACCTAGTACAACATTCAGACTAAAACACAAGCAAACAAAACCAAAAATCTTAGGTTGTATGTTTATATGGGCAATACAATTGGTTGTAAGTAAGAAATCTACCTTAACTTTTACGCCTGAAATACTTTTGAAGGTACCCAGCCATGCAGAGTTGGATTTGGTTCACTGATATGAACGGGTGTTTTTGTGTAGGCAAACTGGTAAGGATGCACCCAAGAACACACACAGTCTGTGTCATGCTTCTTGCTGTCCATCTTACCGGTATTGTCATTTCCTTATTTCTTCCTATTCCCTTATATTTGGCATTTACTTATTTTGTTACAACCAAATATACTCAAAATTTACATAAATGAAAACAAAAAAAGACTAAATTGTATGTCAGCTGAATTCATATAAAGTGCAAATGTGGAATCAGCCCTTTCATGACTGCCTAAAGCAACCATTTCCCCAAATTTACTTGGGTCATAAGAAACTGGGACACTAAAAAAACGTGGAGGTTCTGATTCAGTCATTCAGTCGGGCTGGATAGTTCTGACATGTTCCCAGGTGAATATAATGACCAAGTAAACCTGAGAAAATACTAGCTGGCGAGAAACCAATGGTGTATAGCCCTACGGCCTATTGTGTCTCAAGCTTTAATGTCCATGAAAATCAATGCGCATCTTGTTAAAACGCAGATTTTGACTCATTAGTTCTAGGGTGGGGCCTGATAATCTGCCTTTCAAGAAAGCTCCCAGGTGATGCTGATTGTCTGTGGATCACAGTAAATGTACAGTAGCAAAAAAAGAGCAGTAAAAGTATGGCCCACTCAGAGGACCTACAAGTGGGAGCACTTCACATGTGTATCTCAGGTCTTTTTGGAAAAATAGGCCTTTTAAAGATTTAGTGCTTTACATAAGGGTAACCACACTTTTCCCCACTCTTTGCTATTGTTATTATTATTACTTGCAATTGACATTTTCAGAAGGAACAGAAAGGAAAAAAGCATTTTGGGCCACGTGAATATCGAGCTATCCTTTGGTCTGATGACCATCACCATCTCCAGTTGTTAGAGATGCCTGGGACTCACACTCCTTAACAAAGCTTCCTGATGCAAACTGCCAGTGTTGATTTCAAGCATTCTCAAAGTGATCATCTACTTTTCATGCCCTCTGCTAGCTTGATGAATGGACTTCTAAGGGACTCGGGAAGAACCCTCCAGGAAAAGGTTTATGTGACATGTTCTTGAGCGGCATGCAGTGTAAAACTAGTCAACAGATCGGTTCATTATATTTTTCAGTTAAAGGTAAAATGACTGCTATAATCAGTACATGAACTGATAGCTCAGTGTTGATGATGAGCATTACATATGTGTTTTGTAAGTCATTTATCACACTCACATTCTCTTCCAGTTCTCCTTTTCGCCTAGACTTTCTCCTTTGGGTGCCCTCAAGGGCATAACAGCTGTGTTTTAGACAGCTATGCCCCTTATTTAGAAAATGGATTTTGTAGACATCTGTATATATATATATATTTCTTTTTGTCTTTCCTGATTAAAACACTATACTGTCACTACCTCAATGTCTTTATTCTTGGGACTATCGAGAGATAAAACTAACCCCAATATAATTAAATTGAATTAAATAACAACTGAGGTGTCAGATAACTTTAGTCAAAAGGTCTCGGTAGAATAGAGAAGTCTTTGTCCCAGAAATCTAAGTCCTTCTGGAACGTCCTTGCACTTGGTTTTGATTCTGATTTGAATTGAGTAATATTTTCCTTCCAACCCTCATGCATATTGCTGATATTCTGCTCTAACTTCAAGCCAATGATTAATATTCTTGCAAAGCTTCCCCCTTATGGTGAATTATTTTTATACTTTTTCGACACAGATTTGGAAAACAAATTTCCTACAAAGACCCTCCTAAGTTACTAAATCATTTTTTGGAAGTCTTACCTTACAGAGTTTCTTTTTAATTTGTATTAATTTGTAAGAAATAGAAAATATTTTCAAAGTCCAGATGAGCTGGTTAGTTCATTTTCACAGTTTGGAGTTTTCCTTCCTGTGTGAGAACCAGATTAGCGCCCTTTATTGCATGCTATTGTTAACTAAGGTAATTCCGAGTCTAAATCAGAACTGGTCACTGAGCTACTTGAAATAAAGGTACGAATTAATACTAAAGATGATTTACAAAGTTCATTTCCATGAACCCCGATTCCTGCTTCTTGAAAACTCAGAAAATCAAAGTAAAAGAAAGCAAAGCAAGCACATTTTGTTTTCCATGGTTCCCAAGTCCTGTTAAGTGAATTTTACTCCCTGTCTATGCCTTCTCCTACACATTGCTTCTTAAGCTTTAATATGTTTCAGAATACCCTGGAGCAATTGTTTAAAAAAAAAAAAAGATTGCTGGAACTAACCCCCGGAGTTTCTAATTCAGTAGGTCTAGGGTGGGACCAAAGAATTTATATTTCTACCAAATTTCCATTGATGCTGATGCTGATCCTACTGGTCCAAAGAGCCCATTTTCAGAACCGCTGTGCCTTACTGTTTTCAAATTTCTCCTCCACAGTCTCTGAGTTTTCTCTTCCCACAGCAAATGCTGCATGTTTAACATTAAAAAATTTAAGTATCTTCACATGCAACAATATTAACACATTTCAAAAATGTTATGCTGAGCTAAAGGAGACAGACACAGAAATGTATGTACTATAAGATTCAATTTATATCTATAGTTCAACAGCAGGCAAAACTAACCCTAGATGATCTAAGTCAGAATACTGATTGTCTCTGAAGATGTGGGAAGAAGACTTAGAAAGAAACATGGGGGGAATGTTCTGAGGTGATGCAAATGTTCTATATCTTGGTACGAGTAGTAGTAACATGGGTGTACATTTGTTAAAACTCAGCCAATTATACACCAAAGATTTGTATCTTTTAATACATGCAAATTATACCTCAATGAGGAAAAAATATTTGATTGCCAAAAATAAAAATGGCTGTTGGTAGAAAAATATCTATTAAGTCAATTTAGATTAAAATTAAGAAGATAGTATTAATATGGTTCTCCCCTCAACAGCATTTAACTTTTGATAGATTGACAACCTAGAAAAAATTACTTCTAATATTGGATTGTCAGGTATTTGCTAGATTGTGGATATACTTCTGTGGGAGCAGGGAAGATTTCTGAGTCCACTCTCAATACCGTTTCTCTTTTTTGATTAGGTTATCTACACATCTTGAATTTTTATTTCTTTTTCATTTTCTCAGAATGGGTAAGTATCCATATAGAGTACTATCTTACCCTCCTAAGTAATGTAGCACTCTCTCCAACCCAACAAAATCTTTATCATGTTAACACATTTTATAGCATCTTTCCACCCTGAAATTGTCTTGTTTATTTATGCTTCCTTGGGGATTTTTCATTCAACCATAATGTGAACTCCACAGGAAGAAGTAATATGTCTGTCTTGTTTGCAGTGTATTGCCAGCACCTAAAATGGTATCTTAAACATATTAAGGACTCAGCAAATATACATGAAATGAATAAAAGAATGGATGAGTCAGTTTTTCAGCTCTTCTTAGAGCAAACCCAACACTTTGGCCAATTCCATATCTGTGTCAATCTTATGGGGTCCCTAAGACCAAAGATGAATAATGTCAGGCCAGCTCCAAGATTCTAGAGATGCTCAGTGAGGGAGAGGTAGTATGCATTCTACTACACCACCATATCTTCTGAACTGCCTATAAGATGATCCCCCATCCAGGGATATGCATATCTACCCAAAGGGACCATAGAACAGTGCCAGCACCTTCTTAAGGAGTATAATATGGTCAGAAAGGGAAAATACCTTGATTCTAATATAGTTTTTAATCCAGCTGCTTAGTGCTGGAGATCACAACACTGCACTGTGGGTGGCAACAGGGAAGAGCAGGGTGGTGACTGGGCAATGCTAACATGGAAGATACTTCTTAATACTACTTTTTGTGGGGTTTTTGGCACTCTTATTTACACTAAAATTTAAAAATTCAGCACATATTTCTTAGTTTCTAAATCTATAGAAAGTAAAAGGCATATCTGTGTCAAAAGAAGTATTTGAAATTTTCCAGTGGCTACATACACTTATGTTCACCTTAGAAACTTGGAAAAACACACTTACGACTCAGGAGGAATGCAATGGGCAGGGAATGGCACCAAGAGACCTCATGGCCAGCTCTAGACCACGACAGGAAGTAAATGGACTATTCAAGATGATGGCTTCTTAACTTCCCTTTGCTAGAGCTGCTATCTGAAAGGTACATTTCTACGCAAATTATATTGACAATGTAGGTCCCAAAGTTAAAAAAAATTCTGGTTCTTGGTTTTGCCACTAACATCTCATTATGTCCTTGGACACAAATGACCCTAAAAATAAGAATAATTATTCCTGACCATTGACCATATAAATCTATTCTGTGCAATAATATATTCAGAATACTTTCAAGCAATCAAAATATATTATTTGAATGTGAAGTATTATTTCTACTTACATTAATGGTAAATAAGATATTCTTATTTGATAATGGTGGTTATAGTATTATAAGTATACAAGAAATACAAAGAGTATTCCAAGCATAATTTAAAAGTAAAGCCCTTTCTTTTAAATTTTAGACATGTATTTTTCCATGTATACACTGAAATTATTTTAAAATTATGGAATCATATAATTTGTGAGAAGACCTTAAGTATTATCTTACAGTCTCTTCTTGGAATAAATGAGGAAAATTAAGCCTGGAAAAATTAAGTGACTTACTCTAAATATCACAACAGTTTATTTATGAGATTAAGACTAAAACCCAGAGATCCCTCTACTCTAAATTCAAGGAGTGAAAATGACCCAGATAGTGAATAATTTTTTTACTTACTTAGAATCTTTAAGGAAAAATCTTACTAAGTTCTAGGCCATGAGTACCCCAACATGATATTACTCTTATAGAGTAATTTTCCATGGGCTAAGGATTTTAAGAGATCAGTGAAAAATATGACTATACCTAGGAGAAAGTGAATTGTGCATCCATTCTTATATAAGTGAAAATGATTTGTTTACAGCTTAATTCTTGTGTTCTTGGGAATTTTCTTTTTAAAATGGCAACAAACATTTGTACTATCAATTAAACTTAGAAAGAAAAAACTGTTGTTATTTTCAGAAAGAGAAAATGTATTGGGGGAATCCATTTAGTAAGGTTGAGTCTTGTGAAAGATGTTGCTGTCATCACTATGGCCATTTGGTTCACCTGCTAATTCCCAGGAACGTGTATATAGCAGAAGGTCTCTGCCCCGGGCAGTCCCTCCTAATGCTGGCGCCAGATCAGTAGAATGGATTGGATACATATATGTGTTTTGTCACCTCCACAGTACCAGAGAGCTCAAATCACTGAACATTTCATTCCCTTTCGTGGCTGAGAAACGTGTGTTCCTTATTATAAAAGGTTTGGGATGGCATACTGTGTAATAGCTCAGATGAGTGAAAACAAATTTAAATATAAGCAATGCACTGACTCATACTTTGCATGTTGTAAATACTCTTAGAAACAGTATGGGGCCTTATTATGTCTGAACCTCAGGTCTTTCAACTTCCCCGAGAAAAGAGAACAAATGGCAAAATGCATGAGAAAATAAGTAACTAACCTCTGTGATTTCCCACTTCAGCTCAAGCCCAGATCTTTTTGTCAGTTGTTAATTACAGTCATATTTCTCTAAAGCATTTTCTTTCTTAAGGAGAAAAAAAGAAGAGAAGCATTTCGAGGAGAAAGGCTAAACAGAAAAGGTTGACATTTCTCTGAGTGGAGAGGGACTTACTGGGGTGAAGGCATTGGCAGGGCTGCCTACTGGAGAGGAGGGAGCTGGGCGTTTAGCTGGAGTAACTGAAAGTGGAATCAGACACACAGAATGGGACAAGTCAAGAGGCAGGGCTAAATCCAGATTCAGAGCAGAATATGTCAAGAACTCTTGCTTGAAAGTGAGGGAATTCTCAGGAGGAAAGAAAGATGAGAAGAAACTATGATGAAATGTGAATACGTTCATTCTGCTAAGGAAGTCTGCTCAATATCGCACTCAGCGCTCTCTTCTCTGTCCAGACACATACTTGTAAAGGATGGTAGGTTGATTCCCAATGCCTCTCACATTGGGGATCATTTTGCTGTACCTCATAAATCTAGCAGAGTTCTGGTTTAAGGGCAAAAAGAAAAGAAGCATTTTTACGTGAGGAGGAATGAAGGCACAGAAAAGTAAATGAACTGATTCAAGGTCACCTAATTAAATTACTAACGGAATTTGCATTAGGGCCAATGTCCTAACTCCACATCCTGTATCATTTTTAGAACTGTTACACTAGATGTGACCATAGAGGTCACTTGGTCTAGTTTTCCATCATCTGGTCCACCTCCCCTTGGAGGTTAAAATCTTGTTCTAGCATTGCAACCACCTACCTCACCTTTATCCTGATCATTCCTTTCAGGGTGAGTGGTAGTTCCTATCAAGAATGCTAAACAGATGGTTTTGTTGAGCATGAAATCCTGGGTTTCTCTGAAAAGCCCCGAAATGTCAGTTACTGTTTTGATTGCTTTCTTATTTTTCTATACAGACACTTGTTGACAGGAAACTCTGTGGCCACCATTCATTGCATTTAAGTAATCAAACAACCACAAACTGTCACTGTCACTTTCATTTCCTGTCATCATTCATCTTTAGCTGCTCCCAGTTTATCGCTAGAGTTGGATGCCCCATGCATCTGTGTATCAGGAAGGGAAGACTGTAGGTGTGTGCAGGTGCTGGTAAAAGGCTTGAGAAGGAGACAATAAATGCTTGCAACCTAGCTCCTGGATTTCAGTTTATGTCATTCACCTGTGGTTTTAGAAACATTTTTTTTGTTTGTTTGTTTCTAGGATCAAATGGAAATCCTAGCCTTATTGCTGCAGGATTTTCTTAATCCTCCCATAGTAGTTAAAGACTATCTCTAGCTTCACTTTGTTGTAGCTTGTGCAGGAGTGATGCAAGGCAGGCTTAACTGCTTCCATCAGTAGCTACAGGAGAAAGTTTTGTGATGGTAAGAACTGGATTTGGTTGTCCTTCACAAGGACCTTTCTCCCAGCTATTTCTATATAAATGGATGTCTCTATAGCTTGGAAGACTATCAGGAAACAGGTGTTTTTCTATTAATAGCTTGGATGTATCAAAGGAAGGAGAAGGTACAGCAGTAAGTGAAAATCAGGTGGTCCACGGTTGAATACTTTGTACACAATAACTAATCACTCAAAGCTTATATCTATTTATAATAAAGTCTATAATTATAAGCCAGGTGGCTGTGGTTAGGATTGTGGGGTTTTAAAGCAGGTTACATGACTCACCGTTACAGCTTTAGAGGAGACACGGCCACCTGGGCAGTGGATGGTGTGGCATGTGCCTACCCCTCAACGGCACACGTTTGCTCGTCCCTAGGGCTTTTCTGCCCTGTCTTCTAAATCTGCACACATGAAAGTTGTACTCTATAAATCTCCTTCTCCATTTGCAAATGTAATGCCCAGAAAATTTTACATGAGATTCTATGGGATTTGGGTCCAGAATTTTGCTATTTTTTTCTGCTGAACTGACATAGATTGGGGTTTGCCAATGCAATACTTTGAAATCCAAAATGTCATCCTACCCATCGACTCTGTGGCTTTAAAGTCTTCATTTTCCCCTTATCATTTAATTCAGAATCCATAAGGGATGATCTCAGTAGTGGTGTAGCAGCAATAGCATATTACAAAAGTGAAGCCATTAGTAATTTTTCAAATATTTATTGAGTATCTCTGTGTTAGGGTCTGGGGGGAGGATACAAAGATGTGTAGGAGATGGTCCCTGTACTGAAGTATTTATTTTCTTAACTGAGTAAATAGGCTATAAGAAAAAGATTAGGGGAAAAAAAAAACTTGTTTATATCCAATGCTCTATTCCTGGCATAGACATATTTGCTAAAGATGATAAAACATGAGAGATTACCATGTAAACAGATTGGTTACATTTAAAGCTTCACAAAGAAGGTGGGACTGAAAACATGGATAGGAATTAAGGAAGTTAAAAAAAAAATGACAGTCAAGGGCACTTGGGTGCAGTAACTGGTTTTTGTTTACTATTGCTGTGTAACAGATTGACACAAACTTAGCCACTTAAAACTGAACTTATTATCTCCCAGTTCTATAGGCCAAGCAAGGCTTGACTGAGATCTCTGCTCCATGTCCCCCAAGGCTGCAAACAAGGTATTATTCAAGCAGCATTGATATTTGCAGCTCAGAGTCCTCTTCCAAACTCCTGTGGGTGCTGGCTAAATGCTGTGCCTTGCAGCTATGCCATTGAGGTTCCCATTTTCTTGCCAGCTGTTGTCGAAGGGCCCCTCTCATCTCCTAGAGGCCTCACTTAGGTCCTTGCCATGTGCACCCCCTGCCCCTACCAAGGCCTTCTCACAACATGGTAGCTTCCTTCTTCAAGGCCAGTAGGAGAATGTGGCAAGGAAAATTGTGCTGTTTCAAAGTTTCTTCTTCAGGAAAGGCCCAGTATCTTCTCAAGGCTCACCCAATTAAACCAGGACCATCCAGATTAACCTCCCTTTTCATTAGCTCAAATTCAGCAGATTAGTCAACCTGATTAGTACCAGAAGTGAAATCCAATCGTATTCAGAAATGCCACCCACATTCAATGGAGCAATATTTACACAGGGTGGATACACAAGGAGTTAGAAATCTCTGAACCATCTTGGAATCGTACCTACCATGGTAATAGCAACAATGTGGTGTGACGTGGTTTTACATGGTGTGTTTGGGGCACAGCAGATCAGCTTGACATGCAGAAGTCAATGGTGAAATAACTTTAGAACTGTAGATTTGGGGAAAAAATCAGAAGCAATAAATGTCTCAGGTCCTTAAGCCACTTTGGTGGGTTTTACATACTTAGCGCAGCATTTTAAATGAAGGAGAGGACCCACCATCCAGTGGGCTTAATAATCTTTAGACACATTATCAACTTTGACTACCTAATGTCATTAAAAATGACTCACAGCAAGATTGACAAATTATTTCCTTTGTTCGGAAGCCTTGCTGATGTCATAAAAATAGTTCATAATAATAATATATATATATAGCATAAGTTGTGATTTTAGTAAATATTTAAAGGACTAGCTGGACTGAGCACACACTGACCTTGGTAAAGGCACATTCAATTTTTCGGAAGCTTCTGATTGTTCTCTCAAGTATGTATGCGGAAAAAAAATTACACCTTTAAATGGTTTACTCCTTGCATTCTAAAGTTTGCTTTTGTGCCTTTTTGCTGTTAAATCTCTCAAGTTATAGGTCCCTCATGGGAGCTGACACAACACAGTGAAAGATCTAGATGGATTGGTAGTAAATTTGTGGGTATTTTTCTTTTTAATAAAGTCTTTGTAGGGCTTGTAAATGCCTTAGGCAACTTCTTCTTCTTCCTTACCCTTGTCATAAGGCCAGGTTATGAACAAAAAAGAACAAATATCCCTTCCAAGATTAGTTCATGTGTGAATCAAGCAGTGCATTTCAAGTAGCTTTTTTCTTGAAAAAAATAAAAAACCCCTTTTTTTTGTTTCTAGGTATTTTATATTAAAGAAAAATCAAGACCCTTAATATACTCTCTTGAGGTTTATAAACTTCAGAATGTTATGAAACATGAGAAATTCAGCCACAGAATCTGGAGCAAAGTTCACTGATGATACCCTGGGACTTGATCATTTGTTGCTCTTTTATGATGGTCTGAGAAGGCAGTGTGTGCTCATATTGGCATTATGACATCTCTTCAAAAGCATCACTTTATAGAGCTGATGATGTCTTAATATTTCCTACCTTTGGAAGAAGACACATGATTCTTTTTTATAGTTACAGCCACGTTGGTATAATAGTTTGTCCTCTTGCTCCAACTACTAACCTATAGTAATGGGTGCACCCCTGATAAACATAAAGAGATAGCTGTTACACAGTCTCCTGATCTTGCTGATATCTGGAATGCAGAACTTTGACATAAGATCTTTGTCCAAGAAGCCATCTCAAACTTCTAATCTAGCATAGTCTGGGACTTTTCACTGACATTCTAAGATGAATAGATAAAAGTAAAAATTATGCATTTCTGTGAGCTTTCTCTATGTTCAGATTTCATTCATTGTGGATCTTAAGACTGACATTTTACTGAGGAATGAGAAGTAAAGTATCAGAGTAGGTAAATGCAATGACCCAATCACAAAATATGTTTAACAGCCTTGGTCTCTATGTATCTGTCCATGATGGTTGTTATTACAACCAAGTTCAATGTTGATTTCTCTGGAAGGAGCAAGTGGCTATTAGAAGAAGCCAGGATTTAGCCCATTTATTGTTTGCTTAATGTTTTCTCTCTCACTAAACCAGAGGTAGGAAACTCACTTGTTCCTAGAGGCCAAACAGTCACATAAATGAGAGAGACCGGCTGGGTGATCAGAGGGTGCCTGCCCTGCCCAATGGAGTGGCTATTCTTCATTTCCAAGTGACCTGCCTATGCTGGAAAGTGAGCTCAGTCATATCTGACTTCCCAGTTTTTCCACAAAATCCAGAAGTCTGTTTTTTTAAAATCAGATATCACCTTATATATAAATGTAGGAAGTTAATTAATAATTATTAATAGAGTTTGTGGTCAGAAAAATTACACCATCAAGGCCAGACTCACTCTCAGCTATCAGCCTGGAAACATCCCACAAGGCTCCACACTCCATGAGAGCAGAGAGCATGGGACTTTACCTCCAGTTCACTGTGTATCCACAGTGCAGATCGACTGACCCATGGGAGGCCTATCCCATTACTGAATGAATGAATGGTTTCAGGAGCCAGTTAAATGCCTTCCATTTCTCCTAATCTTATGAGTAACAGGAATTCAAAAATAAGACAAGCACAATGGTAAAAAATAGCAGTACACAGGTAAATTCAGTGAAGTCATGGGCTTTCTAAGGTTAACATCAGAGTTCTTTGCTTTTGTGAGTTAAAAAAAAATGTGGTCTGTGGTTAAAAAAATCTAGCTTGCAGTCTTTCATGTGGCTGTCACACTATTTCCAAACATGAAGGCCCATATACAAAATATATAAGCCAGAAAGTTTCATATAAATTTCCAGATTTCAGTATTTTCTTCAAAATAAACAGGTCCACATGATTGGTCTCACATTTCCAGATGGCACTGTTACTGGATCTGGGAAGTGACTTCTCCCCAGGACACAAGCTTTTCAGTTAGGCATAGTACCTACAACTATCTTTTGTTCCAACACACTGAGGCTGACTGCCACTTGTCAGTTTTGAGGGCCTGTGCACGGTCATTTTTCTTAGAGTAGCGAAATGTCTCTCTGAGTCTGTCTCTGCTTAAAAGTGAGAGAGAAATGAAAACTCAGGTTCACCCAAAAGCTGTACACAAATGTTCATAGCAGCTTAATTTGTAATAGCCTAAACTAAAAATAACCCAGATGTCCTTCAATGAATGACTGGGTAAACAAAATGTACACACCACGAAATACTGCTCAGCAATGAAAAGGAATGAAATTTTGATACCCATAACTTGTATGGATTTCAAAGGATTCATGCAAAGTGAAAAAAAAGTTGGTACATATGACCACAAGGTTGCCTACTACATGATTCCATTTGTATAACATTCCTGAACTCACAAAATTATAGAGATAGAAAGCAAATTAGTGGTTGCCTGGAGTTAGGGATGAGAAGGGGAAGGTGGGTGCAGAACAGACTTGGGTTGGCTATAAAAAGGCAACATTAGGGTTCCTATGGTAATGGAACAGTTTTGGTTCCTGACCTGACTGTGGTGGTGATGTACAAACTTACACAAGTGATACAACTGCATAGAAATAAATACACCAACACGTATACATGCATGCATGCAGAAATACATGTAAGCTGGGGAAATGTGAGTCAGAATAATAGGTTATTTCAATGTCAATTTCCTGGTTGTGATATTACACTATAGTTTTGCAAGATATCATTATTGGGGGAAACTGAATAATGTACACACGCGATCCCAACAGATTATTTCATACATCTGCATGGGAATCAACAAATATCTCAAAAATTTTTGTTTAAAAGAAGTAGAAAAAGGAAACAGTCTGTAAAGGGTAACACAATCAGCTCATTACATGCCCTTCTTACCTACCCATGTCTCTTGCCTGGTCCTTGTAAGGTTTTGAGGGTGTCGCTGCCACTCCTGCAGCCCAGAACCGATCTCTTCAAAGGGAATGCTGTGGGTTTGAAGTTGGAAACAGAACAGAATCAAAGGAGGCACAAAACTGTGGTCAAAATTGAGCACAAAAAGGGGGACCTTGAAATTTCTCCAGAGAGAAATGTCTTTGCTGTTTTCTAATGACACAGGGTTAGCAAAATCAGAGCACACAATAATAGTGCTAACTGCTGTTATCATTGCAAGCATTTCTGCCCTAAGAGTACAGTGGGCCCCCATGTTCTTTGCTGTTTCTTGTCTCCCACGTGAGCTGGGAGAATAACTTTCAGGGTGAAATCGGTTTGACTTTACAGAACTGCATCATAATAAAATAAACTCGTTAGGTGCACTCTTAGGATCCTTAGGTATCCTACCATCTATGCAAATATAATTCCTCTGTCGTGAACAAATACAATAAACCGGGAGTTGTCCAAACAATGAAGGATAGTTATAGAAGAAGGGGTTAATATTGTCAAAGGGTCAATTTTGATCCATGATCTTAATATGCTATGATACTATGAATATGCCATACAGTGAAATAAAATGCTAATTTAAAGGGGAAAACATTGATTATCTACCAAATCTTGAACAAATGCAACACAAAAGCCTGGAGTCTGTATCTACTTGCGCTCCCTTTGCGCACCGAGTCCAGGAGGAAGGACAGGTGAATCAGGAAAGCGACAAGCTTTCAACGACTCAGGTCTGCCTCCCTGTGTCAGACAGGTACAGGCTGCCCTGCGAAAGGCTCAGCGTTGAAAAGGCTTAACTGCAGAGCTCGGGAGGAGGAGACAATCTCTATTTGTTTATAGTCTTTAGCTCTAATTACATAATTACATTGGAAGGGGGACTGACTTCTGGGGAAAAACAACAAAGCAAACAAGGTAAAATTGTAACAGGTCAGTCTGGCTATTATCTCTTCAGCCCTCGCGCACGTGCGTGCGTGTGCGCACGAGCTCGCACGTGCCCACGAGCCAGCACATGGTATTAACAGATAAAGGGAGTCAGGGGTGTGTGCAAGGCTATCATTTTACCTTCAGTGCACTGTGGCACCCTGATTATCTCACGGAAATTGTAAGGTAAATGGGATGTTGTAGGAACAGAGGCAGGTAATAAAGCAGACTAATTAGCCTTAAGTACCTGTAATCCTAGGAGATGTACCTTTAGATAAAAGCTAGGGAAAGTCCCTCAGGTATGACTAATAGGTCCCCAGCCAGGTTGGCTCTGGATCAGGTGTAGCATGTCAGCTGTGCTGAATGCACCCTATTGATCCGGGAGAGCCTGCACTTTCTGCCACAAATTGAATTCAAATTGCTTGCAAGGGGGAGGCATCTGGCTCTACCTGAATCACATTTCAAAATAATTTTCTTCAATACTAGTTTGGTAGTATTTATTTAGTCTTTTTTTAAACTGTCTTTTCAAATCTATCCTCTTAAATCCTGAATGTGATTTTCTTCAAAATAATTTTGTAAATGCTATGGTCAAGTGTATTATAGACACATTTTATATTTTAGAAAAAAATGGAGAAGAGTTTACTTAAAGATTATGGCCCCTGACTTTTAATTGCTATTTTATAAAAGGACATTTTGTTATTTATTTTAAAGGGAAGATGGATATTTTTCTATTTATTGACTAATTATAAGAACTTAAATAATGAGAAACACAGAATAAAAAATATGGGATTTTAAGCTGCAAGAAATCTAAAATAGTGTTCCAAACTTTAGCCATAGAGATCTTTTATTTAAATAAAATGTTATGACACAGCCTAACCCCCACCTCCCACACATACCTGCTTGTTCCCCTCCCTACACACAATCAGAGCTGATAAAAGCAGGGTCCTGAACTCCATCCATTTGGTCCCTTCTCATCTCCTCTTTGTGAGATCTTTCAGAGGTCTCTAAGGAACCCCAAAAATCACTAGACTAGGCAATATTCAGTCTTCAAATGGGATCACATGTAAATGATTTCAGAAGAATGAGAATCTAGGCTGTTTTTGAAACCTATTGCTAAGTGAGATCCCATAATTTCTTGCTAATCACTTAAATAACCAACACTACCATAAAATTCTTCCCAAGCATTATACATTTTGATTCTGATCAGACATTGGGATCATCTCATTCATTCTACAAATATTCATTGAGCATCTACTGGGAATTGGCACAGTTCTGGGAACTGGAGAGGCGTAAGTGAACAAAACATACAAAACACACCCTACTTGCAGAAACAGGTAATATGCAATTAGCAAAGTAAGTAAGTAAAATCTTCAGTAATATTAGAAGCTAAAAGTGCTAAGGAAAATAACAGAAGTGGTATAAGAGGCGTTAGTGGCAATTTTAAGTGGGGTAGTTAGGGTAAGCCTATTTCAAAAAATGATATTTGAACAGAGAGGTCAGTGAGAGGAGGGAGACAGCCATGTGGATTTCTGGGGAGTAATACATGCATCATAATACACAATAATAAACAAATACTCATTTATAGTAAACACTCAATTGTGTAGATTATGCTTAATCTTGATTTAGCCAAATACTTCTGGATCATGATCCAGTGAGAAAAGCCAAGGTGACCAACCTCTAATATAAAGAAAGGTAACTAAGATAAATGTGAAAATATTGGACAGTTCACAATAAAATGAAATGTTGTTGCTGTTGTTTTGCTAGGCAGTCTGGGGTAAAAGAGAAAGAGTTAGCATTTCACAGTACTTTTAATTAGTCGCTTCCCATGCATTCCGTCGTGCTGTTCCCCCTTTCTCAGTCAAAAAGCTGGGGTTGAGAAGTTACGTTGGCAAGATAATGCGTGCTGTGCTAGAACAGGCGTGGCCAGCTCATGCCAGCCATTTGTGGGCATCTCTTCCTGACTCTTCCTCAGTGACGTCACTTTGGCAGACTGAAATCAGCTGTGAGTGGGTGTGCTCATACCATAGAAATTGCAAACACCACGAATCTGCCTCCCTGTACCCCAAGAACTGGTTGTTACACATCTTCCAGCACACCACTGAAAATAACCTACTGAGTCAATTAGGTTCATCTTATCGATTTGGTCTCAATAATTGTGCTAGTATTCTCAAGAATTCTTCATAAATCGTCCCTTTAGATCAGTTACCAAGATTATCCCAATACACTTTCCCCACTCTAAGACATTTGGCCCATTTAGTGATCTGTTTTATTCCTAGTCGGATGACCAGAAGCTGAATCTGCCTCTGATTATCTAAAGTTAGGGTGAAACCCTTCTTGTGATGTTCATTTTAAGCAGAGGCTTGATCTATTTAGGACTTCTGTCCTTTCGGGAAAAATATTATAATACTAAAAGGAGGTAAAAGGGATTCACTGAAACATAAAAATATTCTGATAAAGAATCACACAGTATAAAAGTGGGACAAATTGTAAGATAAACAACACAGTCTGTAAACAGGAGTAAATACTTCCCCTATTACGTGTGAATCCTACAAATAACCAAAATGATTAAAGAAATGCTCATTTGAAGGGACTGAAGTGACTACTTGACCTACATTTACCTTTGACTCAGCAACTCAGAGGTGACAACTAGCTCCCATGATAGTAGTTCTGCCTTCAGAAAGTACATCTGCATTCCAGCTCACTTTCAGGATTCAGAAGACATTTTTGAACTAGCGCATGAAGGAAACATTGATAATAAGAGAGTTTCTCTAATTCTCAGGATTTTATGTCATGATGTTTTACCTTCCTTAGTGAAGGTTTGTTATTAAGTTAACAGCGTTTCTAAGCTGAGAGGCTGAAAGACTGTTAGGCTAATTACTCCAATACACCTACAGGGGCTAAAAATTGGACCAGGTTTGTTTGGAGGGATGCAAGATACAAACTAGACAGCTGCTTTTTTCTCACTCATTTCACTCCGTTACTGGTTAACTTAGTGGAAAAATGTAAATTTTCCAGGGATTTTAGGCTGAAGGTATCTCAGCCAACATAGATGTGTGCTTGACTTGAGGTCTAATTTAACTCCCATGTAGTATCGATCGACACAGACCACCAGGGACACTTACAATCTTCCTTTGCCAAAGGTAGACAATGGTGTAAGAGTAAAGTGTAATAAATGCCCCTGTGCAGTCCCATGTCGATATCCAGCTGCCTTTTGTGTGTGTGTGTGCCATTTTGAGTGCATCAGTATTTCACGTTTATTGTAGTGTGATGAAACACCTTTCGAAATGGCCAGAGGGACACTCAGCAGTGAGCATTTAGGCAGTACAAATTGGAGTGAACAGGAGGACAGTTAGCAGGGAATATTTCTGAGGTCAGAGTAGTCTGGGTGGGAGCTGAATCAGCTAAATGCAGAGTTAAGAGCTACAGTACCTGCTGCAAAGTAAATATAGATTACCTTCTTGATGACAGATTGATCCACTGGACAAGGATCTTTCAGGAAAAAAAGACAAGTGCAAAAAATTAAGTAATTCACACTCACCGACTTTTTAACCCTTTATCCTACAACCATCCCATTGCCCTGTAACTTTCTATTTCACATCATCCTCAGTCTAGAAGAAATCTACTGAATTAGTAAATACCTACACAAAACTCAAAATTCCAACTTTAGCATGAGCAATTTTGGAAGACAAATTAATTCCTCCTCATTTAAGTTATGATTCTATACAATCACCACATTAATTATCATTTCTAGGTCTGAAGAGCACAGCAAGCACTATTGAGTAATTGTTGCGATTATCCCATCTGGAAAACGTATACATGGGCAGAAAATCAGCTTAATGCACAAGCACCATTTTGAATTAATTCAGCAAATATTTCTGAGCCTTTACTATGAGCCTGCCTGCTCTTACATGTTTATTTAGAAAATTGCTGTCTTCAAAAGATCTCTTTCAATCTGATTAGTTCACTTTATTAAAACTGACTAGATTTCAGTGGGGAAAGAGTAGGGGTGGGTGGGTAATACCTCCATTTATTTAGTTAGCAAACATTTATTGAACAAATACTCCAAACGAGGCTCACTGACAGATGATGGCTTCTCAGCCTCAAACACTTAGTTCCATTCCTCCAGGAGCTCACAGTATATTTAGGGGAGATGAGTGATTAAAAATACAGAGTATGGTAGATGATAAAAGAAAGATCTCAGAAAGGAGGTGAGTTGCCAATTTATCCAAGATGGTGGGTGGTAAAAGATCATGACAGGTTTTTTTTTTTTCTGGAAAAGATTATAAAAAGCAAAAGTAGGGCTTGGCAGAGTTAAAGGGAGAAGAGAGCCTGGAGGATGGGGTAAGGAGGAAGAGCATTCAGAGAGGTAGTAATACACATGACTGAAGGACAGGGCACATTCAGGGACGTAATAAAGATTTAGTATGTCTCATACAACCAAAAGGAAGCACTAGTTACTGAAGGTGTTTGGGGGAGCCCCTGAAGAAGTAGTATAATAAACTGAAAGCCCTATTGGATGCTGGCAGGGTGGAAGTTATATGAAATTAATAATAACAAGTTAATGAGGTGATTCTCTGTCGTTAGGAAGATTAAGATCTAGCATTAAACTATGATAATTGAGATGACTGAAAGAAGAAATAAACTTGAGCTAGACAACTCCCAGGTAGTTTTCTCTAAAACTACTAGAAATATGAAAGTTTCATTTCGTTTTTACATTGTAAGAAAAAAAAAGTCTTAGCAATAATGTTTAAATAGATCCGTTCCAAGAAATGCAATTTTTCCGGCCCTTCTAAAGTAGAATTGTGAATTTTACTTACGAAACATTGTTTTTCATTTTAGATGAATTCATTCTAAGTGACATTTTCCCAGGCACCAGTTATCATTAGGTATTGAGGTTTCCCTAAATATAATTATATCTGCCAAAGGAACTAGGAGAACATATCAAAGAATCCCCTAAGTTTTGCAAACCTGGATTCTGAGAAAATCCAAAGAACATCCAGGAAGGTGCAGAATTTTTTCTTCAGACAGTAGAGACAGTTAAAGATATGTTATTTGCTGAGGGTGATGACAAACTATTAGAAATACGAAATATTAGGATATTTTGTAGGCTATACTTAAAAGACAGTAACTGCTTTGGTGAAATAGACTACAATAGCTAGGATTTACTCACTTGCTTAAAACTGGTTTCCTGTCTCAGTTTTAGGAATTACCCTTGTTTCTTGGCCAATAGGGCACAAATCTGATCCGCCACTCACAGGCGGTGTGCTCCCTCCTGAAACTGGCCATCCCCTCTCAGCTCAACAACTGAAAAACACCCTCATGTTTTGTTACAGAGCTCTGTCTTAAGTACTGCTCAGCAATGCTCAAATGGGGGAAAAAATGAAGGAACGATTTAGGATGGAACACAGCCTTGCATTTCATTTCTGACCTGAAAGATAGAATATGTCCTTTGCAATTAACGGAAGCTGGAAGACAGCTTGGAATTGCTTCCTTGGGGAAAAGTTCATGTTCAATATTTCAGCCAATCAAGCAATTAAGTGACTTACACATTTTGTATACCATAAGCTAATATTTTCATCTGCATAAGTATATAAGTAAGTAAATAAATTATGTAAATCAATCAATCAATAAAAAGTCTGTAGATGGAGGGGCTTAAATATCAGTAAAGATCACTTTTTTAAAGTAGAATTTCTAAATTTATAGATTTACAGATAAGAATTTAGTAACTGAAATACTACTTCAAACTCTCTGTAACATTAACATTGTACTGATTTGTGGAGAAATGAGGTGCATAATAAAATTTGCTTCTTCTCTTAGGAGGAAGAGAGAGGAGAGCGAATAAGAGAGACAGACAGGCAGAAAGAGAGTGAAATGTCATTGGTAACAAAAAGATAGCGACTCATTCATTTTATGTCAACAAAAGGTGTATCAGAAGGTACTGGGCGCTACTTTCTACTACCAAGCAAAATACCAGAAGAGATTGTTATACTGTATTCTTTTATAAAAATCACATTTTCTTGTATGTAATCCCATCCATGAACACATTAGGGGAATAGAGTTACTAGTGTATGTTTCCAAGTGTGTTCCATTATATTCCAACTGTAATTTTCTGAACACTAATTTACAGCTGTACTTCAAGCTTCCTCCTGCTACACTGAAATAAATACTGTATATATTTCAGGAATTCTGTACAAAATTATATATTTGATAACAGAGTGACTGCTGATTCAGTAAACATTGCATAGCTGCACTGTGTTCATCGTGTTGCCACACGATTTCTGCACAGCAGGCACACGAAGGAGGGGAATTTGTATACATTCATATTTGTAAGTCAGTTGTTTGAATTCCCTGCCAATCATTTCACACACTGATTGGAGAAACTCAGAATCTCAGACCATCTTGTGGAGAAGGAGAAAGGTCCATTTTAGAGATGAATCGACTGCAGGCAATGATAAATAAAAAGCACTTATTCAGATAATATCAAATCAAGAGCATGAAGAGGAAGAGAAGATAGATGATGGCCTATTGATTTAACTAGTTTCAACCCTGGCCTCCCACTACGTGTCAAAGGTACAGAGTCTCCTAGGGACAATGGCTGCTAACTGGAGGGCACTGACTGAGATTACATGAGGCAATGCAGCCATCTCACCTCTGAGCAGAACATCCTTCACCTTTGGTGCCAGGGATGATCCTGGCTTCCCACTCCATTTTCTTTGCTCCAGGCAACGGCAAAGGAGAGAAGAGCTGATACAAGTACGGCAGTCAGTTCAGAGCTCTCTAACGTGGCCAGGGCATCTATAGGCACTGATGGAAAGTATTTTCAGGTCAATCACTTTGAAAGCCTGGATAATAGAGGCACAGGAGGACTTGTAGCATGGATAACAAAGTTGTTGTTTTTTTCCCCTCTTTTATCAACTTGAAGCTCAGTTAGAGATCGCACCAAACATTGATTTTGCTGGCCTGTGTGTAGGCTCTACAGGAGCCTTTTTAGCTGTACAACACAGACATATGCTGAGCAGCCTTTGATTTCTTTCTTACATGTTTGTTTTACAGGATAGGCCATCGCCAGCATGTGTTGCTCCTATCGTTATGTGAGATCCACATCATCACTTTGCGTTGAAAAATCACCTGTTCCCAGCCTTGCCTTTCTCATTTTCGGCCAGTCCTTGGGCATTCCACGGTTGTTCCCCACCTCAGTCTGAGAAGTTCTGGGTTCCCTATTTAGACCTTGTATTAAAACATCATGGCAGTAAACGATTCTCCCAGGCGCTCTCCCCTTAAGGCTTCTTGGGTCCGCTGTGGGACTCTCATCACTGTGACGGGAGTTATGCATGTGCTTCAAGCAGAGAGCAGATCCCTTAGTGTAAACTTTTCCACAGAAGTCTGTGCAACAACTTTTCAAAACCCGGGTCTCGTTTATTTTCCTCTTTTTTCCTCCTGGTTTGATGTCAGTCATCAATCGAGCAGGAGACAACTCATTTCATTTCTGTGACACACCATGATGGACTTGTGTTGCAACCCTGACTTATTTTGAGAACTTCAATTTCTCAGGCTGAAAGCTTGCATGTCCCATGGTTGGAAGAGCTATTGATCCGATGTAGATGGACGGCTCAAGAGGAACCGATACATTCCTTACAGCGCTTTCTTTCTCTCTTGCTTTCCTGGCCACTATATAATGTCGTCTTTCTCGGGGAATTTCTTGTCATCTACAAAGTTTGATTCTCGCCTCTGGAATATACTCCATTTTTATGCCTTTTTTTTTTCACTGTGAGCTTTGTCCTCTTATAGTATTGCTCCATTTCATTTCAGATGAATTGTCTATTAACTTAGGTGTTGGCTATTCTTGTTCCCTTTTACAACTTGCCGGAAAATCTAGGCACTGAGGTTTAGTGATATTTCCAGTGTGAATTTCTAGTGATTTTAGAAGAAAGAATGTACAATATTCCTCCCAAATACAAGATGCTATTATGGCAGTAAACATTAGAAATTTAAGCTATTATTTAACATAGCAATTTAAAATATGCAAGTAACCCAATACAAGTATTAAATAACGTAATTTTTCAAACCTGATTTACAGAATTCCTAGTGGAAATAATTCGTTCTATATGCCCTTCTGATGGAAGGTGGCTATGCCCCATCTGGAGTTCTTAAACTAGCCTGGCCTAACATTCCCCACAATTAAGAAATACATGAGTTTAGAGATGGGAATAGTACGAACACAGGATCTCTACTCCTCAAGACATCTCGAATAGAATGTAAAAATTTTCCTTGGCAGATTTCATGTAAATACGCTTTATTTTTATTTTAATTTCCTTCCCAGCATTTACTGTAATGATTAATAAGTGCCAAGCTCTGTCCAAGACATTTTGTGTACATTTGCTCTTCTAGTCTTCATAGGGCCTCTATAAAGTACATCTTAGCATTATGTACATTTTATTGGCAAGGACACTTAAATTTGTGTCTTGCTTTATCCTCACAAGTAACAAGAGTAAAACAACTATTGGAACTGAGTCTGTCCAACTTTGGAACATGCTGGCCCTGTAAGGAAACAGAATTCATCTCCGAAAGAGACTTTAATAAAAGGACAACCTCCATATGCATGGCCATGTTTAAAGGAACCACAAAGATAGGGAGGAACCCAGAGATTTGCAAGAATGTAAGGTCTTGGCATCCATGGGACTGACTGCAAGGGGATCAAAGCACATAGTTACTGGAGCACAGTGAGAGCTAAGAGGAGAGACATCCAGAGAGGTCTACACCTGGGACAGAGGCATGGTACCAAGACCTCTCCACTTTTCCACCCTCTGATCTCCAGCCTGTGCTCCACGTTGGCTGCACCCTACTAGAAGTCAGCTGACAAGGCAGCCGAGGTGATGCAGCCTTTAGTGGGCAGCATTTCAGATCTCAAAGCAGCATTTCAGATCCCAAGAGGGGCAGAAAATAATGGATGGGGGCAGATGGTGGGGTGGCAAACAAGCAAGCACACTAACCAGTTGGTTATCTGCAAGAATATGCCAGCTTTCAAATGGCAGCTTAGCCTGCATCTGCCAGGTTCCATTCCTAGGAAGTGATCCACCTTGCAAAGAAAAGGCAATGTCCACATATAATATATGACAAGCCAAATAAAAAAATAAAATGAGATTTTTTTGATATAGGTTTGTTCTTCCCAGTTTACAGAGTATTTTTATTTTTCCTTCTAAAGGAACTGGGTATATATATATATATTATACAACATCTTTCCTTTAGTGTTTAACTTAAAGTTCCTAGAAACTTTATTATTTTATGTCTAAAATTTGTTTAGAAAGTACCAAGAGTTTTGGAACATAACCCCAGAACTAATTCTTAAACCTCATTCTCCTATTAAACTATGGGCATGGAAACTTTCTGTTATTTGTCTTTTTTTGACCAACTGATAACTTGCAAGTTCTATTTCATTGATCATCTTTAAAGATCTTTCCATACCCTTAATTTAGTCACTGACATCTCTAATGCTGTTGATATATACTAATCAAATTAGGCAGGGATGAGGAACATTCACAGAAGCTACTCCCAATCCTTCCCAGACACACCCCAGCCTGAGGTTGCACCTCCACCCTTCAGCATCTTCACGCATCCCACGTGTCTGCCAGCCTGAGCTCCCTCCCAAACGGATCCCACATGCTGTGTATTCCGGTGCCTTTCCTTCCCTCCATTGCTCCAGCTTGAATGCTGGTTCTGCATAATCAGAGCTGCCTTGCAACTACTTTCCCTGTAAATAGTCTCCCTATATTTAGTACTGCTTCCCCCCACTCCTGCCAGGGTTATCTTAATAAAAAAACAAATACAATTATACTGTTAGTTCTCTTAATAGCCTCCTCTGAATGTCAAATGCCCACAGGATGAAAAATCTAAGCTTCTTAACTTGGCAAACAACAAATTTGCAGTCTGGCTTCAACCTGCTACCCCCAGCCTCTTCTTTTCCAGTCTCACATCCCATGCAATCTATGCTCATCCAAAGCAAGGCCACAGGCTGAACTTTTCTTCTGCCTTCGTTCATGAGGTGCCTGGATGTCTCTTCTTTTCCTTTACCTATTTGGCAAACTTCATCTTCCATCTACCCATCCATCCATCTATCCGTCTATTCATCCATCTACTCTATTAATTTACTTATTCATCAGATTTAATGACTGTTTTCGCCTTTATTTTGGGTCAGGTAATCTGCTAGTGCTGGAGATTCAATAATGAGCAGGAACAGACAGCTCTTGCCAGCATGAGGTTTGGTCTAGTGACAGAGATAGATATTTATTAAACAACCCTGCAAGTGAAGTAACACACAAAGATAAATTTTGTCATGAAAAAAAGGAACACAGTTCTGTGAGAATGCTTGGTAAGGCAATCTAACTTTTTCTGGTGGTGGTAGTGAGGAGGGGCCCATGAGATAAATCTCTCCTGAGAAAGTGATGCTTAAGTTGAGATGTGAAAATGAGAAAAAGAGTGCTTGGCTAAAACGGGAAGAGGAAAGGAAAACACACCACGCAGAGAGAATGCAGGTGCAAAAACTTTGTAGTGGGAGAGACCTTGACATGTTTGAGAAGAACAAAAACAAAGAGGGGTAATTTTATAATCCAGAACAGAGATGGCTGTAAGAAGAGTGCAAGATTAAAATAAAGAGTAGAAACAGTTGAGCACAGAACCATCCCAGGTACTGTGGACTCTGGTGAGGACATTTTGCCTTATCTGAATCCCATGATAAGCCATTGTGTGGAAGGCAGGAAGGCGAGGTGACTGGGTTTGTGCTTGATCACTTTGGGTGCAGACAGAAATGTGCAGGAGGGGCAGACTGGAAGCCGGCCAACTGGTTAGGAGGTTACTTCCCTCGTCCATTGAGAGAGGACAGTGGTTTGAACTTGGACAGGGATAGTAGAGATAGAGAAAAGTGTACAGAATTATGGTAGAATTGAGGAAAAAATAGACAGAAGAGGAAGAGGATGGGGTCAAGGACAACAACTTCTGACTTGTGCAGCTAGTAGATTCATCCACTGGAGCAGTATCTATCCCTCAGGCCCAGCTTAAATTTTATTTCCTATGTGAATTTTTCCTTAACTTTTAAGGAGCAAATTTAAACATTCCCTCCCTGCTCTGCACAAAGATTTATCCATAACCTATTATTTAACTTACCATACTTTTAATTTATGGACTTTACAGGGCTTGTATTTTATTCTCCTTTGTTTTACTGGCACCTCACATATAGTGGGTGCTCAATAAGAATGAATGAATGAATGAATGAATGAATGAATGGACCTCTTTTGTATTTCATATAAAGAAACTTCTCTTATAAATTAAGGATGCAGACATTCAAAATAAGGGATGTGGATAAAATCTAAGAGATCATTTGGGCCATTAAATAGCTAGAAAATATAGATTTAGAATACAGCCATTCTCCAACTCCTCTCGTATGAAGGACCATTCCACGTCCATCCTGTGTCCTCGCTGGTGTTTCTTCTTGATAGTAAAGACATCTATCTTCTACCTAATTTCCATGGTGGCTTCCCATTAGGGTGAGTCACTTTTCTACCACTCATGTACTGTGACTGCAAACTCTCAGGTATCACTGAGCAACGGGAATTACCCCTTATCTGCAACTGTTTACAGGTTAGTTCAACGGTTATAGAAAAATAAAGAAGAATAAAACAGAGGTGTTTTAAGAAGCATAATGAGGAATGAATTGAATTAATGAATGTTGCCAGGGTATTTTATTAATTACAATTTAATATAATATGATAATCACAATTAGATTGTGATGTATGTTTGAAGTGGCTTTACAAATTACATTTTGAAGATATGAGTACAGTCTGACAACTTTATTGCAATTTAAATTGAATTTTCTCTTTTTTCTCTTTCCTTCTCTTTATTCTCCTCCCATTTAGCAGGTCTGGAATAAGATATCTGAAGCACAGTGATACATAATAAGAAAGGGGTACAAAGGTCACATACTTTCTCATATTTGAAGTAACCCACCAATTAGTTCATTTTGTCTCCATATCTGTGTTTGTACCTATAAAAATGTTAAAAATATTCATTTCTCAATGGTGTGCCAAAGCATTCTCTATGTGATGTACATATATAAAATTTAGTTGGTCAAAAACACAGGAAATGTTACCTATCCTCTTCCTAATTTTCTTATAGCACCAAGAAAATAAACAAACATTTCTCGCTGAGCTCTAATACATTTCAAGGAAGTATTTGAGTACAGAAGGCCGGCCTTACTAAAAGAGGGTAACTGTTTGATAAAGGAGTATGAACATGCAAAATGTGTTTTGTAGCCCTTTCACAGGATATTACAATGATGATAATAATGACGGTAAATATAACAGCTAATATTTTAAAAATGTTTATCACATGTCTGCCACATGCATCCCATCTAACAGGTGTGAGGAGATTGTATCATTATATATTTTTTAATTTGCATTTTTCTGATGATAAGTGATGTTGAATACTTTTTCATGTGCCTGTGGGTTATCTGGATGTCTTCTTTACGAAAAAAACGTCTATTTAGGTCCTTTGTCCATTTTAAAATTGAGTTATTTGGATTTCTTGTTTTGTTTTGATTGTTTTTTGCTGTTGATTGTATGACTTCTTTATATATTTTGGATATTATATATAACCCATTCAGTGGGTTTCCTTTTCATTTTGATGGTTTCTTTTGCTGTGCAGAAGGTTTTTACTATGATATAGTACCACTTACTTATTTTTGCTTTTGTTGCTTTTGTTTTTGGTATCAGATTCAGAAAATCATAGCCAAGACCTATGCCTTGGAGCTTACCACTTATGTTTTCTTCTAGGAGTTTGATGATTTCAGGTCTTATGTTCAAATCTTTAATACATTTTGAGTTAATTTTTGTGTATAATGTGAGACAGTGTTTGAGTTTCATTCTTGTGCATGTGTCTGTTCAATTTTCTCAACACTATTGGAGGCTGTCCCTTCACACTGAATATTCCTGGCTCTTCTGTTGTAAATTAATTGCCCATATATGTCTGGGTTTATTTCTGGACTCTCTATTCTTTTCCATTGATCTATATGTCTGTTTTTATGCCATTACTATATTGTTTTAATTACCATAGCTTTGTGATATAATTTGAAATCAGAGAGTATAATGTCTCCAGCTTTGTTCTTTTTCAAGACTCTTTCGGGTATTCAGGGTTTTTGGTTGTTTTGTGTGTGTGTGTGTGTGTGTGTGTGTGTGTGTGTGTGTGTGTGGCTCCATATAAATTTTAGTATTATTGATTCTATTTCTTTCAAATATGCCTTTGAAATTTTGATAGGGATTACATCAAATCTTTGGATTGCTTTGGATAGTACAAACATTTTAACAATATTGGTTCTGCCAACTCATGAGCATGGAATATTTTTCCATTTATTTGTGTTTTCTTCAATTTCTTTCATTAACGTCTTATAGTTTTTAATATACAGGTCTTTCACCACCTTGGTTAAATTTGCTTTTAGTTATTCATATTTTGTATGAATAAATTCCTGATCATATAAAATCTGTATTATCTACTATGTTAACAATTAGCTCTCTTTAGGGGCTGGCATTTCTAAAAACCAGGATTAACCTTTGGTTCAAATATGGATTAACTATAGGGTTAGAGGTTTGAAAGAAACTGTTTTTAAGACAGAAGCTTTAAAATTAAAATATCATTAGCTATAAGATAGATCTAGAACAGAAATAAAATATCACCTCCAAGTTCCACTTAATGAAAAGTAGAAAGCTTCAGATAGATGTTCTAAATGGCAGGTGTTTCTTTCAAAAAGTGTGGCTTTATTAGAAATATAAGAAGTCAAAGGTGGTAAGACAGCAGTAATAATGTATGTGGACATAAAAGTGCACAGATTAAAAAAATACAAATCTAAAATTACTTTAGGTCACTTGGTTAAGAGACTTGACAAGATACTACTGAATATGCAAATTGTACTCTTTAGAATTTTATTTTTTTTTAAAGTTTATAAAGTTCTTAAGAAACCATAGTTAAATTTGTTAAAGTTCTATTTTTTTATTTCTCTTTTCTATCCCCAAAGTCTTTCCATGATGCATTGACTCCAATCCCTCCATCCTAGTAATAGGAAGGATTCTTTCTATTTAGCAGAAAATCCACTTTGACTTCAAATTTGCATTTTTAGAACTGACCTCTCTAAATATGACTACTTTAAGTACTACTTTTCAATTGCCTTATGATACTACTTTTCAATTGCCTTATGATAATTCATGTATGAAATGACATTCAATTGTTAAATATAATTCTTAGTCAACCATAATTGTTGACTAATTTGCATGTAGCTCACCCAATGTGCAAGATGATGATACTTGTTATTATGCTGTATTTCTTCTGAGAAACATTCAAAAAAATATGTTACAGTTCTCAATTAGGAAACTCAAGCCCTATCACCTTGATCATTAGTTTGAGGACCAAATGAGCCAAAGTAAGAATCAACTGGTATCTTACTTCCACCTTGATAGTCTCATTGTCTTATTTAATTTTTTTATGGGTAGTATTTTAATTTACGAATGGGCTTGCATTTGTCATTTCATTTGCATTTTAATTTATATTCATTTTTTTAAAAGTGGGAAGCAAATCAACAACTTCAAGTTCCATTGATGTGATTGACAATATAGCAATATCCTGTTTTTATTTAGGGTCCATCTGTTTTCAGATTGTTAAGAATCAAATTAATTAAATCTTCCTATGATTCCTTAAATGTACATGAGGGGCAAGTTGTCTTTGAGTTTTATTTAGAGAACTGCTTGGTTTCTCTTTCTTGTTCAAGTTGAAAGAGAAGTAGAGCGAGACATGAATGATGAACCAGAGCAAGAATCCAGTGTCTATTGCCAACAGAAAGCTATGGGTCAGGTGTGGGGCACTCACCACTGAGTTAAAACATCAGAGGGAAAGCACTCAGGAGGCAGTGTACCTCAAGCAACTATTTTTCACGAGAAATTAAGAATTGTTAACTTAGTTTGAAAAGAGAAATATGGCAAATATGCATTTTGATTTACTTACTAGTATAATGATGTCCTACTTCCTGGATTTCTATAACTGTCAAAAAAGGCCAGAGCACTGCATACTTAGCAATTCTGGTACCCAGATGGCTACCCCTCTCTCTGTAACAAAATTGGTTTCAGTAATACTTATAGAGCAATCAGTAAAACTCATCATTTTCTTAATCGAGCTTTAGTTAGGAAAACATTTGGCATTTATAGAAGTATATATATATATATATTGACTGGACCAATGTCCTTTTTCTGGTTGTGATAGTGTACAGTTTTGTAAGATGTTATCTTTAGGGGAGCTTGGTGAAGGATACACAGGATATCTTTATATTATTTTTTACAGCATGTGAATATATAATTATCTCAAAATAAATTGTTTTAATTTAAAAAATCAATCGATTTGTTAACTACAAATACATCATATGACATGAACACTGATTTCACTTCTTTCTGTTTCCCTCTGGTTCAGATATGTGCATAGTGTATGTTTACACAGTTGTCATTGCTGTATACAACTTTATTCTGTGTTTACTTTGTTTAACATGAATCAATAACCACTTTTCCCTGTTACATACTTTCCATAATTATCATTATTGATAACTGCACAGTCAAGTTGATAGGCTATAATTAATTACCTCTTTTTCTGAAATCAAAATGTCCACATTTCATGTATATTAAGAGAGCTCTACATATGAATAACAGCAAAATAAATAAATTTTAAAGAAAAGTAAATTAAAGGCCTAAACTTTCTCATAGCAGAAGGGAAAAAATGTGGGGGAATTTGATTGTCTAAGATCTGTAAAATCTTACAGTTTGATTTTTCAACAGAATTTCTAGTTTACATATTTATTTTAAAGTTTAAAAGAATTAAAAAGAATTCATATGTGATGAGTACATGGAAGATCATTACACTCTGGTCTACTTCTGTATATGTTTAACTTTTCCAGTATTAAAAATATATTTTTTAATTTGCTGATAAAAGATTTTGCCAACACCCTTGGAAACAGTCTGAAATACCCCTTGGTCACAGACCACTATTAGTCTAAATGGCACATCTGTGAAAATTTTTTAAACTATCACTTCCTAAATTTCACAGGCAAGGAGGCATTATGACTTCATGAAATGTAGTATATTAGATGTGATGCTGCACCAGTGAGGACATTAGGTAAAACTAAGGCAATCTTTAGTTAATAACAAGGGATCAATTTTAATTAATTGTGACAGATGTAGTATACCATGTAAGACAATAAGATAAACTGTGTTTAGGGTGTTTAGGAGCTCTATACCTAGCTTTACAGTTTTTTTGTAAACCTAAAACTTCTCCAAATTAAAGTTTATTAAAAAAATAAGATGAAATTTCATGTCATTGATGTTATTCAAATTCAGTAGTACATGGGATAATCAAAATTTTCACTTCCCAAACAAAAATATTACACCCCAAAGTTCACACTGTTTCACCGTTTTAAATGTTAAACACACAAAAATTTTTGAAGTGGTCATATACAATGAGAGAATTAAAGTAGTACGCATCCTATTTCATTGTCTTTTGTAACCACTGTTCAGGCACAAGAATATGTAGTACCACTGGATGTGGAGAGAAAAAATAAGGAAGCTTAAATAATTTCAAATTTCTACTAGCTTACTCTCTTAAGGAAACACAGGTAGTTGGTTGTCTTATTGTAGAGTCATGGACCAACTGTAACCTGGAGATCTCAGAATTGTCCTGCATGTAGAATACTACATTTATTAAAGGAGAAATACTTAAAATAATAAAATAAAAATAAATTTATACATACGTGCAGTACTTAATAGTAACCACAACAATTGTTCAGAATTCACAAAATATTTTTGAGAGAGAGGTGCATTTTATCACTTAAATTGTTTGATATTACTGACGCATGAGTATAATGAAAAGCAAACCAACGTGTCATTGGTTATATTTTTGTCTTTAAATTCTAAGTGTCCTTGCTTGCCTGTACTCAGGGTATGCTGCTCCTACCACTCATTGAACCAGATACAATTTTAGATACTGGAGATACACACTTTCCTTCCAACATGGTGCTTACAGTTAAGTGGGAGACTCAGACAGTAAGTAAGTAATTAAATAAAGAGGGTAATTGCATATGGTGGTAAGTGCCGGGTGGAATGTACTGGTACCGAATGTCAAAGGGCTCAGCAGGCACAGTGCCTCCTTCCTTGCAGGAGAGGATGCAAGATGCAGGGATTTGTTCCTTACTCTACAGAGGATCAAGGCCTTAACTTCACTGAACCCATACGTTTCTGAATCTCCCTAGGGTTTATCTCCCACTCTCCGGAGTGAAGGTACCTTACTAGGTCTGCCAGTGTACTGGCCAGCTCTTATTTTCTTTGGCCAATCAGCAAGGTGTCATTAAGGTAATGGATCACAGTGATATTTGAAGGGACGATTGGGATGTCCAAATCAGACTATATTATAAGAGACAGGAGAGAGCTAATATCTCCTTGTGGTAAAATTGTAAATGAGTATTTTTGTCATATGAATGTCAATTGTTTGTGATCCTCCTTTTTAATTGGGATTGAAAAGACTGCATTTACCAGATAAAAAGTCTCATGCCAGCAACTTGAGGCTTTATTAATCTGCTCTAGAAATGATACCACATCCAGCTCAGTAGATGTGAAGGGCTTCTACTTGGTTAAACCATAACCAAGGTTGTCCATAGTTGTTCTCTAGTTTCTACAGGTCTCAGAATAGAAAATTAGGTGGGAATATGATAGGACCACTACCACTGTATCCCTTCTGTCTTTAGATTGGTTTTAATCTCTGCCAACCCCACTCCTCTACTCTGGGGATGTGATATTTGATTTGAATTACTACCTTAGCAGGGAGTGGGAGGCAATTACAGAGGTTTCTACTTAGTCTTCCCCACAGGAAAGATCCAATATGGGATATTTTTCCAATTTCCAAGTGTATCAATTCTGATTTTCCTTGGGAAATGACCACTGGGGCCTTCTATGAGCTGAACTTTAGCCAGGATTTCCATTATTATTTGGCCCCCACAAGCCTCCACTCTAACATGATGACCTTTGTTTCTTCAGGTATTGGTGGCAACTCAGACACTGAGTCTAACAGTTCTTCTCATGCCTGGTATTCCCCTTTCCCCAGTGTACAGTCATCAGAATAAACAGATTTAGGACCCTTCAGAAAAGAGCTGGGAAAATCATCATTGTACATACATGCTGGTAGGTGTTACAGGGATACCACTTCGGTCATTCGGTTCTGCATCTGAAAATCAGGTCAAATCTGGAAGCTGAACAAGGATCATGACTGTTTAATCGGGGAACTGCCCTGAGACTGCTACTCTCCCAACTGTTTGGTTATAGACATTAGGCAGAAAGCACGTTGGCTACTCCTTTGGCAGTTTTGACCCTAGGGACACCATGCACTATTAACTGTCTTCACAAATCCTGCAGCCCTTGGCCATACCTCCTACCTTGTCAACTGTTATGGTAGTTGTGGTCCCTTGACTCCTGAAAGTTAAACAGCCACCTGGCTTCTCTCACTAAGATGCTTCATCAAATCTATGAATACTAATGAGCTCAGTTCTGTGACTGCCTTTCCCATCTCCAGCCCTGGCTTGTGGAACAGAGTCACCAACAAAATTCTGGTGGCCCTCTCACTAGCACATTCCAGTCAGCTTTGGCTAATGATCTGTCCTCCTGTGGAACATCATTCTCTGGTTGGTTTTCTGACCTCACATAATGTATCTATTTCAGCAGGCCCACTTCATTCAGCCTCTTTCCTCCTTTCTCTATGATCTGTCCCAGCAGCTTGGACATTTCTGCTTTACTCATCACTGGCCCTCCCTTTTTCCAGACCGGTATATCCACCCTGGCATAGAGCTTCCCCCATCCCTTGAGGTCCTTGCCAGGGTACTTCATCCCATATCCTGAGATACTGTCCCTATATTACTGAAGTTATGCTTATCAAGTCTTTTATTCTAACTCCTTAAATCAAGTAACTCCAAAATCCAATCCCAGTGTTATTCCTCTGGCTCCTACCAGAATGTGCTAGCCAATTCTTGCAACAAATTCTGTGTATATTTCTTCTCTCCTTTGGGAGACCTAGGACTTTCAAAGGAAGGGACTTCACCCAAGTTTCTGTCTAGCAGCCAGGAGAGGAGACGGAGATAGCTCCTTAGGGAATCACCAGTTGTCCTGCAGTGGAGGAGCTTCAAAACTTCTTCCAGCATATGGCTAGTGCTAACCCTGGCTAAGGAAGTATGGACAATTTCTGTAAATTTTTAGGCTTCTGGGAGTCTCAAAAGGCAGTATCATCAAGGTATCTATCCAGCTGTACCGATTCCATTTTTCCTAGGTTTTCAACCATGGGCCTGACATTAGCATAGCAGATCTGCTTTGGCTGAGTATTTAAACATCCTCAGGCTGGGGAGGATATAGCTCAGCGGTAGAGCACATGCTTAGCAAGCATGAGGTCCTGGATTCAATCCCCAGAAACTCTGTTAAAAACAAACAAACAAGCAATGAAACCTAATTACCCCAAATAAATAAAATAATTAAACATCCTCAGGGCTCTGTATCTCCAAATATAAGTTTCTGTGTCTACTCTTCTACTTAATCTTTAACTGCTTATTGACAGTCCTCAGTTTCTTATTATCCTTCTCCAGGGCATCAATAGATCTTAGAAGAAAGCAGCCCACTATGCTAAATTTGTAGGAATTGCTTACTCACAATTTTCAAATATTTGAATCATAATACTTAGGAGAGCTTTCTGCTCCATGGGGATATTCTTCCAGGTGACCTCAAGCAAAGTCTTCAGCAATTGGACTATTACCATGTATCATATATACTCAGAACTGTGTCTTCTTTGCCAGCTGGGTGGTGGCCAACCCATAGCCTCATCATAACATCTTAACTCAAAACACTGCCAGAACCACTTGTATCAGTTTGGGTTCTCTAAGAGATAGACAGAAAGATGGATTAGCAATTTAAGACATTTATTGGGGAGGGTTGGAGGAGGTTCTTTCCTTAGAGGAAGGCCAAATGGAATTCAAAGGCAGATGGTCCAGGATCCAATGGTGTAGACAGATACTCGGTGGAAGAGATGAGGAAAGGAGTAGCAATAAAAGAGGGACTTTTTCCTGAAAGAGCAACACTGTTCTCTGGCATGTCAAATCGAAGAAGTCATAGAAAGAATAAACAGAATTTGAAGGTGACTAGGCTAGGATATGGGCAGCTATATCAATCAGCAGGGCTTTTAACCTAAATTGGCAGAGACTATCTTGACTGTGGAAAGGGCCCCACCTGTATAAGGTTTCTCAATATTCTGATTAAAGGAGTGCTTTATTTGTAGGAAAGCCAGGGATATAAAAACAGGAATGCCTTTTGAAATAATTAGATAGTTGAAAAAAATTCATAGTAATTAAGTAGAAAATCAAAACTGTTCACTTCCTTAGTCTTAATATGTGGGTCAGTCTATTTTAAATTACAAAAGGTAAGAAAGGAAGACATTATAAGGATGGTCATTATAGTCATTGTTTAATAGCATGATTCTGGAATTCTAGTCAAAGAAATAAGATAAGAAAAAATTGAAGTATTGGGAATAAAAATAAAATATCTCCTTTAACATAATTATCCACTAAAACAGCTCAAAATGATTAGTGGGAAATCAATTAAAACTAAATTCAATGTAAAACTGCTCTGAGCCTATACAAAAGATTACTCACTACATTATTAAAAGTCATAAAGATAATCTGAAAAATAACATGGATATGTATATGGTCATGAATGGAGAATTTCAATATTACAACTATAGGCGTTTTTTATCAAATCAAGTCATACATTCTAAATAACTCAAATTTATATTCCAATATGATATTTTTGTAACTTGAAAAAATTATTTTGAAATCATCTGAAAAATAAATGAAAAAAATAGCAAAAATGGCAATGAGTTGGACACTTCTATTTCTATATATTGTAACACATCACAAAGTCACACCGATAAGTATGGTCTTATTGATTATATAGCCATATAGATTAATGGATGAGAATATATAGCCAAAAACCTGTGTAAATCAATTGTCATTTTGATTTTGTTAGTAAAGATGGTGTTCCAAATTAATGGGAATTAATAATATCAGTAAATTTGTATTGTGAAACACGATTTTGTGGACTTAAGAACAATTATTATTCAATGGCTAACGTATCTAAAATGACCAAGATGTTAAGAGTGAAACAAATGCCCTTATTATAGGAACATCCTGTTTTCCAAGAACTGAGAGTGTTCCTGTAATGTGGGGCTGTCAGATTTGAAACAGGGTCAAACCCAGACAGACAGATATTTTGGTCATCCTAAACGATGCCAAAGGAGGATATTGGAGGTCATGGTGTAAAGAACTGATGGGCTAGTTTGCGGGACTATCAGTAGATACCCTCACAACTCCCTGTAAGAGTCCCAGGGTCAGAGGGTGAGTAGGCAGCTGAATCACGCAGGGTCTTGTGGGATGAGGAAAGAATGTTGAGTTTGCTGCAAGTGTGAATGCCCTCAGTGGGGTTTTTCAACTGGAAGGTGGTACAGGTGACTCATGTGCTTCCATATGGTATAAAGAATTTTTCCAGCTGTCACAGAATAGAGATGCCTACTTCTTCCTAGACAACAGATTGGGAGAAACTGTACCAAAACATTTCTAAATGGCTATTTTTGAGTGGTGAGAGGTGTTTTGTTTTGTTTTTACTATTACTTTTTGAGATAAATTTACTGATATTCATTACTACTTTAAGCAAAACAATTGTTTTTATTTAAAAATAAGCTTTGTAATATGATCTGAAGAAAAAAAGAAAAAGATGATGAAAGAACATTCCCTTTTAATTAAATCTAAGCTTAGTAAAATGTGACTTTTTAATCAAGGTTTATAATTCACTTAAACCACTGAAGAAAGTAAACATCCTACTGTATATGCTCTTTTTTTCCTAAAGGCCAAGCTCTAGTCTTTGATTTGGAATTCAGAGTCCGTTCACCTGAACATAATAAAAAAGGACAATTTGGACTTAAAAACAACAAAACATCAATTTGCTTATATCAGCAAAGAAGTGGTTGCTATATAGTTTTACTTCGAATTTTCTGAAATATACCAGAAATGAAGGGCTTAAAAATGATATAGACCTGGTCAGATAACAAATTCAACTGTTCTCTACCTTGAGATTCACAAATTCTAAAGCTCTAGTACAGATAATAAAAGTAAAAATAAAACAAAATCCTTTCCCCAAGCACAAGCACAATAGCACAGCCCTTTTATTTTATTGCTGGTGTCTCAGGCAGACTCATGAGGACTGTAACAGATAAAATATTTGGAAGTGATATTTTAACATTTAATCTAATGATGTCTTTGATTTTTCTAACAATGACACTTTCTAGAGTTTAGCATTGGAATATCAATAGCCATGATTTTACACAAGCGCACACACACACACACACACACATAGCTAGTTCGTGAAAGTTACTACATTGAAAAGCTTCAGTGAAAATGAACCATAAGTGTTTTCAATGTTAATGACCACTGAATTTTTTCTTATCCTTATTCATGGATAATGATAGTATCAGTGATATCACTTGAAACTATGAAAGATGATGACTAGGTAATTACTTGTTTTTCTGCACACCCATGTCATTGCAAATTAGTGAAGCCTGCCTCAAGTTGTCTGCATCCAGTCCCATTGATCTCTTGGTAAGTTTCTAAAAGCAGGAAGTTACAATGATGTGCAGTTAATGCTGGCGGCTGCAAACAGACTGCCTACAGGTCTGTTTTTGTAAAGAAAATTTTCAATTAGTGAAAGCCATGGGCATCAGCTTTCAAAAAGAGGAAAAAGAACTTCCCTATAAATCTTTGATCTTTTTTGCTGCATCATGTTTTTCATGAAAGATAGTTTCACTGCTCCTGCTTAAAAAGCTTCTACAAAATAATTTCATTTTCAAGCCAGCAAGATTAAAGACTTGGAATCTTTATTCAAATAATGAAGCAGAAATAAAATGTTAAATTTAGATCATGTTTATAAGAGATTTACTAGATTTAAAATTAGCCAAGAAGTAATAAAAATAAGTGAAATAACATTTCATTCACTGTTTTTGAATTGATAATAGCAATATTTCACACATTGGCTTTGCATAATCATTCCTCTTTGATCTTTCTCTGTCTTGTCATCACTTTATGAATCTATTGGTGCTTTTAGAGGCTTCCTTGATTCAGGAAATCTCCTTTTAAAAATGTTTCCAACCTTTGTTCTCTTCATGATGGGGGATAACTTTGTAAGAGAAGAGAAAGGAGGTTCTGGATCTCTTCACTGTTTCCATTAGTCATGCATTTCTATGTACTCTGATGTTTTATTTCTCCCTCTTTCATTAAAGAAAACAGAGTTGGTTCATGTCATGTACAGGACATGGACATTTAGAAGGCCCACACATAGAAACAGATCTTAGGGATCATCATGAAAGAAAAGTAATCTGGAGTGAAATATAGCTCAGCCAAGATTATCAATAAAACCTGGGCATTGTCTGGAAATAAAGAGGAAAGAAATTTCTTGGAGCACTTTGAATGGAGTTGTAAAGTTTTAGAGTAGAGCAACTGCACAAAACAAGTACTCTCTATGGGTTGTTAAATTGAGTTGTGTCAGAGGACTTAACCAACTCTCTGTTAAATAATAGATCTAATAAACCATCTCTTTATTAAAGAAATAGCTCCTTATTAAAAGTAAAAAGTAGTCTCTAGCTCTTCCCATTACAGGGCTTAATAATAAACTTTATTTTCACTGGTGTCCAAACAGTAACATTGTTCCTCAGTATTAAATCTTTCATAGAGAGAGACGTAGGGTAGGGTAGACCTGTAGGATTCATTAAGTATGGGGGTTCCTAGAGAAATAAGAAATTAATGCTTAGTAAACTCTGATTATGGATTAGATATTTTTACTTCCTTACCACAAATATGAGAGACTTTACCAATGTAAATAGTTACATTTCAATAATGGTTAAGAAAGTATGTTGGTAGTGTGCTTACACATAATGAAGACAAAACTTCAAACTTTCTGTAAGTATACAGCATAACAGTAATTTTAATTTTAGTAATTCATTTTGACGGCTTATAATTTATGCTTAACCCTGTAGAATAATAAAAATTATGCATTACTTAAATTTCAGATCAGTTTTATTGTAAGTTTTATTTTATTTAAGCAGTAAGTCACCTATATAGGCTCAATATTACTGCTTTGTCTTCTGTAATGTGATCTATTCATACATTATAAACAATTATAAAAAACATTAGTATGGAAAATTTCTATGGAAAGGCAATAGGGAAATAAAAAATCTATATAAATTTTTAAGGGAAAAAAACATATAATTTAAAGCTTTGTCATTTCTATCTCTGTTTTCACCTGTTCAAACAAACAAAAAAATCCTCAGTAACTGTTGTTATATGGCACACATGAGAGATGAAAAAGAAAGTTTTCTTGAAATTAAAATCAGTGACAAATTACAAACTAAAAGATGGACCTTTAGGCCTAGCCAACACTTCCCAATATGCATTCTTCAGAAGACAGTCTGGTAAAATGCTATGAGAAACTCTACCAAAAGCATTCTGTGCTAAAATATGTGAGGGGAAAATCACTCCCAAAACAGTTAAATATGTTCATATTAATATGCTAATCTGCATGTCTGAGACAGGGATATAACATGCAGCATTTAACAAATTTACTTAAATGTGGTAGCTTTCTCAATTGTATAACACTTTTGGGTGCACTATGGAACAAAATTTAGGGAACTTTATTTTCAGGTAGTAACAAGTTAAAGCAGAAGTTAAAATGCAAGCTCACAATTTGTTTTGTTTTGCTTTTTCAGTATCTTATCAGTAATATATCTGAAATGATTTTTTTTTCTATCTAAATGTGTTGTTTACCTTACTAACTTTTCAAGGCCTTTGGGTCCAGTTAATGTTTCAAGGAAAACAAAAAGAGATTAAATACTCTTTATTAATTGTGTAGGCCCCTAAATGATCATCTTTATTGTACTGTCAAGAGCTTGTCTTGCCACATCAAACATTTTATCATTATTAAGAATAAATTGATTCAATTCAAAATTATTTTAATTTTTATATTCCAGGAGGTCACCATACTGATACTGGACTTAGGGTGGACACCAAGTTGGCACAGTGCATTGCAGCCCAGAGCTCATGGGTTCAAGCCATCCTCCTGCCTCCTGTAGCTGGGACTTCAGGCACACACCATGCTGCCTGGCCAATTTTTAATTCTTAATCTGTGTTTAGATAAAATATTTAGTAACTCTACATTCTGGAGGGTATCAGCATATTATGTTTTTGAAGTCTGTTGAGCATCCAACATGTGGGAACCTTTACCTGGTGGTATTAAAAAGATAAGTAATATATTTTTCCTTTGCATAGGAAAACTGGTTAAATGTCAAGTCTTTCCAGTTCTATTATTTCATGAATTTATCAAATG
This sequence comes from Vicugna pacos, assembly GCF_048564905.1. Taxonomy (NCBI): domain Eukaryota; kingdom Metazoa; phylum Chordata; class Mammalia; order Artiodactyla; family Camelidae; genus Vicugna; species Vicugna pacos. The sequence goes on from NC_132991.1 coordinate 24,364,729, forward strand.
TTATAGTCTATAAAAATATGTTTTCTGATGATATTAGCTATGTATTCAACTCAAGTATAGAAATACACAATTATTATTCTTTTAATTTTGGAATCTAGCCTCTAGGGCTTATATTTACTCTGTTCATCTTTCAAATAGAGCACTTACTTAACTTTGTTCACCTTTAAAATCTATGGCTCTAGCTGAGGCCATAATAAAGTAATTATTTTGTTGATAAAAATATAAAACTATTTCTGTAACAAACTGCACAATTTCTCTTAAAACACTTGCATTTTGAAAGCACTTCTGAGGGTTCCACATCAGCAGTAAATGGCACAGTGGTAGATGTGGGAGTCTTGGAAAAGTAGAAAATTGGCTTTACAAATTAGAGACCAAAAGCAAGAAACCAAAAAACCCAGAGTCATAGAAGGATGACAGTGCTTTGGCAGGAAAGGTGAATATGTGGAGACTGACAGCCAGAATTAAGCAGATTTAGATCATTTTAAGTCTAATAGATGAAAGAAGGAAAGAAAGAAAGAAAGGGAAGGAAGGAAGGAAGGAAAGAAAGAAAGAAAGAAAGAAAGAAAGAAAGAAAGAAAGAAAGAAAGACAGACAGACTTATCAAGGCAGATAGAACTGTGTTGCAGTGGCTGTCTGTTGGCATCCCTGCTACCCACCATTCCCTCTGTTTCTGTGTATACAAATGACTGACAAATTAACTCCATGCCAGTACTTGGTGGGCCAGCTCTCAAGCCAGTAGCAATGTTTCTTTTTAAACCATAAAATGCACTTGGCTTTTGTTTGTAAAGTAGAAAAGAAAGAAGGAAAACTTCGTTGGCACAAAGTGGCTTCACTTAGAAAATGCAAATTATTATTCTGCCAAAACCTGTCCTATTGAGTTGGGGCCTCAAAAAGGAGGAAGGTCTTAAAGAGCCATTTTTTTCTGGTAACAATATTAGTTTGTGTGCTTTATGCAAAACCATTTTCTCAGCAAATTAGCACAGAGTATATTTTTGTGAAATTAGATGATAGGACACATTGGTTATTTCAGCATAGATAAGATCTGTTATAATTCACTTTTTATATACTGTCTGAATGTTGGTTTCTAAACTCATGGGAATGTAATTTGGCTCTATCAAAAAACTGTCCAAATACAGATTTCCTCAATATACCAAGATAGCAGAAAAGACCAAGTGCATTTAGACTATACATATTTTTAAGTATTTAACCATGTATATGAAAATTCATCTGCTTAGAAGCTATTCTCAACCTGTTGCTAAACATTCATCATCATCTTTGCTCTCAGTATATATTAAAAAAATGGGAAGTCCAAAAAAATGACAAACATGACACCTGCTCTTAGTAATTTTAAAAAGATAATGAAGATATCCCTGAACAAAATTTTCACTTTATGTCTAGTCTTTCCCAAATGCATAGGCTTTGACCAAAAACAATGATTTCCTGCTTTGAAAAATTTAACTGAATACACAAACATTTTCATTAAAATTGGAAAATACTCCTTAGCCTTATAATTGTATTAATTCACATTCACATTTGATAATCATATCTTTGCTACTAAACTGTTTCTCCGTAATTTTAAATACTCAGATGATAACTAGAATAAAACCAACTGTAAAGAAATATATATTTGATCTATTCCTTTAGAAATATCCAGATATTGACCAAATTTGTTAGACATGAGTGGGCTGAAGAATATGCTATATTTCCTCTGATACTGAAGTATTTTTTAAACTACGTTAACTAACTTTTTCAAGAGTCATGTGATTATAAACTATGCTCATATTATCTCATACTTTTCCAATAAGAAACCAATTGTTTCTTTGACATAATATTTTCATTTAGTGGGTGCCAATATGAACCAACAATGTGAACGGTGCTTTTATGTGCATCACCTTATTTAAGTCTTGACAATTACCCTAGAAAATGAGTAGCCTTATTTCATTGATAGGAACAGTGAGAAAGATTGTGTAATTTATCTAGTTAGCTGCAGAATGAAAGTTTAAAGCTGGTACTGGCTTATTCAAGAGTTAATATTCATAGCTATATATACTGCCTTATAGGTCCATGTAAAATGTAAATAAAGAAATAGACTTCTTAGAGTACCATATTGTCATGTGGTGACTAGCTGAATGGTAGTAGACTTTGATGACATGTTTCATTGCTTCACCCTCCTCTTTCCCCGATCTGTGCCTGATCTGGACAATGTTTAGTATATTTAATATTTAAGAATTGTCTAAAATATACTTTGTCGTTAGTGTTGGTTAATTTGGACTTTATAAAGCTAATTAATAATAAATGAAATAACACGATAGAATAACAGCTATATAGAAAAAGTATATACATTTATTCTATGCATAATTATGAACAACAATCCACAAGTGTCAGAGAGCTTTTGATATTAACATTCAATCCTTCTAAGGATATAGCAAAAAAAAAAATACAAAAACAAAACAAACCAAAATCAAAGCCATTTTTTAGACTCTAAATTCAAAAGTTTTATGATCTATATTCTGCTCATCCTATACTTAGTGAGTACTCTGATTTTGTCTATATTATGAGGACTTCTTTAAAAATAGTCAGTGTTATTTGGAAAGAATTCTGTATTTCTTGAATTGTGATTGTCTAAAATTCTTTATTTTCTTAAGTATTAAAGATTTCTTCTCCCAATAGACTATGCAAAAATAGCTTTTAAGAGATGTTAAATCGAAAAAAAAAAAAGCAGAGTGTTTTCTCCCTATGTGAGTGGCCCTGATGTTCCTTAAGTCTCTCTGGTTCATCGAATTATTTTGCCTATGGTGATACTGGAAGGATAATTTGAGGATAATTTAGGAATTGCTGGAAACAAACAGCTCTTACATATATCTGACCCCCAAACAGCTCCCATGTTATATTGAAGTAATGAATGTTCTCAACATTCCTTTTTGAACCTTTATTCCTTTTGATGGCACTGGTATGTTGAGTTTTATTCACTAAAGTTAATCTTTTTTAATTGGCATCTAAAATACTCTATTTTTTAGATTTCGGTGGTATCCCAGAAAATTTCTGAGGTTTTCTCAGAATGTTTACTGTGGCTCTAATATCAGTCCACAGAAGGTGCCAGACTATGTTTAGCCTTAGGTGGTAGATCAGATATAAACCCTCCAGAGCCTTTTTGACAGTTCAATTTATTTCAAAGTGGTCAGAAATCTGGATCCCACATTCATACAAATAATTGTCTTTCTTTTCAGTTTTTTTTCAAGTCTTCTGGTTTTAGTGGAAATTTCTTGATGTGGTGGTGAAAGTAGAAGTTAAAAAAAAATGGGTTCCAGGTGGAACCACCCCTCCAGTCCTTCCTAAAGAGGTCACAGACTGAAAGGTATCCTGACTCTAGGTTATAAATAGAATGACTTAAAAATAGCTTCATTGACCTTGTTTCTAATTCCTCCTGCCACCTGCCAGCTTTACCAGTGCATGGTTGATTTACAGATGTGGATGAAAGCCAGTTGGCCCACAATTAATCTACATAAGAAAAAGGTGAGACTACAATTTAAAAGGTGAGGCAGATGTGATTTAGGAACCCTTGGGGAGAACTGTTTGTCCTTAAAACACAGAGGTTCTTAATCCTGAGATGTTACTAAATCATTATTACCTAGAGTCAGATTTAAGAAAATTTTAGCTGTGGACTGTAGGATAATACTGAATAGAAGACGGGATCATCAGTGAGGTATACTAAATCGTGATGATATGAACATAGGAGCAAATCCATGAATCTTTCAGGAAGTGAACAAAACCAGTAGGAAGAATTTAAATTAAATCATTTCATAAGATAGAATAAGAAACGAAGCCTGGGGAAGATATTTTTTCCCTTTAATGACAGGCAACCAGTGTTTGTTGGGCATCTACCAGGAACGAGATTTAAATGTTGAGCAAATAGGTGTTGACTATATTCTCACAGAGCTTAAAGTCTAAACCTCTGCTGCAAAATAGAAATTTCTGCAGCAATGGAAATGTTTATTAACCTCACTGTCCAATTCAGTAGCAATGAGTCGTATGGGATTATTGACAAAGGGTCTCTTTTTGATCAGACTCTACTCAGGCTCCCCAAACTTTCCAAATAGGCCTCAAATTATCAACTTCTGTGTTCATCTCTCCATTGTCCAGTTTTAGCAAAAATCCTGCTAAATTGGTTTAGCTAGAATTTCCCATGTTCTATATCTGATCACCGTCAATATCTAATTGGGTTTCTCATCCTCTGCCGTCACTTGGGTGACATTTGATCTCCCTGGCCTGCCTACAGCAAGAATCCTACGCAGTCATTTTAGCCAGCTCCTAACCCCAGTGTTTCCTCTCAGAAACTTTCTATCCATTGAGCCCCACCTTGCTGCTTGGCTATAAATTTCCATTTGTCCATGCTGTATTAGGAATTGAGCCCTGTTTGATATTAAGATTTCTTTCCCACTATCGCAACAGTCCTGATTAAAATCTTCTTACACTTGATTGTCCAGCTTTGATTTTTCTTTAACACTATTGAGCACTTGAAATATGGCAGGTTGACTGAGGAAATGATTAAATTTTAGATTACATTTATATAGCCATATGTGACTAGTGGCTAGCATACTGGTCAGCATTAATCTAGACAGGCATTAATCTAACAAATTAAGAAAGTATGTAATTGCAAATTATAACAATTGTTCTAAAGGAAAAGTGATATATACAATAAAGTTAAACAGGAGGACCTTACTAGCCTGGGATGTGATGGTCGGGAAAGGGTTTCCAAAGAAGAGTCACAGCTGAAAAACATCTGTAAAATGCATAGGAGTTAACTGCGGGAGGGAAATGGAGGATAGAGGATGAAGCAAAGTAAGGTATGCAAAACAATGAGGGAAGGGGAGTGCCCCATACCTAGAATCAAAGTTATCACTGAGCAAATTGCAGGCTTATTTCACTTCCATTTTGCCTCCTCACCTCAACATCCAAATTCAAAAAGGTAACATATAGATGAGAGAAGTAGGCAGGGTTCAGTTCCTGTGAAACCTCCTAGACCATAATAAACATTTTTGTCTTGGTGATTAAAAAAAAATGAAAAACTATTGAAGATTTTTAAGCAGGAAAGTGGTCATACTTGTATTTTTACAAGATCATGCTAGCTGCAGTGGAGAAGGGGGGTTAGAGGAATAAGAGTGGATGGGGACAGAAAAGCTGTAGGCCATGGAAGTAATCCAGACATGATATGATAGCTGCTGGACCTGGCAAAGGGCAATGGAAATGGAGAGAAGTGAATGTGTTTCAGGAGTTCTAGGGAGTGAAATTGATAGGACCTTATAAAATATTGGATCTGGAGTGAGGAAAAGCCAAGTATCACAAATAACGCCTAGATTTCTGACTCACAGGACTGGATGGATGCCAGGGTCACTCACTAATAAAAGAAACTAGAAAAAGGAATCGAATCTGGATGTGAAGATGATCATTTCAACAAATGACTTAGTGAGTTTGCAATGTCTTTGCGAAATTTAAAAGTGACATATTCAAATGGATATATAAGCACAGAGATCAGAAGAGATTTGTGGTTAAAAATATATACTTGAGGGTCACTGGCATGACAATTAACAAATTTATGAGCAAAAAAGTGGACTCATGGAGTGAAAAGGACTGAGTAAGAAGGGATACAGGCTTAGGATTGAGATATTCATGATTCTAATATTTCACTTATTTTCTTTGTTGATTTATGTTCTAATTTTTCTTTTTTGCCCCTAGGCCATCTCAATTCATCTTCAATAATACATTTGAAATACCCAATTTTACGATCTTAATTTACTCTGATTCACTTACTCCCAAGTTAGGACATACAGGAAGTGTTTAATCTAGGGTAAACTCATGTATATGTAGCAATTCTATATATTTTTCTCCCCTCTCTTCTCCTTAAACTTCCAATCAAAATTCTTATTCCCTCAAATTACATAGTTTAGATATGCTAATCAGAGAAATTTACAGAGACATGTAACATAAACAATTTTTTTTCAAGAAATATATGTTAACCTAAATACAGTTCAAGTTATTTGAATATATGGAAGCAAATGCTTCCCATTACATTTCTAGAAGAGAAAAAAATCAACCTAAGCACTTTTAAGGGCCCCACCTGCCACCACCCCAAAATTTTTCCCCCATTGTTCTCTTTCCTTTGTTTTTAATAACAAGGGTAGCACTATTTCCCATCAGCTGGGCAGTAGAAATCAATACCTTGGCACATCCTTTTAGCAGTTATTCCCCATGTACCATCCATCTAACAGCAGGACCACATAGCCAAGATAAAAAATACTTTTGTGCATCAATCAATCAATCAATCAATCAATCAAAATACTTAGGAATAAACCTGACAAGGAAGTGACAGACTTATGTGCAGAAAACTACAAAACAATGATTAAGGAAATTAAAGATGGTTTAAAGAAATGAGAAGATACCCCACGCTTTTGAATTGAAAGACTTAATATTATTAAACTGGACATATTACCCAAAGTAATCTGCAGATTTAATGTAATCCCTATCAAATTACTCAGGATATTTTTTACAGAACTAGAATACATAATCCTAAAGTTTATATGGAACCACAAAAAAACCCCTCCAAATTGCCAAAGCAATACTGAAGAAAAAGAATGAATAACCTTCCTAGACTTCAGACAATACTATAGGACTGTAGTAATCAAAACAGCATGGTATTGGCACAAAAACAGACATATGGATCAATGAAACAGAATAGAGAGTCCAGAAATAAACCCACACACCTATGGTCAATTGATCTTTGATAAAGGCAAGAATATACAATGGCGAAAAGACAGTCTCTTCAACAACTGGTGTTGGGAAAGTTGGACAGCTACATGTACATCAATTATATTAGAACAGTCCCTCACATGATACACAAAAATAAATTAAAAATGGCTTAAAGATGTAAGCGTAAGACAAGATACAGTAAACCTCCTATAAGACAACACAGACAAAACATTCTCTGATATAAATTTTAGCAATGTTCTCTAGGGCAGTGTACCAAGGCAATAGCAATAAAAGCAAAAATAAACAAATGGGACCTAATTAAATTTACAAGCTTTTTCACAGCAAAGGAAATCATAAATAAAACAAAAAGACAACCTATGGAATGGTAGAAGATATTTGCAAATGATGCAACTAACAAAGGCTTAATTTCCATAATATATAAACAGCTCATTTGACTCAATAACAAAAAAAAAAACCAACCCCTTCCAAAAATGGGCAGGAGACCTAAACAAACATTCTTCCAATGAAGACATATAAATGACCACTAGGCACATGAGAAAAGTGCTCAATAGCGCTAATTACCAGAGAAATGCAAATCAAAACTACAATGAGGTATAACTTCATACCAGTCAGCATGGCTATCATTAAAAAGTACCCCCACACACACATATAAGATAAATGCTGGAGAAGGTGTGGATAAAAGGGAATCCTCCTATATTGTTGGTGGGAATGTAGTTTGGTGCAGCCATTATGGAAAACAGTAAGGAGATCCTCCCTTAAAAAACTGAAAATAGACTTACCATGTGATCCAGCAATCCCACTGCTGGGCATATATCTGAAAAGATACAGGCACCCCAATGTTCAGAGCAGCACTATTTACAATAACCAAGACATGGAAGCACCTACATGTCCACTGACAGATGACTGGATAAAGAAGTTGTGATATATATATACATTGGAATACTACTCAGCCATAAACAAGGATAAAATAATGCCATTTGCAGCATTATTGGATGGACCTGGAGATCATCACACTAAGTGAGGTAAGCCAGAAAGAGAATGAAAAATACTATGTGATACACTTACATATGGAATCTAAAAAAAAAAAAATGAGACACAAATGAACTTATTTACAAAACAGAGACAGACTCACAGACATAGAAAACAAACTTATGGTTACCAGTGGGGAAACGGGGTGGGGAGGGATAAATTGGGAGTTTGGGACTTGCAGATACTAACTACTATATATAAAATAGATAAGCAACAAGGTCTTACTGGATAGCACAGGGAACTGTATTCAATATCTTATAATAACCTATAATGAAAAATAATATGAAAAGAATATATATATGCATAAATGAAGCACTATGTTGTATACCAGAAATTAACACAACATTGTAAATTGGCTACACTCCAATTTAAAAAAAAGAAATATTTTTTTTGCCTCTCTAAGCTATTTTGGGGATGCAAGTGTTTGGTGGGAGCTCCTCCCAGTGAGTTGCAAGAAGACAGTGAATGTAGGACTTTGGGATCATGTTAAAACTCATACTCCTTGAGCGTCAGTTGATTTCTTCAGAATCAACCAGATTCATGAAAAAAGGAGCCTGGAAGTGCTTGGGAATCACGTGGTCAAACAGCAAATTAATAATTTGTTAGATAATTTATAATTACAAAAGAATTATATAAAATTATAAAATAATTACAAAAGAATCTTATAATTTGTCATTTTGATAAGCGTAATTTTGAGTAAGAGTTCAACAAAAACACCAGTTTGTGTGTATGTCTATATACATATAGGTGTATACATATACGTAGATTTATGTATCTATATGCATTCATATATACATACCTGTCCACTTAAATGTATGTATATATAATATACATGCATATATAAAATCTATAATATACACATGTGCACATAATTATTTATATCATATCATACTGCACTATATTATTTAAATAAACATATGACATACATATATGTATATGCATATATTATACACATATACATAAATGATAGTGTGTGTCCTTTCTCTCTCTATATTTTAATATATAAATCATATATGTATTTACACATAAAATAAGTTAGCTTTTGCTGAGTGATAAACTACTCAAAAACTTAGTGGCTTAAAACCAATACCCATTTATATAGTTCATGACTGCATTTTGGCAAATTGTGTGGGTTCAGCTGGATGTTTTTCTCGTCTCTGCTGGGCTCACTCACACTCTGCAGTCAGTGCTGGGTCAGTGGGAGTTAGCTAGCTGTTGGCTAGGGCACACAGCTCCTCTCCATGTAGTCTTTCATCCTCCAAGAGGCTATCTCTGTGTCGCTCACATGGTTGAAATATCAGAGGAAATATGCGAGCCATCTTCAATCCTAAGTTTAAAATTTGAACAACCTTGCTTCTCCCATCTTCTATCTGTCTAGGAAATTAAAAAGACAGTTCAAATTCAAGGAGTTGTGAAGTACATTGAAAAGGAAAGAATCTGCATCCATTTTTTTGAAATTTATGTTATACACTTTTAAGAGAAAAACCATTTTTGCTAGTTAAAAATTTACTCCTTAAGTATTTCATATGTTCACTACCCAGTTCATTGTGATTTATGTCCTGTCTCTCTACCCCTCATATAAGCTTGACTTTGGTTATCTTTTCCATGGAGAAAGACCATGTCTGTGTGGCTCACCCTCTTTGATACTTCATAGAATTCAAATATATCATCCAATGATTGCCTTCTTCTGGAAACTTCCATAACATGCTGTGCAACCTCATTATATACCTGTTACACTATTTGCAACTGTCTTTCCTGCTCTTACTTGACCTTTTCAGGACAGTCACTTTATCTTACTTATATTTTTAGTCCCTGCACTTGTCACCATGCCTGGATAGACTAAAGTATTAATAATTCTTAGTCAATAATTGCAAGAAGGACTGCATGAATGAATGCCTAGAGTTTAACAAATGTTTCTCAATAGGGAACCAATAGTTGTTTTGAGTAAAGAAAAAAAGTAACATTTTTCCAGAAATTATAAGATTTTATCATTCACTTAATGCAAAAATAAAATTTTAAAAGAGAAAATCATAAAGTTAACACATCTTCTTCCCATCTCAGCTTCTCCCCCAGGACCTGGTGAACTTATGTTGACACACCTAGATTTTCCCCTGAACTGAACTTGCAGTAATTAAGCCAGCTTTTAATTAAAACGGAGCTTTCTTTGGTGATATCATGAGATAATTAAGTGACCATATATCCAGTTTGCCTGGGACACACCTGGTTTATTGCTTGTTTCCTGGTTTATTATTAATGCCCTCTTTTCCTCCTAAAATTGCTGTGACCTGGACCACAAATTCTATGATTACTCTAAATATAGCCCATGCTTTGAGTATGATGCCAAGAGAAGCCTGAAGGTTGAAAATAACCCCTATTATATTATGATCACATGTAAGTATTTCAACTGGAACAAGACACTACCTCCTTACACCACTTTTCTACTGCTAGTCAAGGATGTTGCAGTACAGACCTCAGAAAGGACTAGCAAGTACATGAAGAACCTCACATAAAGGTCACCAGCAAGCAGCTTCTGTAAATGAATTCTTTTGTGTTGTAGATACCATAACCAATAAATAATTTATTAAGTAAATGGGAAACTTCCCCAGAGATTATGACAAAATCACTGGGTTAAAATGCATGATAAAAATGGCATCAAACCTTTTACCTAGGGAAAGGGACCTCTTTGGCCTTTCTGCACTTGTGCCTTCTTCACTTTCACAGCTGACCTAGAGTGACAAAGAGTCTGTGTGTTCCTAATGGAGTTGGGCTCTGGGAATATGGTACTTAGTCCTGGCATGTGATAGTAATGGCAAGTCCCAGTGGTGCATACTAAAGGCAAAAGAACAAGTGCCACCACACTTGATTTTGTATTTGAATATACATTTCCATAGATAGCTGATGCCCTAAATAGCATAAATATTTCTTACCTAAGTCAGTATAGGCTATAGGATAATCAGTAAAATTTATTTAAAATAAAAGAAAAACTATCAGAATATACAATATTTAGCTGATGCATGTGTCATGATAGTCTCCTTTCTCAAAAAATGCAAGTCTGCACACACACAGGGCTCTGAGAGAGCGACAAGGCCAACCTGTCATAATCTCTCTCTCTCTCTCTCTCTCTCTCTCTCTCTCTCTCTCTCTCCCTCCCTCCCTCCCTCCCTTTCCTTTGGCAGATTTTAAGTAAATCTATCCAGGAACCAAACTGACAGTGCCTGGCTGAGGTACAGGTACAGATTGTGTGAGAAATAATATCTTCTGACAAGGAAATGAGGCACTGCAACAAGTACATGCTTTCTTACAAAATCTTCACTGCAATTAAATGTGTGGCTTTGGCATTCTGAAATATGTCAGATATGCATAGCTTGCAGGTAAGGTAGCTTATCACACACATAATCAATTTTTTAGCTTCTCTAATCCTTTTGAGTACAGACTTCATCTCTGCTATTTTCATTCCAAGCTTTCGCTTTATTTTTGCTTTTCCCAGGAGAGGCACCATGAAGCGGTCTCATGGTCTTATGCCTCTGGACTAGATGTCATTTGCACCTACAGCTAAAGAAAAAATAAGAACTGAACAAAATATCAAACTGCTTTTTATCCTCAGTAATAGTACTGCTACTAATAACAGTATAATTATAATAATTATTATTTTTATACAAATATTTTCTGATATTTATGATCACCTTGATTAGGAACTTTTTACCACAAAGCTTTAAAAAATAAGTCATAACTAATACTTAGAAATTTTAGATATAGGAAACATTTGAGGACTGAAAAGAATACAGGTTGGTTCCACTCCCAATCTTTAGTTTTACATTTCTATCTATACCTGGCCAGTGACAACTTCTCTTTCTTAGTTATGTCTGAATCACTGAAAGAAATGATAAAATCCACTCACACAGGGAAAGATAAAAATCGGTGTCTTTATATTTGCCATGCTATACACTTGAACCTTATGTCTCCCTTGTATTTGGTAACTGTCACTTTTCCCCAGATGCTACTTTGAGTCAAAGAAAATTCAAACCTCCGTAACTTAGAAGGAAAAACGTAGTATAACTTTGAAAATTGCTTTAAAAAATCTACTTAGGGAAATATCCATCATCTGTCATTTTACTCTGAAACACCTTCTATGTTCCCTCACTTCTTTTGTGTCTGTTTGCCAGCAGCAAACAGCAGGTATTTTTATTTATCAATGAGTATGAAACTACATACATGGTGTCCTTACACTTTCTTCTTTCATTTTTGACATCAGTTAACTAACCCTATGTGAATGTTTAATTAGAGGAAGAAGATTGAAAAATACGTCAGTTAGGTAATACAATACTGAACATTAAGGCAACTTAGTTCATCTCAATACTTCAACAGATTTTCTTTAGTTACCCTCTCAATTCTAATAAAACCAAGAGAAGTTGGAGGGAAGAACATGGAAGCTAGCTTCCCTTCCCACATGGAAGCTACTGGTCCTTTGTAACAATAAGGAAAGAGGTAAGCTGAGTGAGATGAATCAAATTCCACTACCTTCATTCATTCACTTACTTATTCTTTCAAGCACTCATTCATAGATTCACACAACTATTTGATAAATATGTTCTAGGCACTGCAGATAGAGCAGTGAACAAGCTGATCATGGAGCTTACCATTTAGAGGAGGTGGAGACAGACAGTAAACAGTCAATCAAAAGTACTCCTGGTAGGTGTTACGAAAACAATAAAATATGGTAAAGAGCTCCAGAATTCTGTGAACCAGGAGGGTGGAGGTGGATAGAGTTGATATTATGTTAGGTACAGTGGCCAGGAAAGGGCTCTCTGTGGAGGTGGCTTTGAGTTCATGCTCTATAAAGAGCACGCAACAGCTCCATAAAGATCTGGGGGAAGTGCCATCTGAGCAGTGGGGAGAGCTGGGGCGATGGCCCTCAGCCAGGATGAAGGCTGTGTGGCTGGAGAGGACTCACCTATGAGCCATGGAGGGGATGATGACTGGCCTTGGGCAGGGGCTCGGGGAGCATCTTGCAGCTGTGACCCTTCACTGAAAATCTTCAGTGAGTTTTAATCAGGGCTGGTAGAGAGACATGGGTATCCTGAAGGAAGGATCTACTTTGGATGGTTTACTTAGTACATATGATGTGTGACTATAATCTGACAGATTTTAAAAATACACATGAAACCTATATATTCAAAGAGGTGTGGTGTTCTGAATCACAACCACAAGACGCTGTATCATGACTCCAACGATGTCGCTATTTAAAATAACAGATTTGAAAATTATTTGGGGAGAGATTGAACCTGTAGTGTACCACCTGGTGACTTGAATGATAGCCTTTTTTAATCACTATGATTGGTGAATTTGATTTTTAAGAACAGAATAAAGGAATTTGGAGTCTCATCTAGCAAAAAAGAAAAGAGAAGAAAAGGAAAAGAAAAAGAGAAAACAGAAAGGGAAACATGTACTTTGGTAAGAACATGACTAAGATAATTTTGCTTTTAACGTAAAAACATTTTCTAAATTTGAGGTGCAAAAATGTTTTAGGCAATTGCAACATCTTTGATGAGGTGATATCTTCTATCACCAGATGGTGATGGTTTCTTCCCCCTCCGAACCTGCAATAGAATTTAATCTTTGTCTTCCATAGGCAATGAACGACCTCAGTATGGTGTTTTGGTGATATCGCATTTCATCTTCCTGATGTGACTGGAAACTGTTGAGGGTAGACTCTTGCCTTTTTAACAATTTATGTCACTTGGTCCAGTGCAATTGAGGCTTGGATAAATAATTGTCCATCTTTACCTTCTTAAATCCCACTTCAGTTAATCTTAATAATGATGTCATTTCCAACCTTAGCCTGGCCCGGCCCTGGCATCCAAGAAAGTCTATCTGATGACACTAGAATTCCTGCTTTCCAGACAGTAGGTCTTGAAAAAAATCTCCATTGGAATGTGCAAGTTGATGGGCCTAGACTAGAAAGACAGAAATAATATATTTGCTTTCCTCTTATATCTATTACTTCTTTTTAGGAATTTGTAATTTATTTATTTTGTTTTCATTATGTTGGTTGCTTTCATTCTTCAAAGTCTCTTACTGTATTTTCAGTCAAATCTACTTTTCCATGAGCACCTAGTAATTTAATCTCCATTTACGAGATCATTTTGTCTTTGTCTTGAAATTTCTTTTGTGATTTTAGTCAACTGCAGTCTTATATCTTTAGTTTCATAATCATTTCTATTCTTAGGCTTAATTCTAATTTGACTTGTACTTCATATCTGCCAAATCATGTTTGTTTATGTTGGCGTATTGAGTTATATGGCTTTATTCTGTATCATAGTAGAGATTTTTCATTAATATTTTGATCAGCAGAATAATTCTTATTATCACCTTTTTTCACCAATTTGCATGAGTGTTTTCTACCATTTGCTATTGTTTATTTTTAAATATCATATAAAGTTTCCTGGATCAGCAATAGCTGAAATATGGAAAGGACGGGAGGGGTTTGAGTAGTTTACTAGGTTTCTTACTTTAGCTGAAGTCTCTTTCATATGGAAAAATTCAATTTTTTAATAATCTCCACCTACTGGGAGTGCGTTGGTGCAGCTTCTGATCCTATGATCTATTTTTTGTTTTTATTGGACTTTAAATCACTATTATTTGCTTTCTTCTTTTCTTTTCTCACCAGATCTCCAATGTATGACATCCTCTTCCAAATTGCTTCCATTTGATCCAGAAGCTTACCTTCTCAAAAGCATCACCTCAGGGCCCTTGCACTTTCAAGCCCCTTCCTTTTAGAGCAGTCAGAGTCCTAATCCATAAGGTGTTTCTGCTTTCAGCACTTCCCACTAAGGGTAGAACCAACTAATTCTGGAGGTTAAATTATCTGAGTTGTGTGACCACTAACACTAGTAATCTCCTGTCTTCTGTGCAATGTTAACCCGACTCAACACTGCCAGGGGTGTCAGGGATTATTGCTAATTTCCGATGTTTATTCTTGCACTTACATATAAGTAGAAGTTTTTGCATTCTGTTCTCTGCTTATGCTGCATGTGTGGGTGATGGGTGGCTTTATTTGCTCTCCTTTGTAAACCATATGGTTAGTGTACGGTCTGTGGGTATACATTGGGATACCTGGATTAAATCAGTCATGGGGACTGGCAGTACGGTAACTTTTGGAATCATATAACTATTCTATCCTTTATTATTTCGAATTCACTTTAGGATTCCCTACTTACCTATTTCACATGCTTAGAAATCCAAGAGATTTTCTTTATTACTCCCATCACTTATAAAATACCTGATTCTATGATTATACATAGTTATTAATTTAACATTCACCTTCAAGAGAACACTAATTATTTCAGCTAATTCTTTCATGGCTCAATACATGTGTTAGTTCCCAACACATAACGTGCTCTAATAGGACCTATAAGATTAAACTTATTCTTTTGAGCCAATTATCTATGTTTGAAAACTCCTCTAAGTGGGTTTAAGTCAGTGATAACTACCTATAAACAACTGTCACAGTTTATGTGACATCAACTATTACTAAGCAATTAAATGAATCAAATATAGTGATATTGTAATGATACTGTAATTCTACCTTGTGGAGTATTTGTCATATTTAAATGAGGTAATATATTGAAAGCACCTAGCAAAATATTAGGTAGAAAATATTCACTCAAAAAACTTTGTGCACCTTCCTCATCCCTTGGGAGAAATTAAAATTGCATATAAAGGGCCACTGCTTCTCTAGTTCTAACTATCCTTTAATTTATCCAAAGTGTTAATTTCTCTCACAAAAATTAGTGATCACTGTGATTTAATATTTATTAAGAATTCACAAACATAGATATGGTGGTAATTAACTACTTGCTGTTAAGGACTGTTATTTCCATCTTTGAACTGGGGAAATATGGTTGGAAAACAAAAGGATTTACTCCCAACTCCAGTCACTGGGGGAATTCCAATTCTTGTGTTACCTGTGAATTAAGTTTTTATTCACTGAAAATACATTTTCTAAAATCTCGTCATTACATGCACAAAGGTATAATATCTTAAATGCAGAAATTTGGAGTTCAACAAATATAATAGAGCTGCTAGTGGGATTTATAATACCCAATAACCATCTCAGAATATACCTCACAGATTGCTTCTTTATATTGCAAAATGAATAGGATTTTATATCTGAAGAAACAAATCTGCACATTAAAAAATCAATGTTTCTCATGATACACACTTGGCATTATTTCTGGGAATACTACATCTGGTATAATCCAGTTAAAATAGCATAATTTACTTGACTTCCTGCATAGTCTTTTTGGAGTCAAAACTTCCACTTACAACGTGGAAAGAGGAACAATGATGACCTTCCTGCTTTGGCAACTATCAGAAGAACTTTTTGCTCTACTCCCCCTCAAAGCCCTGATACATAATCTTTCTCTGGCGATTTAAATGTCTCTTAGATTTGAAAAACAAAAAGGTTTGGAGAGAGTGAATGAGAAGAAAGGTATAAAGCATATTCTGTCACAGAGCCTTTACTGAAAAATCCTCAACAAGCAGAATGGATTGAAAAATTCAAGCATGACTAAAAAGTACATTCCCCACTAGTCAGTAGATTTTGCTTCCTATTTGTCACTGCCACCTTGGAGAGCGGTGAGCATTAATAATGCATGGGTGCTAGGAATGTATTAGCAACTAACCTTGCGAAGAAAATCAGCTGGGGACCCAGAAGAGCTGTAAAATGAAAGAGAGAGAGAGGAGTGAGAGAGAGAGACAAAAAGGCAGAGCGAATATACACACATGCTCTGACGTAGCCTTCTTATTTATTAAAGAGATTTGGGGAGCAGTGTCAGGTGTGTAGGCAACTATGGATCATTGTAAAGGAAGGGTAGAAATCCTTGGAATGGGGCCATAATTGAGTTCATTGATCAAATTCACAAATTTTCCCATCTGAATCAGGTTTATTACCTACGTTTATGTAACATAAAAAAATACTCCTGGGAGATTAGTGCATTTATACATTTAGGCAAATAAGAAATTATAGTAAATAATATCTTAGACATCTTTCTTAAAGAAGCATGAGCAAGTATATTTCTTAATGTGTTATGTGTAATTTGAGATCTACTTTAGGATGTAGTAGATTTACTGTGATAGATTCATTGTGATATATAAATGCCAATTCTGACTTCAGAATCCCCACAAAGCAAACAAGTGAATAAACAAACATACAGAGACATACTAGCTCCAAATTACAAGGTTGCTCATATTTCAGAAGGAAATTTTAATTTGGTTAAAATTGCTTTTACTTTTAAATTATTATTTTCAACTATTTTTAAATGGAAATCAACTCAGTTCCTTTGTAAAATGATGACTCTGTGAGGATGCCACCACATGACTGCTTTGTCCTGGTGGTTCAGGGGTTCAGGACTTATGAAGGGGCTTCACCCCAGAGAATGCTCTATGTTCTGTCCTTTCCACTTCCCTTAAACCCCCTATCCCACCCCACCTCTCTCAATACCATACCCAGCCAACACTGACTTGTCAGTTTATTGAACTGATTATGGAAGATTTTAAATTATAATTTATGAAACATTTATATTCTAAACTCACCACTTTCAGTTCAAAATATTGAATTAAGTTACTGCACTGGGATTTTTATTTTCATATCTAAAGATTTAGTACTTTAAAAAGTGAAGAAGTTTTGTCAAACATGAAAATACGTGAAAATGAAATATTTTAAATTTCTTTAGGAATGGATGTTTAGTATCATTTTCTTTTTTTCTTAATTTCATTTTAAAAATACCAAACATATTGAAAAGTGGGAGGAATTTTCCATGTATGTCATTATATTCACATATTCAACACACAGATTGTCCAATGAACTTGTTACTGTACTTGCTTTATCACGTGTCTAATCACCCCTTTCCCACTAGTCCATTATCCAGATATTTTTTTATAGTTCAAAGCAAGTTGCAGACATTGCTATACTTCCTCCTGAATACTTTGGCACTCAAATCATTAGCTAGATTTCAATATTAGTTTACACTTTTTTTTGTAAAATTTACATACAATGAAATACTGAATCATGGCTATGTAAGCCAATGAGTTCTGTCAAATTGCATACAACTGTGTAAACTAGTTCTTTCAAAATATAGAATATTGTTATCATCAACTTATTTACTATTTTCTTAACTCTCTGACATTGATTTAGGTTTGAAGAAAAGTCAGTCAGTCCAAAGACTACAGCTTACATTTTCCCACAGAAAGTGCTTATTCAAGATTTAAGAAGAACAGATCTTGGCATAATAAGATGATCACATGTTTAAGATATGAAGAGTCTAAGAGAATTGCTTCACTACCACTTTCTCATGTTCATTACAATTGTTCTCTTGAGAAATAAGTAATTTCATCCTATTATTTTCTAAGAGTTTTTGTTGAACTGAAGTAAATTTTTACACATCCTTCTTTAATTATTACCATTATTACCATTATTATTCCTTCACTTAATTTCTCATTTGGGAAAGTATCCCAGAATAATTTTATTTTATTGTGGCAATCTTCCTCTCCAAAACTCTTTTCTTCTCCATCTCCTTCCCCCAACATACATATGTATGTTTAAAGAAAACCTAATGGAATAGTTACTGAATTCCTTTATGTTGCTTAAAGCTCACATTATATACTCAAAGTGTTTTTACACAAAAGTTCAGAGACGAGTGAATACATGATATGGAAATGATATGAATCACATATATTTACATGTTAGCTGATAAAAAGTCTTAGAACAAATTACAAAATTACTGTATAAAGCTGTGTTTTCAGAAATGCATTTAAAGATTTGCTATCAACTTGTATTGCTCATAAATAGCAAAGATATCTCAAAAATAAAACTTATTCAAACTCAAAATGAAACTTATTCAAACTCAAAAAAAGATACACCTTTACATTTTAAAATCACTTCATTCATTGAAGACTTGCCCTATGCAATCAATTTTTTTTCTTATCAAAAGCGACACCTGCCTTGGAGTTGGAGAAATTTTTCTTCACTGTTTTTATCTATACCCTCACTGCTAGATTTATTGTTTTGTTATGAGCTCTCCACCTTCATCTCCATTATGAAAAGAGCTTCTCAGTTTGGCAATCTTGTTTCACTTTAGATTTGATAACTTGAGGTATCCATGACAGGAGTTTCCTGTAATTAGCCTTATTCTATGTCCCCTCTTCTAATCTTCAGTCCTATAGAAAGGGATGCACTAAGAAGCATGCAACCTTGCAGGTGGTAGTGGTAGCAGGGACATCCACTGCTGTTTCCAGAAAGCATATCCAATTCATTCAAGTCACAAATTCTCTCAGTCTCCTGCTACCTTGAGCAGGGGCAGGAAAATGGAGGAGGAAAGATAGGGAAAACAGTGTAATGAAAAGCTGAGGAAAAATGACAGAACTTAACCCATTCCAAGAATATCATAATCCTTCTTTTGTTTTATTCTTAAAAATAAATAAAATAGAATAATAAATAATAACTAAAGCCATTTATTTAAAAGTATTTAAGTCTCTGGTGGGCAAAAAGCCCTTAAGTTGCTTTCAAGGAGCAAGTACAATGCTCTGCATATATTAGATGCTCAATTATGTCAATCTGGCAAGGAAAGGAGATTGTTTTTATGTCTCTCTGTCAGGAGACCACTATAGTGGATTTTTTTCCCTCTTATTACTAACACCTTTTACTCATTTCTAATGCCAAAAAAGGAGAGCAGCACTTGAATTGTTTATACTGAGAATTTAAAGAATGAACAATGAAGCATTTGACTACTTTTGTGAATGAAATTTTGCTTAATAAAGTAGGAAAATATACACAGGAGAAGGTATACATTTTCCTAAGTTAAAAAACCTGTTTTATAACTAGAATATTATTGACCTTTCCTAAAAATATTTATACAAACACACACACCCCCAAGATACTGAGACATCTAATTCCTTATAACAAAACTTTATAGACTTAAATACCATGTGACATGCACTCATAGAAACATGTGATGCTGATTAAAAATCATCAACATGTAACCATTTGTGCTGAATTCTTCTGCTTTACAAAACAGAGAATCTAATTCTTGAAAAGAAATAAACCATTGGAAATAACTGATAGCCTTGCACATTTTGTCCACATTTTCCAATATTTTAACAGAAATTCAATTTCTCTGACTTAAAGTGAAGGATTGTAATTAATTCATTCTTCCCATAGGGGTATAGAAATGTATAGAACCTGTCCTTATTTTCCCAGCTATGTGATTTTAGCTGACACAGTAAGATATCCTTATTGCTGGCTTGAAAAATATGAATACTTTGGGGTTTTCTATAAAATCCCATTAGGCCATTATCCAATTCCTCTTAATACATTTTTTAAAAGTTACTAATTGATCCAATCCCAATATCTTTGGGGGGGTATATTTCAGTAATTTTTTAAATAAGAAAAATAGACTCTCAAGGAAATATTAACCAGAAAAGTTCAATTAAAAAATCATTATGGCAATATCATGAACCAACAGGAAACCAAGGCATGTGCTATAATTATGAACAAGGGCTGCACTTCCCTTAGTAGCTAAAGTCCAGGATGACCACCTTCCCTCGAGTTTGAATGTGCTACTGTGCAAAAGTCTTAACATGATTTCTTGTTCCACTAAATCATAGACTGGTAAACTAATGGTATTCCATTAATTTTTTTTCTAATAATCAAATGAATAGCTAAGACATTACTTCACCAGCCTTTTAAATTTATACTAATTCAAATATTTAAACAAGAACTCATTCATTTAGCAAGATATATAATATAAAATACAGTAAGAAGCAAATTATATAGCAAGTTATATAAGTATACTATATTATGTTAAAATATGGTAAGTGGAATGGAAAAAATTGAGGAAAACAAGAGGAATCTGGAGTGCTGGGAGAGGATGTAGATTGTGATTTTAAATGGGTTGTTAAGATATATTCTTGATTGAGAAGTTAACAGTTGAGAGATTTCCGGTCAAGATGGCAGAGTGGTAGGACCATGATCTCACCTCTCATCATGACTACAACAAAACCACAACTGAATGCCAAACAACAATTGAGAAGTTAACAGCTGAGCAATAAGTTGAAGGAGGTAAGTGACTGAATCATGTCAATATTGGGGGAAGTTCTTCTGAATAAAACTCTAAGAAGCTCTGGCCTCCAAGTTAACAGGACTGCCAGGGACCCCAGTAGAGGCACATGGAGGTAAATTATACAACTGGACTTGGCAATAGGCTCACAAAAACTCTCTCTCCTCAGTATGTGCACGCACACATGCGCACACACACACACACACAAACACAAACATACACACACCCCACAAAGAGACAGAAAGAGAGAAAGAGATGAGATCACAGGCTATAATGAATATCCAAGCAAACATCCAAACCTATTTTTTAAATGAATCAGACAAGTCTGGGGATTGCCAACATTTTTCTACTATACCTAAAATAAAGTCATTTTTATTTTGACATGGATAGATTTGCAGCCCCAAGGTCTGCACAAGTATAGCTCAAAGTAAAGCAAAGTGGGAGAGTAAATCAATTCATGGTTCTCATGTAAAATCTTCACCAACAGAAGAGACTCAGTGAGAATCTAATGAACTAACAGATAGTTGAAGCTATATTACGAGAAAACACAAATACAGTACTAGAAAAATGACATCAAACAAAAAGAGAAAGCTATTATATATAAAAAGTCTGTTAAAAAAAATCCCATGACTAGAAAATAGAAAAAAATAACATAATTCTAAAGCAAAATAATTGGACAGTACGAAACATAAGTACACAAAACTAGGTGATGTACAATCCAATTTCTTCTACAAACAGAAAATGAGAAAAGGGGATGTGTGAAGACACCAATGATCTCCTTAATACTCTGCTCAATGAGAACAAAAAAATTCATGATTATAGACTTCACTGTAAAATTTCAGAACACTAAACATAACCAGAAGATCTTCAAAACTTGTAGAGGAGAAAAATGTTATTTATAAAAAACAAAATCATACTGGCATTGTAATTTTCATCAGTGCCACTGAATGTTAGAAGGAAAAGATAATGATGTTTTCTAAATTTTATACCCAGACAAACTGTCATTAAAATAAAATAAAAGCAGAAAGATTTTCAAATATGCAAGTCTACAGAAAAGTTATTTCCAATGCAGTTTTTCATAGATAAATTACAGCAAAATAAAGGAATAAACCCCAAATGATGGACTTATGTGTTCCAGGAAACAATAACTGCAATTCTGCTTATCTGTGAAGTGAAGCATCAAAATGGAAGCTCTATAACAAGTTTAAGAAGTAAATGTTCCAGGTGGAAGGAGGATTAAAGCCTTTAAGGAAAAGTCTGATTAAAAACAACAGAGTCTTCTAGGAGGTTTATTGTGTCATCTTATATTTAAGTCTTTAAGTCATCTTGAGTTTATTTTTGAGTATATATGAGGGAGTGTTCTAATTTGCATGCTGCTATCCAGTTTTCCCAACACCACTTGTTGAAGAGACTCTTTTCTCCATTGTAAAATTTTGCTTCGTTTGTCGAAGATTAATTGACCATAGGTCTGTGGGATTACTTCTGAGCTCTCTGTTCTGTTCCATTTATCCACATGTCTGTTTTTATGCCAATACCATGCTCTTTTGATTAGTGTAGCTCTGTAGTACTGTCTGAAATATGGGAGGGTTATTCCTCCTGCTTCATTCTTTTCCTTCAATATTGCTTAGGCAATTCTGGGTCTTTTGTGATTTCATATAAATTTAGGATTATTTGTTTTAGTTCTGTAAAAAATGTCATGGGTAATTTAATACAATGGAATACTACTAAACCATAAAAAAGAATAAAACAATGCCATTTGCAGCAACATGGATGGAACTAGAGATCATCATTTGAAGTGATGTAAGCCATAAAGAGAAAGAAAAATATCATATGATATCACTCATATGTGGAATCTAAAAAAATGAAAAAAGAGGACACTAATGAACTCATCTACAAAACAGAAACAGACTTGCAGAGATATTATACAATCTTACTGGGGGAAAGGAGGTGGGAAGGGATAAATTTGGGAGTTTGAGATTTGTAAATGTTAGCCACTATATATAAAAATAGATTAAAAAAAGATTTCTTCTGTATAGCACAGGGAACTGTACTCAATAACTGGTAATAACCTTTAATGAAAAAGAATATGAAAATGAATATATGTATGTATACACACAACTGGAACATTGTGCTGTACACCAGAAACTGACACATTGTAACTGACTGTACTTCAATTTAAAAAAACAAACAAAAAAATGAAGTCTTGAAGCATAAAAAATTCTGATTGAAATGTCAGAAAAAATTGGAGACCTGTTAAAGTCAGATGACAGATAAAAATAAAATTACAAATGCCTAGTAAAAGAAACATGCAAGGAAAATATATAAGAAAATCATGATCAAACATAAAGCAAATGAAAATTAAGTATGTCTATAATAAATGTGGATCCTCAATAAATATTTGAAAAATAAATGCATGCATGCATTTTGACAATGGAAAAAGCACAGCATAACTGAGAGAAGAGGAAGTGTAACAAGAAGGAAGAGAGAAAAGAGGAAAATGTAGCAGTTTAAATGCCATCAATTTGCAAAATGTAGAATTGCAAAATACTATTAGAAAAGGAAATAATGTGTATTTAACTATATCACTTAAATTAAATAGCTACCAACAGAAAAACTAAAAATAGTAAAGTAACTCAAACAGTGGAATGAGCAGGAAGAACTGTGAATCTAGGCTAAATGCTCTTATTTCATATCAAGAAATCAAAGAAATTGTCTGACATAGAGCTATATTTTCAACAATTTTTGAGGATACTTCCCCAAAAAGTTAAAATAAAAATTATTATATATATTAAGTGAAAGAAGCCAGACACAAATTGTGAAATATTGTATGTTTCCATTTATATGAAATATCCAGAATAGATAAATCTAAGAGACAAAACACAGATGGGTTGTTGCCAGGGTTGGAGGGAAGGGCCAGTAGGGAGCAACCGCTTAATGTGTATGAGGTTTCCATTTTAGGTGATAAAAGTGTTTTGGAACTAAACAGAGATGGTGGATGCACAATACTTTGAATGTGCTAAATGCCACTGAATTGTTTAAACTGATTAATTTTATACTATGTGAATTTCATCTCAATATAGATGTCATAATATCTAAATAAAAATTCCAAAAACTGTAGGACTGGGATAATAAGGAAAAAAGCCAGAGACTGTTTATTTTCATCATAAACTTGTTTGTACTATGGGCTGTATTCACTTATTCATGTATTATTTTGATAAATATTTTAAATTATTTTTAAAATAACACAAATTCAGCCAAGATCAGAGGGACAAAAGTTATGTCTCTACAGAAAATAGAGGAAATGGAACAGTAAAATGTTGTCCAGTTTATTAGATTGTAAATGGATGCAAATGTGCTTGAAACATAATCTTTTTTTTTTACTCTCAAATGATATAAATGGATTTTAGCTATTTATTTCAATTAGATGCTTATGGAATTTAACAAATGCATATATATTTCAGATAAGTATGATAAAACAGTAAGAAATCTATAAAATGAGCTCAGATGTACTTCTTTAATTCACCATAATCCTACTGTAATCTGCACTCAAAGCTTTGTGTGTTAATTATGAAGGGATATGAATCTTTGCATTTCCTTTATCCTTGCCTTTTAGTAGTGACTTGGTAATATCTGCTAATGGGCTTTGTTGTCTGATGAACTGAATTACTGTGTTCCCTGCACAGGACTCTCCTAAATCATCTAAGATATTTGAGAAATTAACCTCCATTTAAACATTAGAATTGGGGGCTAAAGCATGAAAAGATTACCTCTGATGGAAAGGAAAAATCAATATTTTGTAGCTTTTCAGGAAGACAAAGTAATCCTCAGTTTTCCATTCATAATTTTATTTGTATTTGAAACAAAAATAAAAAGCAATTTTTATGATAAAAAAGAAAAAGAATATCCCCTACCCCTCAATCTTTGCAGACAGCCATTTCCTTCAAAACAAGAATTTTGCCTTCAAAAATGTCATCACTTCAAACTTTAAAAGTTCTACTTAAGTTAGCCATAGGCACACTGTGGAATATCTTTTTTTTTTTAAGAAGTAAATTTTGTTCTCATTTATGATACTGAAATCTTCTAAATATGCACATTTCAAGATTCTCAAGATTTGTCAGTGGAACGTAATGAAATGGAAACCTGGTTGGTAATTACACCCAGCTCAGCCAGAGAGTTCATGGTGCTGTCAGCCTGTTTGGTCATGGGTAGCTAAGCAACACAGCCATCTAGCACCTTGGTGGAGGATATTTTTAGCTTCATTGCACATTTTTCATTTGTCTATTGGAGATTGATTTGTTTTGCAATTTATTTTGAGAATCTACTACTTAAAATGAAAGGTATGCCATTACATCAAAGGAAATGTACAAACGGGAATTAAAAAATGACATGATCACCTCCATGATTTGATACAGACATAATATAAATATTGTTGAAAAGTTAAACATTATAATTTATTTTTTCATAAAGGTGGAAATATTTTTGAGGCTTCAAAATAATTTCTTATCAATAATTAAACGCTGAGTTCTCTGTTCATGAGGGAAGACACCATCAATATATTAATGTTAAATAACCTAATTTTTTCTAAACTCAAATTAATATCCTAGTGACATGTCCATGATTGCTTAATAAATAGAATATGAATTAGATACGAGGATTATGTTCCTTTGGTAAACAGCATTTCGAGGGGAGAGAGAAATGTAACAAGTTGTCAAAAATCTTAAATGTCAGAGTAGCAATGGGCAGAAGTATTTTGGAGTAGCTAATTGCATTTCCAGACCCCTGCGTTCCTGAGCTGCACCTGGAAGAGAGCCGATGGCCACAAAACACATTTACTCTCTCATGTCACACTCATTCATTTCCATGCCCGATTCCTTTTTGAGAGTTTCTCTTCTTAAGGTAACCTGTTATTCACACATCACTGATAAGAAACTGCGTGGCTTAGAGACAAAATACTACCAACCAAAGAAACAAACATGATGTCTAGAACTGACAACTTTGGAAGAGTACAAACACCAGCTCAACGATTAAAATCTATGTTCCTGAATCAGATACTTACTTTCCCTCTACTTTGTATTCTCACTCATATAACTGAATGATACTTCCTACCACCCAAGAATGTTGTGAAAAGTGAATGAAGTGTATAAAATATCTAAAATGCATTAAGCCACTTGAACATTGTCCAACTCGGTTCCCACCATTTGCAACCAGGCAAAATAATCAAGTATACATAGTGATTTAGATATTAGTCATATCTTGCCTGTTATCATTAATACAATCTAGAAAGATACCAACTCTTAAGCATCATCCCTATTTTCTTAAGAAGAATAATCCTTCAGTGAGTGAATAGATGGTATTTTTATTAAAAGTAAATGTGAAAATTGACCTCGGCTAACCGAATGTAAAAAAGAAAGAAAAAAGAAAAAATGTTTAAAAAATGCTAGTAAAAAAGATGTATCAAGTTTGTAATACATATGGATTATGTGTTGACTACTTATTGTTTTATATTTTTACAGCAAGTAAGAACTATTATTTTGTTCATCATTGTGTATCCATTATCTGCACTGTTTCACACACAATAGGGCTCAAAAAATAATTACTGAATGAAGAATTTATAAATGAATAAATGAAAAACACAATTAAAGCATGGAAATTTGTGCATCAGATTTTTACTTTAGCCCAGCAGTTCTCAAAATGCTTGTTCTGAGATTCCTTTACACTCTTAGAAAATGATTGAGGACCTCAAAGAGCTTTTTAAAATATTGATTGTATCTGTTGCTGTTTAATAAAACTAAATTTAAAAAGGCTTTTATAAATGTACATCTCTCATGATTAAAAACCTGCTGAAAATTTTAAATTTTGCAACACTTGTAAAATATATTCCCTGCTTCATTTAAATGTGATTATAGCTTATTTAGTAGAGCACATCCTCTTTTAAAAGATCCCATTTATAAAGGCTTCCTGTATGGTTGATTTGAAAGTCTAGAATCCCAATCCAATTTCTCAGGTTGTGTTCTTGGTAGTAGTCAGTGTGCTTCTCCGATAATACCTTAAAGGGGGGTCTCGGCGCTGTTCTTAGAAACTGAACAACTCCATGTTTCCTATGTGAACGGACTGTGGAGACAGAGTGACACATTGGGGAAAGTTTCCCATGCTATTCCATTGTTCATTTTTAGATATGAGCTAAGTTGAATTTCAAGCACGAGCATTTGGAGCTGATGAAAGTGACATGTCAGGGACTCTAGGATGGTGATGTAACTTCCTAGAGGTGCTCAGACCTCAGTCCTAAGTGAGGTGACATGGGAGAAGTCTGATTGGAATCAAAGTAGCAGCGTGAAGAGGCTACGACTATTTTTAGCTTGATTTACTCTTGTTTGTGTTTCTCTCCAATGTATGCTGAATAAGGTAGAACCTGACCCCTGCTATTGGGGACAACAAAAGAAGGAAGTCACACAATACACTCCCTTTAAGTTCTGGAGTGGAGATAAGATTAAACAATAGTAATGCTTCTTACTACTGACATAAAAATAAATTGAAAGCATTACCAGGACTGCCACTAACTCAGAGCTTCCCAATCACACTCCCAGTGGAGACGCCCATTTCCTGGTACTCTGGAGACTTGCACATAAAGGGGTCAGAATGCAGTGACATAAGTATTACCACTATAGAATAAGTCTGTAGGTAGGAGGAGTAATGTAGGTGGAGTAAAAGCCAGCAAAACATTGATTTACACGTGAAAACTGTAATGACATCAGGTAATTTGAAGCTATAAACTTTAAAAATGTAATGTTTTGTATTAGTTAATAAGGGAGAAGGCTTCTAGATGTTGCCATTCATGATATATGTCTGAGTACTACTATATGCTAAATATATCACTGAACACAACAGGAGAAAGGTCATATGACTTTGAGGGGTTGTACACAAACTATATTGCACATTAGTATATAAAAGATACAAATACTAGTTTCAAATATATATAGGGGTTGGGAAAACCTTGCTATTCCAGGCACACTACTTACTTTTTTTTTTTAACATTTTTTATTGATTTATAATCATTTTACAATGTTGTGTCAAATTCCAGTGTTCAGCACAATTTTTCAGTCATTCATGGACATATACACACTCATTGTCACATTTTTTTCTCTGTGAGTTATCATAACATTTTGTGTATATTTCCCTGTGCTATACAGTGTAATCTTGTTTATCTATTCTACAATTTTAAAATCCCAGTCTACCCCTTCCCACCCTCCACCCTCCTGGTAACCACAAGTCTGTATTCTCTGTCTGTGAGTCTATTTCTGTCCTGTATTTATGCTTTGTTTTTGTTTGTTTGTTTGTTTTTGTTTTTGTTTTTTAGATTCCACATATGAGCGATCTCATATGGTATTTTTCTTTCTCTTTCTGGCTTACTTCACTTAGAATGACATTCTCCAGGAGCATCCATGTTGCTGCAAATGGCATTATGTTGTCGGTTTTTATGGCTGAATAGAATTCCATTGTATAAATATACCACATCTTCTTTATCCAGTACTACTTACTTTTATTACTGAGTTGTTACTATTCTCTTTAAGATAGTGTCTTTATCTGTGGTTCATTTTTCAGAGTCTATTCAGTTTTATTGTTATTTGTTTTTTCCATGACACACTATTAGTCATCATGTAATTTCAAATCTACTTTTTTTCATCTTCTATTACTCTAAATACTTGTTCTCACAATGTTGTCTTCTAAGTATCACTTTATTTTCAAAGTTTAAATTTTGACCCCAAAAAGAAAGCACAAATAATCTCCTAATCATTTTAAATGCAGCTGTTGTTTACCTTGAAATGATATTGACGCTTTTAAAGTTTTAGGTCATTTTCTTTCCCTTCACTTCAGACTGGCATAAATGTTTAAATAGCTAATCTTGTACAAATAAGATAAAGAAGCTGCCCTGACAGGGACCTCCTTTATTTCATTTCCTCCTTTCTTTTTCTGTTTTTACTTAGCAGGACATACCTTATTAAAATGATTATGCAGTTTTTCCCTAATACCTCTATGTTTAACAAATTATTTTCTTGGTTCTCTGATTTTGGCAAATTTTAATTACTCAATTTAATATTCATGACATTATCTGTCAGTAATGCTAAACCATTATGGCTATAACTTCCGCAAAATGTATGGACAAATTTTAAATATAACTGTATCGCTTTTGTTTTATAATTGACTATATCAAAACTATTTTTACCTCTAAATTTGGTTTTACATCCTTAAAAACAAATAAGTAACCCCATGCTGTAGTGTAGTTAGGCATTTATTAATAGGTTCTATTATATAAAAGTACTCTGCTGATTAGAAGCAACATAATATAACCAGCAAGATTATGAAATTTGGTGTCAAAATATAAAGTCTGACAAGATATTAAACACTATTGGACTTCAGTTTTCTCATCTGTAAATGGACATAAACTCTTGATAAGCCTAAGGCATAAATAAGGTTTGCATGTGAAACACCTAACATACAGTTTATGCTCAAAAAAAGTAGCTATTATCATTAAATATATGCCGGACTTGCCTCTAAATTTTTCATTATATGCTAATGGAAATGCTTTCAGGAAATAAAGCAGAGATATTTAAAATGTGTTACCAACCAACAGCCTTGCTTTTTGCTTTTTGTTTTTTGTTTTTTTTTGTTTGTTTGTTTTTCCAGGACATTTTGCAACTGAATAAAATTATAAAGCTTGGGGTATAAAACAGATATGAATCTTTTTTCTAAAGTGGATTAATTAAATTTTGTTATTTCAAATTTTGTGGTTATCTTCACAAAACCTTGATTTTGGAAAAATACGCATGTGTGTTTTAAAAATTTGACTATTTCCTTCACTAAATGCGGATGGCCTCAGTTTAAAGATGTATACAAGGAAGCAGGAGACATGATCCAGAATATATTTCAAGGAATTTCAATAGGGATATCCAATTAATTAACATCTGTATTCATTTATGCCTAGCTTTACACTGGATAGATTCTATAGTCTATATCCTGCCATGGTTCAGAGCACGAAACTCTAACTGGAAAGATGTATGTAAAATAATCAGTAGGAGAAAGATTGTTCACTTTAACTCTAAGAAAAGCTTTTGACTTCTTTACATTAAGGTTAGACAATAGACATTTATTTCAATGGCATTTGTGAAGTCTGTAAATAACTTGTGGGGAGGAGGATGGATCTATAAACATTACAAAAATTCTAAGCTAGGAAAGTACCTTTGATACTTCAGCATTGTTATATTAGACTCATGATCTCACGCATGTGGACAAGGGAAAGCAGTTGTAATGAACTTTACTGCCTTTTTTTGCAATTTGAGTGATGCTGCAGTGTGGACACTGGATAAAATCAGTCACGTCAAGGGGAATTTGCGCTTAGAGCAGTGCTTTTTAATATACAGAAATGTCATAATTTAACAGTTCTCTAATACTAATTACCTCTCATTACATTTTTTTCTGAAGTCCCTTTAGACAGACCTAAGTTGACTACACTACTTTTCCTTCTCTTTTCTTATCTAGAAACCTCATTTAAACCTGAACACCAGGTATGAGATGAGCATACCTCATTTTCACACTGATGCCCTATAATGAATATTTTATTCCAGGAAACTTCTTGGCTTACCTTTTGCTGTTGGATAACAACACATTTTATTAAAGATCTGTGAAATGTTCCCAGAGATGTTACATAGCCTGTTCTCTTTAGACAGTAAGTTTTGCAAAATCTTCTTGGCATTGTATGGGTGATAACAGGAAACAAGAATAATGAGATAAAACCTCTTCTTTCAGGTTTTTTAATTGAGGAACAAATTATTTCATAGTTTCTCATTAGTTATTCCCATGGATTCTAATGACAAGGTGCCAACATTCACACTTTAAACAGGTTAATTAATCAGGTAGTAATGAAGTTGGGTGATACCTGAGTGTTGGTGTGCCGAATAATCACAGTTCCTAATAATGTGCTTAAATGTCTGTAAACCTGAGAGGATAAGTTGAAATTCAGATCTTCTGAGTTCTGCATAAATAAACATGTGCTAGCTAATGGGGAAACTAATTTTAATTTAGTACTCTATGTATAATTTTAACTGTGTTATATATTGCATATATATATATATATATACCCATAATTATATGTATATATCACTTTTTCCATAGGCTTATTGGTACATAAGCATAATCACATTTCAACCTTCACATATGGACAATTTGAACTTTCTTCAGACAATACATAAAAATTTTACACCTTAAATGTCATTGTTCAATTGTGATTTCACTTATGAAACTAGGATAAGAATGAAATTTCAGGTGAAATCTCACAATTTAACATAATACGTAAGTGTGTCAAATAAGATACCATTATCAGAAAGACATCACTAAGGTAATAGTCTTCAGGACCCTTGGTGTTCACTGCTCAGCAAGCTACACTAGAGAGATCTCCAGTTCTTATCACCCAGAGTTCCTTCTTCAACTACCCCAGGAAATATCAGTATAAGAAAAAAATACATATCTGATATGCTGGATATCACCTTGTTCATAATCACAGAAGAATATTATAATAAAATTTTAAGGTAGACAAATTATTTCTATTTTCCATAATGATACTGTGGACAAGACTATATCTAAGGAAACAGAAGGCTTAGGAAAGAAGGTGCTGTGCCCTCTCTCACAAGTAAGTAGTTCTCCTTGTGAAATCAACAATAAAGTATCAAGAATCTGCTTCCTAAGTGTAGTATGTGG
Organism: Vicugna pacos; assembly: GCF_048564905.1. Lineage (NCBI taxonomy): Eukaryota > Metazoa > Chordata > Mammalia > Artiodactyla > Camelidae > Vicugna > Vicugna pacos. Next base: position 24,396,387 of record NC_132991.1, read on the forward strand.
AGCATCCATATTGCCCTGGTAACAATTAAAATATCAATGAAATGATAACATATACAATTAACTCTCAACTAATCAGGATTTTAAAAGTAGAGGGTGGGTCAGAGAAGAAAGGGTGAATTCAAATCAATATTAAAATAATCTACTATTTTTTAATTTATTAGCCATAAAAAAGAATGAAATAATGCCAACCTGCAGCAACATGGATAGACCTAGAGATTATCATACGAAGTGAAGTACGTCAGAGGAAGACAAATATCATTATGTTATCACTTACATGTAGAATCTAAAAAATGACACAAATGAATTTATTTACAAAACAGAATCAGATTCACAGACATAAAAAAACAAATTCATGATTACTAAAGGAGAAAGCAGAGGGAGAGGGATAAAAATTAGGATTTGGGGCTTAGCAGATACAAACTACTATATACAGAATAGATAAACAATAAGGTCCTACTGTATAGCACAGGGAACTATATTAAATAGCTCATAATAATGAAAAAGAACATGTGTGTGTGTGTGTGTGTGTGTATATATATATGTATGTGTATATATATATATATATATATATATATATATATATAACTGAATCACTATGCTGTACACCAGAAACTAGTAATAAATTATAAATCAACTTTACTTCAATAAAAAAATAACAATTCTGCTATCAATTTTGATGGTCAAAGTTAGTGAACTGCAGTTAGGAAGTAGTCAGGAACTTGAAATATCTCATACTTCTAGGATGAGGCTGCCCAACAGACAGTTAACAATCAGATCATGATCATAGCTCCCCTGGCATGGAAGCCACTCAGTTAATCCGTAAGACTGGGTCATTAAGGACAGAGGAGGCTGGCAGGCAGGGGCCTGAGGAATGAGGAACAGGGCTCCCACTCACATTCTCAAATCATTAGATAGTTTGAAACCTGGGACCACAACTCTGCCCAATGGGGACCCGGCAATCAAAAATTTAACAGGTGTTTCCACTGCTTTTAGGGAAGGGAGCACCTGGATTGCTGCTGCTGCAATTTACACATAATCTATAAGCCAGTAAGACCTCTGCCTTTGAATAGCTTGAAATTCTCTTTTCCTACTTACTTACCTGTCTATTTACACATATTTATGTGTATAACATTTGTTTTTACAAAGATGTGTTTATATACAGGCTGAAAGATGTATACACATAAGCATACATGTCTGCATATTTATTTATACTTATCTAGCTTGCTTGAAGTGTTTTATTATTTCTTTATCTTATTTTTACTTTTGCTTGTTTTGGGATTTGTTTTGTAGGGAAATTAGTTTTTGTATTTGTTCTGTTTTGGCTTTAACTAAACAGGATTCAGTGCCCCAACTTTCCAAATGGCCTCATCCTTCAACCACGCACTGTCCCATCTAGCTATGCAATCTTGGGACCAGAGTCTAGTCACCCACTTTCAAAGAGTACAACATAAACCAATTAATTAACCTGTAATTTAAGTAATGCGGCAAATTAGAACAATTAACTGACTGTGTTAAGAATATCAATATTAAACAATACATAATCATGAGCCCAGGGATTTCAAAACCCTCATTTTAAACAAGAAGGAGAATGACAGATTTTCTTATTATGCTTGAGTTTAAACCAAAGTTTTGTGGACCTTATGTGGTCTAACAATTAAGTTTTTCTCTGCTGGTACATAATAAATGGTGCTTCAGCTACTGAAGTGCCTACATATTTTTCTTCTTATTTACACATTACTATTACAAGCCATGATCTTTATTCATAGTTTATTATGAGTGACTGTCAATAATACCCATTGATGGAAAAATAAAATGAAGAAAAAAAACCACAATCTTTCATAATAATATTCTAATGGCACATAATATTATGCAGTTCTCCTTCTCCAAAAAGGAGTGTATGGACAAACCAAAACCCCAAAATGCCCTTAAAGCTTTTGTTTCAAAATGACATGGTTTTGATAAGTTTTTGTTGAAAAGGAAAAAAAAAACAGAAATGCATATATCATTAGCACAACTGCATTCCATTATTGTCTTTTGCAAAATAAATTACATAAATGGGATTTGTATTGTTTGTTATACTTCACCCAGAGATTGGGATAATTAAGTTTCAAGAACTGAGATGCTTTAAAACACATTTAATTTAGTAAAATTGGTAAGGAAGCTACTGCAATTTTAAAAAAATAAACAAAAAAAGGACAAAAGTTTCCTATGTCTTACTGGGTAATTTGGAGTGAATTTAGACTATGGCATTAGAAGTACAAAAGGTAACTAAAAATGCCATTAAATGAAATGTTCCAAGTCCAAGCAATTTCCTTCTTAACAGAAAGTAAAATGCAAACAGAGATTACTAAAACCCTGCTGTGTTTAATTTAAGTGTATGTAAGCCTTTTACTCACAGTCATTTTGTCTGGAGATAATCACGGCCATCCACGATGGTCAGGGCTGTGAAGCATGGGTTGTCAAAAGTTGCCCACTCTTTGATTCCACCTTGCTTGTGGCAGCCAGGGTTCACATCAGGCAAGTTCAACTCATTCATCTTCTGACAGGGTGGGATTCTCCTATTTCTGCCTCCACCAGTTTGTTTTTGTTGCCTCCAGACTGCTTACAGCAACATAGAGTCGTGTGTGTAACTGCATGCCCACCAGCGCAAGGTGCCACGATTGGCTGCATAAAGGCAAAAAGACTTCGGTAGCTGTGTGAACATGAATCAGTTACATATATCTTCATCTGTGGATTACTGATGTATATATGCATGGTTTATTCAGTATAAAATTCCCAGTGATAAAGCTTGCAAATATGAAATCAATATTTTTACACTATTCAAATTGTCAGAAGTATTTGTTACACAGAAAATCTATTTCGAAAAGTAAGTAAAATCTTAGTAATGGAGAAGTGACCAAATGCATCTTTTAAATATATAGAGAATTAAAGAGGTTAGAAACCAGGTATACATTGGGTCTGTCTAATAAGACCATTTTTCATTGGAATGATCATTTTTCCAATATTTAAAAATATGTTTCACAATTTGAGACAAAATACTTTGAAGACTAGAGGATACCATTCATGGAAGAGATGCCCAATACTATTTTGCCATTTCAAATTCAACTTCTGCTAGTAATCTCTATGAGGAGGAGAGAATTTTCCATAATACAATGGCTGGGTCATTATTTTAATTTTTAAAATTATGCATTAGGTACTTATTAAGCACATAAATCCCTGCTACTAGGTTATACAGGCAAATAAAATTACAGTGAATCAAATAACATAGTTTCATGCTATATTCATGTCTTCTGCAACTTTTCAATAGGGAAAGGAAAGATGCTCTAACATCTGGATAAGTATTTCTTAACAAGGAGTCAACTTTTTTTAGTATGTTGTAATTAATGGTTCCTGAAAGCATTTATTAATATGTACCAGCCAGAACTGGCATAAAGGAATTCCAGGTAAGTTATTAAACAACGTAATCCAGTAGGCACATAAAAAATAGTAGTCTCACCTGAACATGTGATAGAAAACTATGGAAATAGCCTCTGCCATGTAACAGACAATCATAGTACCAACTGAAATACTGTATAGTCCTTGAGCACACAGGGCCATTAGATGTCATCAATAAGCCTAGATTCTGGCCAATAGTAAGCAGTTTAGGGCGTCCAGGGAAACTTCAAAGCATCTTCCTGTCCTCTGTGGTGATGTAACTAGATCTTGAAAAATTATTATTCAAAATGTACAGTTTTATCTCATTTATTTTGGGTAGCTTTTTTTCACAGAAGCTATTGTAATACCTGGTAATAAGTTGTGTCTATATGTAACTATTCTTTGCAGGTTAGTCACTTACCAACAGCATTAAAACAGCTTGATATAAATCAGAAATGGCATAGAGTCCTAAGGCTTTTGAGATAATTTAGGCTAGCTCACTGGTATTATTTATGAGAAAGTTAATGTTCAGAGAAGGTATGTTCCTTCATCAAGCATCTATGTAGTTGGCAGGGCCAACATAAGTTGCCATGTGAATTGAGTATTGCATGATTCCAAGGGGCACCCTCTCCACAGAATACATGTAAAGCTTTCCCTGGAATTGTGAAAACTGGCAGTTATAAACTTAAATATGAAATAATGCAAAAATGAATAAAGAAAACTTTCATGACCTCAGTGACCTATAGAGGCAGAATTAGATATCAAGATTACATCAGCTTCACAGCAAGTACAGAATCCCAGGCCAACTGGAAAGTAAAAAAACTGTATCTTTAATACCTCTGCATTTCCACCATTATGCATGTTCTATCCACTTAAACATAATTACAAATATTCTAAAACAATGGTGTGCTAGTTATCAATTTATTGCCACTCAGCTCCAAATTCAAATTCAACATTTTCATTTGTTCTGTCAAAGTGGATCTGAGACATTTAAAATGGGTTTCTTCGTCAGCTGACCAGGTGTTAAGCTTTATCAGCAGCGGGCACTGGAAAGAGATTGAGGAAGGAAAGGGTTTGGATCCCCGGTCCAGTGTGCTTGTTTGGTAGTCTCCCGCAGCACAACTTGTTTCTTCAGCCTGGGCAACTACTCCAAGGTCCAGATTCTGCAGTGCATACAGATTCTCCAGTATCACGATACTGCACAATGCAACACACTGCAACATTCACAGCTTCTCCAACCATCAGCTCTAGTGGTGCACAGCAGCCAGCAGCACCCAGCAGCATCCCCAGAAATTCCCTCAGGTGATTTTGTAGCAGTGCCTCTGCTGAGACAATAACATTTGGACATCTTTGCCCAGCATCCTAAAGGAAGGATTTCTAACTAGTTCAGCAAATTCCACAGGTGCAGCACACAGTGAATTCTCTGTCACAGACAAACACTTTCTCATGAGGGCTGCATCTCAGCCCTAGGAGTAGGGGTGCTATCACATTGCTATGGTTTGTGGCTATACTGCATTATACTACATTAGGTTACATTTATTATATATAATGCAATTACTTATTTATACTATGTTATCTGCTCTTACAGTATATATGTCATTCCTATATTCTTTACCATTCTCTTCTCACTACCCAATCCCTCATTATGCCAATTCACTGTTATAGATAGCATTTTTATATTCAAAACACGTTAAAATACTGTAGTTTTACTAATTTACAACTCCAAGTGCATTATATAAAGATCTTTGTGTCCCCTGTTCTTAATACTGTTGATTACCATGCTTTTGACGTTGTTGACTATTATATTTTCAACATATTATCCTTTAATTATTTTGATAAAGTAGAAATATGCAGTATTTAGCTTTTCTAATTGGAGTTTGTGTCTTTCTGTGTTTGTGTGTATGTGTGTGAATTAAGTGCTCATGGCCTAAAATAATTTTTTATTTGCAATGCATTTTCAATTTTAGAAGTTGTGATAGTTCCTTATATTCTAAGAATATGTATCCTATGTCTAATTAAAGTGCTGCAAAATGTACTCCTTCAGTTATTCAACTTTCATGTTTATTTAACTTTCATAGATAGATACATAGATAGGATATATATATGTACATGTGAAATGACATTTTTAAAAATTTCAAGTCATGATTTTATTCCAATATGATTCCTACCTCTCATATTCTACATAACAAAATTTTCCATACTTCAAGTTTATATAAATATTTACTTTATTTAAAATTTCCTATTATTTTAAGTCTTCCATTGTGTTTAACTCTTAATCCCCATGAAATTAAGTTTATCACGTGATCTATCTTTATTATTTTTCCCAAACTGTTATTAAATAATCCCTGTGGTATACATTAAAAATTACTGTTTTTTTCATTGCATTGAAATTACAATTTAATTATATTCTATATTATTTGAGTTCTATTCTACTAATTGTCTTTGTATTTCTGTGACATATTACCTGTCTGATTACAGTAACAGCTTTATAATAAAATAGCATATATTATAATACAGTATTTGACATGGTGGGTCTTCTTTTCATTATCTTTTATTTTGCCAAACAAGCTTTTAAAAATCTGCATCTCCTATTTTCATCTAAATGAAAGTCAGTGCCTTTAATAAAGCACTGTTTCTGTTTATCTTCATGTTGAACTATAAATTCATCAAAATAAAATTACCATTTTATCTTCATGTTGAATTGTAAATTCATCAAAATAAAATTATCATTTTAGCATTGTCTCATGCTTTTTTGTGAACAATTTTAGTGATATTATGAGTTTTATTTTATTTTTGCTTGAGATTTCCTAACAAAGCTTTGCTTAGTCTTTTACTTTTAAACATTTTGTATTTAACATGTTTCTTTGTCCGTATTATAAATCGTATGCACTTGAATATGCTTTTGCAGTCAATTCAACACGTTTTTAATAATAAAAGTGATTTTATTTTTATACATTGTTATAATGAACAAAATTGATCCTACGTTTACCACCACCTTTTTATGATTTTTATTTTTTCTACTTGTTTCCTTGTGTTTTACCCTTTGCTATATTAACTGAGTTTGTTTGCTTAGATTTTTCTTTTTCTTTTCTGTGTCAGAGAATACTTACTCTAAATTCCACTGCTAGTTCTACCAAAATTTTTTTCAAAACATTCTTCTATACAAATTCCCTTCTCAGAAGAAAATGCAAATGGCTGCACATTCTGAATATAACTTCAAGAAAGACAAGGAGATTTAATGCAAAGCCATACATTCGAATTTAAGAATCATTCCTTTTGAGGCTGTCTACTTATAGGTATAAGATGATAGATCCGGAAACTCATAGCTGCTGCAACACAAAAGAGAAAAAAAAATCTTGTTTTTAAAGCATCATAGGGATTTTTAAATAAAGAGAACTAAATCAACTAAATTTCCAAAGATAGAAGAGCCTGTCTTAGATTAGCTGAGATCTCTGGCAGTTTATCCTCCTGAAGGCATTTGCTCCTGTGTCTAGACCAAAGACTACCATAGGAGAAAAAAGTAGCAGAGCCTGTGATAACCACGTGTGATGGCATAAAATGCTGAGACCTAGAACATCTCCAACCTGAGAGTCAGCTTCCCCTATGAGGTATTTTTGGAGTGCTATATTGGCATAGATATCATGAGAACGTGGGTAAGAACGAAAAAATAAAATCACTGATTTAGAGCCTTGATAGTTCCTTTACATAACATTAAAGACATATGAAAAGGCAGGTAAATGTACCAAATGATAAAGGAAAACTCAAGAATTGGATACTACAAATACTGGACTTAGAACACAAGGATATAACAGAAGTACAGAAAGTGGACTATTTCTAAAAAAATTGATTTCAAATATCGAATGGCTATTAGAGTTAATTAACTTAAAAGATGTCAATAGAAATAAAAATACATCAAGACTAAAGCAGAGAAGCAGAAAAAAATAAAATGAGCAATAACAACAAAAATAATATTAGAATATTATTAGAAAAGTGGTAGTACAGAAATTTTAATGTTAGTCATATTATTATTACTTGACTTGATCTGCAGAATGACATTCATTTTGTCCCCCAAAACATTATTTAAATGTTGATTATTTAAATCTTGACTGCTGCCCCTGCTAACAATCATGTCCTTAGATGGTGCAAAATGCTCCAGTCTTTTTCTAACTTAAACTGAAGTGACACCAGAGTTATCACAGCAATCTTACCCATCCATTGATTTCTCGTCAGCTAGAGGATTGACTTCAAGGCATCTTTGAGTTCTTCAGGGTTTTATTTGGATTATGAGATTGAAGTCTTTGTTTCTTTGTATTTGATGAAAGTAATTACCACCAATTCTTCATTCTTGGGACAGAGTATTACTAGAGTTGTCAGAGTTCACCTGATGATCGTGTGGAAAAAAGTGATTTTTCTTTTTGGCTCTAACCTCAGAAATCTATTGATAAATCTGTTTCTACTTTTAATATTTTATCCAAAATCTGTTTTAAAATCATTTTAATCTTGCTTCATACATAGTATATAGATTTTGTAGGTGTTTGGTATATTTCACTTTCAAAAATCAAGATGAATGTTGAATGTCATGTGTATTAGAAAATGTCTACATACAAGTGCTCTGTAGAACAAATGTTTTTGTTACACTTTAACAACTTCCAGCCACCAGTCAGGAACAGACGATTTTAAAGATTATTTTAGCTATCAATGGTGGAAAAAGATTGCTTTCATCTTAATGTAGCTTCAAGGAGCGGGAACTTGAAAATACGTCATGTTTAACAAAAAAAGGTAACAAAGTGGCTGCTTTAGTCTTATATATCAGAATAATTTGGAATCTATTAAAATCAAATTGATTTTTATTACCACATTTAAAACCTAGTTGAAGGTTAAGTTCTTGTGACATTATCAAATTATTAATTTTTGTATATGTTGTTCTTTTTATAGTTAACTGTGAGGTTTTCTTTTTCAAAGTAAGTACTTGAGTAATATTTGAGAAATAGGGAATAAAATGTGTTCTGCCACTTTCTCCTGGGTGTATATATACATACATATGAACCATATAACCATATAGGAGATCCTGAAGCTGCCTAGATTCCTTTCGGACTTAAGGTGATTTTATTTATAGAGGCATTGTTGCTGAGATACCTTGAATCCTAGAGGAAAAAACACAAAAAACTAAAAGTGATAAAATAATGATCAAATTTAAATGTGGAATCTCTTATTCAGGAGAGTACCATATCCATCTGAGCCTCACTATTATTATAGAAATAGATGAAATTCCCTCTCCAAGTGGAGACCAATCATTGGTATCAGTTTCAGAAAGACAGAAACCTTTCTCAAGGCTAAGAGACAGCAGGAGTAGTCGTAATATCAGTCGGAACCCTGATACACGTCAAAGGAAATGAAGCCCTACGGCTGAAGAAATTACATGGATACTATAGACCAATAATTTTAAATATTAAAACGCTCTTTTCAAGCTAAGGACAATTTGTAGTTATAAGTAGACAGCCCAAGGTTAGCAAGTACTGAGGAAAATGAGTCCCTTGAATACAAGTTTTTTTTTTTTTTTACCTTCGAGTTTCCTAGGGATTAAAGTGACTCATCTAATTCTCACTGATTAACATCATATTTTCCACCATTGCCCTGTGTGTGTGTGTGTGTGTGCGCGCGCATTCATGTGCTTTCTCATCAACTTACGTCCATATTTAAAAAATAAACTTTATCCATTTCTTTTTCTACATCACGTATTGAAGAGCAGCGTCAATTTTTAATTAAATAGAAATGTAGTGTCAGTTGGTCTCTAGCCTATTTCAAACCTGATATTTAAGTTGATATTCTAATTTGAAGTCTCATCTTCTTTCTTAATAAAAGCTATCTCATTTAGCTATCAGTTTATGCTTTTGTTGTGTCAACCTGATAATATAAGCAGATAGTTAGAGGTTCTGATTTACAACGGTTTCTCTAAAATATAGCTTGTGTGTAACTCTTCAGTCTAGAGTATTTGCTTGCTTGGTTTCTAACAAAGGCTCATTAAAATGAGTGAACCTAATATAAAACTTACCTTGAAACAGTTCCTTTGCTGAACTCTATCCTCAGAGGATTTTCTAATTTGCAATTTATATTTTAGGCTTTGACCAGGAAATTAAAAAGAAATAACATCCTACTCTCTGAAAATACTTGAGACTATTTCAAAAGTAGAACAGTCACGGATCTTGGGTTACTAAGACATTTGTGTCCGTATCACATATTTATAAGGAAAAATAATTCAGTATGATTTGCCACTAATTAAATGACATTTTGAAAACTGTGATTCAGTAAATGCTTTTTATTGTCATAACTAGGGCCATATTTTCATATAGGTTTCTATAAAGAGGTTGAGATTTTGAAAAGCTCTGATGTTGGACATATGCATACAATTTTACAAGTTTCATAGTAAAGAACATGATAATTTTGATGTGAGCAAAATAAACTCTTTGCCTGTTTTAGGCTTCTATTTTCTCTCATTTTTCAGAAACAGAACAACTTAATTTAAATATAAATTTATTGTCTTCTTCAGTATGAGGCTTAAGACATGTAAAAATCTCAATAAACAGAATTCTTAGCTTTTGGGTTATATTCTAGTTAATTGAGTCTTATTAAATTAGGGTGAGAATAAAATTAAATCTTAATTGTAAAACTTCATAAACTAAAATTGTCTGTTTTTGTACCTTAATATATGGAACTTAATTCAATCCTATTTCTATAGTTCATTGTTTTTATTGTACCTGAAGGTCATCATCCTGAACATGAATTATAATTTTCCAGAACTAGATGAAAAAGATTGTTATAAAAAGTGACTAGAGGACATTGAGAAACTTTCAGAACAAACTCCTCAAACATCTTTCTTTCCCTGACTATTGGCTTCCTCTTCACAAAAAGCATAGAAAAAATTTTCTCTTAAAAATCTTATTATCTAAGGATTCTGATTGAAATTCATTTAATCAATATTTAATTGATTAAAAATGATTAAATGACCAAAAATGGATATATTATGGGTAAAAACAGCAATGTCCTAGATTCTCAGTTTTTCTTTTAAAGGCAAGAGATGTCACTAATTTCACTGTTACTTATGAAAATAGAAAGATTGAGCACTAGAATTTTCCAATAACTCTTTTTTGGCCAACTCCATCTGATTACGGATCTGTAAATGATTGGATGTTCCAACAAAGGCATCTAAATCACATCTTCATAAAAAGCCTGTGTACAGTGAATTGTTTCCCACTTATGCTTTTGCTTGCTGGTTGAGTTTAGAATGTGTGTACAAGCTGTCAATGTCCTTATATGGCTACTTACTTTCCATGTGCCTAATGGCAGGAGCTGTCTGAGTACAGTTCACCAAGGCTTTGAATACAAAAAGTAATGTGACTAGCCCACTTCTGCACTAACAGAAGTTTTTATCCCATGGATAGCTCAGACCACACGTGTAGCACAGCAAAAGTGCCATCTGGAAGTTATTCACCATTATTACTTCTTATCAGAACTGTTCAGGAATTTTTTTTATCAAGTATAAATGAATCATAGAACAGACTGATGTATGCTCATTAAACTATAAAAACTTGTTAGACTATCATCTTACCATGCAAAATAGAAATCTAATAGAGGTAAGCCAGATCATGGGAGCCCATGGTATGAGTGTGACATGTGGAGGGAGAAACAGACTGAAATCTGTCTGCATTGTACCAGGAAATTACATATTCTTCTTAAAGTAAAATAAACACTTGCCAAAGCTGTTAATCATCCCTAGTGGAAAGGATTTACAGATTCAATATTAAGATGGTGAGCTTCCCACTGGACTTAGAAGCACTGTAGTCAAATGAATCTATTTTCCTCTGGAATCATTTAGATAAAAATTATATTCACATTGAGGAATATGAATGGCTTGAATGCTAAAATGTCACTTTAAAAATGCACTGTCCTTTCCGTGGGATCCTAAAAGCTTTCAGTTAATATTTGGTTAGAAGAGAAAGACATCCAAATTCAAACCACTTTCTTGAATGGAGAAATTACTAACCTATCTTTTCTATGAAAAAGAGAATGAGACTGAGGCTGACAACAGAGGGAAGTCTATACGTCGCTCAAATTCACTTCAGCGTTATTCATGCAACTAAGCCATAAAAGAATGTGCATTGTTATCTTAAGGTTACTTTGTTAAACCTCTCTCTCATATTTTAGGATAAATTGAAATAATCTTTTACTGATAGCATATTTGTAAATGTTACTGCAGTGATATTGTAGCTGGTAACTTCTATAAAAATAAACAATTTCTAAAAGATATACATTTGCAAAGAAATTATAGAATTTAGTGATTAAGGATGGGTGCAGTGCAGTATAAGTGCATTTGTTTCCTAGGAAACAAACCAGTCCTATGCCACTGAAGAAATCTGTAAGCATTAAAATATTCTGTAATCAGGCCCCAGGAGAACATATTAAATTTTTTAACAGGAATAAATATTTGACATCCTAGCCATTTTCTAAATATACTTGTAGATGAGGCCTGCTGTCAAGGGGCTGTGTTTCAAGGATGAGAACAAATAATGTAATAGGTGAGCCAAGAACATACTTTAACAGGACTAGTCCAGGTGGCAGGATTAATGTAGGTATCAGCCCGAACAATTGAAGTCATTCAAAACCATGAGGTAAGAATAACAACTACAAGACAAAGGGGAACTAATCTTAGAATAAAGATTCAGAGACAAGAATAAAAGGGCATAGATTCAAAACGCAATCCTCTTGAAACCAAAAGAGTGCAATTAAAGGTTGACCGATTCACAGGAGGCACCACTATAGGTGGCAGACTAAGAAAGTACTCATCTAAATGACACTGTTTGCTGAGTGATTAAAGACACTCCAGTCTAAAAATATGTTCTCTGTGTGTCTATCATGGTGCCTAAAATTGGAGCTGCATTTCTGAGAGGCCTCCTGGATCTCTGTGACAATGAATGAAGGTAAAACATTTTTTGTGTGGCCTTCTAACAAACAGAAATAAAGATACAAGGTTTGGATCTGGCTTCAATATCCTCGTCCTAAATAGGCATTTTGATATCTGCTCACAGGATTATTGAAAGGATAGATATCTTTTAATTCCAATATGTGATACAAAGGGTCTTGCTCAAATAAGCATTCAATACATGGTAGTAGTTACTATCTTCATTACTGAAAATAAGAGTCATATATTACTAGGAAACACTTACATTCAAACAAGTACTATGCATGTTACCTCTGTCCTAGTGAACTTTTGAGAAAGATAGATGGTAAAATATAAACAAGTGCATATATAGTATATACTACAACTGAGAATGATATTTCCTCTGAAGAAAAAGCAGAAGTGTTGAGGGAGATAGGAAATCCTGTTTCAACTATGGTGAGGGGAGAAACACATTTGAGCAGAGACCTAAAAGCAGTGAAGGGGTGAACATGCTAATGGTTAGAGGAAGAGTATGGCAGACAAAGGAAAAAGCTGTTGGGGACAGAGTACACTTGGTTGAGTAAGAAGCAGGAAGACAGTGTATGGCTAAAAAGAATAACAGAGATAAAAAATGGAAGGAAATAAAATTAGGACATACTTAGAAACTAGAAAGTATTAGGGCTTGGATTCCATGGTCAGGACTTTGGTTGTTATTCTGTGCATAATGGCGGATTACTGGAAGATACTGTTCATCCAATCGTGAGAGTTAATTTGTCTTTGACTCATGAGGTTAGAGAAGGTATATTTAATTCGTAGATGGAGTTGTAAGATCAAGGCAAGGGTATGAAATGTCCTGACTCTTGCCTTTTGCGGACAACAGCTGTTATTTTCATGATACAGTCTCTAGAGATAACCATTCCATTATGTGTAAAAGTGGATTTATGAATCAATTTCATGTACAGTCTGCACCACTGCTAGAAATTCCATTTGCTTTTTTCTCCAACAGTCTTGTGTGGCCACACACACTGGTAGTCACACATGCTCCTCATTAAAGAAGAAATATTCAGAGGTCAACATTTGTCATTATTGTCTCTGCAACATACAGATGTAGAACAGCATGGTGTACATGCAGAAACAAAACATTTAAAATCTGAAGTTAGTGAAAGAATTGGGGTTTATTTTCATTTGGGAAATGGAGAGATCTCTGCTTTACAGCGCTGTGCTGTTCAGAGGTCCTCTCAGCCATGAGGGAAAACTATTGAAACTGACCTAAGCAAGTACTTTCCACTGGCAAAGCTCATTGAATGTGAAGACACAAGCACTTGCTTATTTCATAAGCAAGGTATGGAAATATATGATCACAGCTAGTCAGGAAACTAAACATATGGAAGCAGGTTGACTAGGAAAGTCTAAGAAAGAGATTTAAAAGCAGATTATAGGTATCGCACACATATTATTTACATGAAAAGTAATAAACTTCATTATTTGCCTTAGGCAAATCACAGCTATATACATTATGGAGAGAAATTCTGAATAACTTTTGAAAACTCCAGCGTAAATTCTGGTTCTTTCATCTACCATTGAATGTCTGCTGTTTCCAAAGCCTCTTTACTGGATCTTTGGTTTTCCGATATGGTGATAATCATGTCATGTTTTTGGTGGACTATTTGGGAAAGGATGAGGAATGAGATTAAGGTTGGTGACTCACTAAACTCTAGCTACCTTGGCAGAACTGCCCAGCACCTGCCTACTCTGATCTTCTGGCCCATGGCCAGTAAGATTTATCAAATATATACATGGAGGCCAAAGACCTACAGAATAAAAAGAAAAAGCATAGTTCTAGATCAAAGATAAACATTCCCATGTGTATTAAAACTGCACTGTTCAAAATAGTAGCCACTAGTCACATATTTATTTATTTCAGCCGTAACTGTTGCAACACTTGAAATGTGGCTAGTCTGAAGTTATTTTGCGAGTGTTAAACACACGCCTGATTTAGGTGACATACAAAAAGCAAGAATGTAAGATACTCATTAGCAATTTTATATTCATTACATGTGAAGTGGTATTTTTAATCATTAATAAACTATTTTATTTTTAAATAAAACATAATTTAAAAATTAAGTTCAACTGTTTCTATTTAGTCTTTAAGTATGACTACTAGAAACCTTACAGTTACATATTAGCGACTATTTGTGTTTTTCATCATACTTCTATTGGACTGAGTTGTGTTAGAACTTTATTGGACTGGGCTTTAGTTTGGCCAATGTAATATGCACTGAGTTAAAAAACAAGTATTATGTCTTCAGTGAGAAGAGTTATCATTTTGGTGTCTAATCTGAGTCTGAATCCAAGCTATTTAACTTAATAGTTATGTGATCATGAACTTTTTATTTAACTTCTCTGAGGTTCAGAGATTTTTAATCTGTAAATAAATAATAATAATATGAGAGGCTTAAGGTTATGGAAAATGTACTTAGCACAGTCCCTGGTTCACAGAAAGTGCTAGGCAAATTTATTTTTTTCTTCCAGCACTAGAAAAGAAAACTGAATCTGCCCACCCTTCCTCTAACAACTAGCTTTATGTTGGCAGGCATATCTGCTAGTTTCTTTCAGCTACATTTAATTCCAATGTGAAATGGGTATAATAATATTATAATTGTTTTGAACATAGGTATATGTGCAAATTGTTTTTCCTAGTTTTTTCACTTCAAATATGCAAATAGTAATTATTGTATTCCCAGTGAATCAAAATATTAAAAATAGAAAAAAAATAATCTCCCAAGAATCTTTGGTTTCGCCTCAGGATTTAGGACATAAGAAATTCAAGTTAAATCTAACAAAAATGATGCGCTCAGTAAGATTGCTGTATCTGACATCATTAAAATGGTGACAATACATATTATCTTCAACTATTTTTTTATTAAAAGTAAAATATCTACTCCTTGTTTTAAAAGCTCCTATAAAGTGGCAAGTTTTCTCCACATTTGGGAAAAAACACTTAAAGCCATAGATGCACCTGTTTGAGAAGCTCTTTTTTTTTTTCCCTTTTAAGGGTAGTTTTCTCCAATTAATGTAAACCATGCTACCATAGCAACACAGTCTCCATTATGGAGGGCAAAATTTGCTTGCTGTCAAGGAAATCTGCTTGGTCCACAGGCAACTTTTGCTAAGAATCCAATGGTTAATTCTTCTCTCTCTCTTTCTTTTTTTTTAACAGGAGTATAAATGTTTCCTTTCAATAGG
This sequence comes from Vicugna pacos, assembly GCF_048564905.1. Taxonomy (NCBI): domain Eukaryota; kingdom Metazoa; phylum Chordata; class Mammalia; order Artiodactyla; family Camelidae; genus Vicugna; species Vicugna pacos. The sequence continues at coordinate 24,411,982 of NC_132991.1, forward strand.
CATAGATTGTTCTCCCTTCTCTCTTTCATAAAGCATTGTTTGAACATGTGGAGGAAGACATTAAAGCAACTAACTTGTGTGTGATTCATTTATCCTCAGTTATTGAAGGGAGGTGCTTCGAGAGGAAAAGAAAAATGAAGGCAGGTGACCTGGACCCTGGGCATTTCCTAGGAATGGAATCCTTACCTATGGAATGCTTTGAACAGGATGTCCCTGATTGACTGAGAATCACTTATGGCAACAACAACAACAATCCTACAAATCTATGTATTTATGAGGCATGACTCCCTAGAGACTGTGACATAAGCTGTACCATGCTAAGATATATGGCAGAGATAAAATGGAGATGTTTCATAACTTTAGTGCTCCCTGCTATGTGAGATAACCAGCACATCTTACAGAGACTTCATGAGTTATACAATATATATGTTATATGTTGTGCATGCAGAGACCTCATAAATTATTCTGAGACAGAGAGTACATGTCCAATGCAGAAAGAAGTTTTTTTGAGACACACAAGCTGTCCCAGACCTCTCCTTACTTTGTGCTCCTTAATTGCTTGAATTAAAAAAAAATCATTAGTAACATTTGATGCTGGCTAGGATTCAGGTAACTGATTTAAGAATTTGATCCTTGATTTTAACTCAGAATACATTATTCAGAAGAAGTATTTCCACTATGACTTTATCTTTTGTATATGAGTTAGGAAAGTAAAAGTGAACCTTTCTACAAACTTAATAAGATCAATATTGGATTTTAATGATACCTTATTTTTGCTTCTCTATCAAAGAGGGCACTATTCTGTTCTCCAGAGGAGAGAAGGGTTCAAAAAGTAGGACTCCACAGTTCTAAACTGAGTTTTCTGTCATGGTTGTATATAATAATTTGTGTCTTCTTGAAAAAAATCTGCTGTGAAATACCATTTTGACAACATGTAATTTATTCTTCACTTTATCCTCACCTAATGTGTATGATATGGATGTACGCCTGATATGGAAGCAATGTAAAGTGAATATATTTAACCTAATAATTTTCTAGATTTTCAGTGGAAAAGAAATTGTAACTTAGATTTAAGATAAAAAGAATCCTAAGGCGGCAAACCCGTATCATGGGGATTTTCTAGTCAAGAGAACAACGATGAATAGCTCTACTACTCTTTTGCCTACAAAGAATGGCAGGGCAGTGAGCTATATATTCTTAAAATATCTGCCTGTTTCTTAACAGCTATGATTACATATCTGAAGTACATGTCCCTTTCTAAAGCATGTTAATAGTTTTTATAAATAAAAATAAAATTTGTAATCTAATTAGGTGATAAGCAATAAAGTATTTGGGAACACCGGGAAAGGAGGATAGGACAGGACTCATCAAGGTGGATCAAGACTAGCACCTAAGAATAGAGAGTCAATGAGAAATGACTTTCCCTCTTTCCTCATTTCTTCCTTCCTTTCCTCCCTTCCTTTCCTCCCTCCCTCCCTCCCTTCCGTTCTTCCTCCCTTCCTTCCTCTCTCTACCTTCATCTCTTTCTCTTTCCTTCATCTTTGCCTTTTTTCATTCTTCCATGCATCTTTTCCTTCCCCTTCTTTCTTCTTTTCTTCTTCAACTAACAAGATGTGAAAACAGGCTTTAGAACTTAGTGACTTCTCATCACATTTACGCTATTTTTCATCATGATCAAGCCCATAGCCATGACATATTTTGTTTGAGTCTGTACAATCTTTGTATCTCTTCTATAACAACATATTTTGGATAGCCATTAATTTTTTTCATATTAATTTTTAAAGCCTCATTTTGCTTATCAACACTAGATATAGTTCCATTTCTGAGTCTCATCTCTCTCACTGCCTGCTTTCCTCAAGGTCTAACTCCAAATACCTCCATGAATCCATCCTTGATTTTTAATTTATTGAAAATAACATCTCCCAGTTTGTTATGAGAACTCAATTTAGTTTGCTGCAAGTAACACACACAAAATTGTAAGTATCATGAATATAGGCTTTTTTTTTTTTTACTATCTTTTTATCTGTATATTCCCAGTACCCAGAACTGTTCTGGCAAATAAAAGAAGTCTTGTAAATATATGTTGAAGGAACAATGAATAAAACTCATTATAAACAGTTTTTCCCCTTGCTGAGGTGTTGATAGAGATGATTCTGTATATTAACCTGCCAGTTCTACATGGTACACTGGAGAATTGGTTGTGATAACCTTTAATTGACTTGGCCATAAGGGAAAGAATACTGCTTTCTGAATCCTTTTCTTGTGGTCCTTTTGCTATTTGTGATATTATGCTATGATGTCTGCTCTTTGCTTCAGTCTCTCATTAAAAGGATTAGATTTGTTTTAAGCAATTGCTCCAAATGTACTTTACCATTGTCTTTCAGGAGAAGCTTTGCTTCATTCTAATATGATATCTAAATTGATCATGTGATGCTATTATTCAGACTTTTCAGAATAAGAATTATCTGTAGCAATATTTGTATTATCATCAGATTCATAATTTTCATACCTTGGGAGAGATTACACTTTAGAAACAAGATTCACTTCCTTACTGGAGTGAGCCTTGAAAATAGATCTTCCATTTGAGTAGCACCATGACAGTTCTGGTTTAACAACATTAAATTTGGATCTCAACCCAATAACTCCTGGTTATTATAAACCTAGAAGTATGTGCCTGCCATAGTGCTATAGCATGCACATCATACAGGAACATGGAAAGCACAGAAAAAGTACTGATGGACTAGTTGGTTTTAAACATTTAACTTAATCAATGTAGAATCCAAAATTAGTGCTGGATCAAATTAGCTGGATAATGGTTATTTATTATTTGATACTGTAAAAGTCAACTTTAATTACAATGAGTTATGGAACACACAGTAAAAAAATGTAAATCTGATTATATTGCTCCCTTGCTTGAAACTCTCTAGGATCTAACCCCTAACCTCCCTTCCTACCAAAATGAAGACAAACAGTACCCCCGACTCCAATTCACGATTGCCCACCTCTCTAACCTCAGCTTTTACAGGTGTTCAGGTGTTCCCTCTTGCTCAGTCCACAATAACCACACTGTCCCTCTCAACTCTGGTCTTTAAACATGCCTTCCAACTTCTACTTCAGAGTCTCAGCCTTTATGCTGATTATTCATCTGCCTGAAATACTTTTTGTATAGCTAACTTTTTTCCTTTTTTACATCAAATATTGCCTCTTTGAGGAGGCCTCTCAGAATCAATGTATATAACATTCCCTCTGTGATTACTTTTATACTATTATCATTTATTTGCTTCAAAGAATTTATCTTTGGTATTATCTTTGCTGGTGTGATTACCTTTTAATTGCTTGTATCCTCCCACTGAAATCCAGTGAGGAAGCTTAATGTGGAAAAATTGGATTCAGCTGCTGATATGGGAAGCAACTGTATCAGGGTGAAGAAGTGTTGCAGAAGTAAGACTCACAGAAACAGAAAGAAAAAAATTTGACTCATTTTCCTTCTACTTTTTAAAAGGTATATACATCAGAAAAATAGCAGTATTAAAAAGCCTGTAGAAAAATATACAATTTTTTTCCTGAAACCTTTTACCCTTTGAAAAGCCTTTCAACTTCTTTATCTTCACGATTCTTTGCCATGCAAAAGGGTGTATCTTAGTTTGTTAGCTGCTATAACAAATACCACAGACTGGTGGCTCATAAACAAAGGAAATCCGAGATCAAGGTGCTGAAAGATTTGATGTCTGGTAAGGTCCTGCTTTCTGGTTCACAGCGCTCTTTCCTGTGTCCTCAAATGGCCGAAGGGGAAAGGGAACCTCCAGAACCTCCTATATGGAACCTCTTTTATAAGGGTATTAATTCCACTCATGAGGATTCCCCTTTCAGAACCTAATCACCTTCCAAGAGGACAATCTGGATACTAGCATGTTGGGGATTAGGCTTCAATGTATGAATTTTAGGAGAATACAAACCTTCAAGCTTTGGCAGCATGTTAGCTGCTTCCTATAGTTGTTAACCACAGTGTTACCCTCACTTACTGTTTTTGGTTTTTCAGCTATCTGGTTAACAATTTTATAGCTAGTTAACAATACTCTCTATATAAAAACCTCTATTAAGATAACTGATGGGATTTTTGTCTCTGCACTAGACTCTGATGGATTATCTATTGATATCCGTATTTATAGCTAGAGATAAAGATAGAAACACAAAGATTTACATAGATATTTACATGTATTTCCTAGTTGGATTGGTTGACATATAACCTCTTTCCTAGAATGTTTAATTCATTTGTTTATTTGTTTGTTCTTTTATTGAAGTTTAATTGATTTACAATGTTGTGTTAGTGTCTGGTGTACATCACAGTAATTCAGTTATACATGTATATATTTATGCATATATTCTTTTTCATATTCTTTTTCATTATAGGTTACTACAAGATACTGAATATAGTTCCCTGGGCTATACACAGGGAACTTTTTTATCTATTTTATATATAGTAATTTGTATCTGCTAATCCCAAACTCCTGATTTATCCCTCCCCTCCCCCCCTTCCCTCTGGTAACCATAAATTTGTTTTCTGTGTTTGTGAGCCTGTTTCTGTTTTGTAAATAAGTTCATTTGTATCATTTTTTAGATTCCACATATAAGTGATATAATTTGGTATTTGTCTTTCTCTTTCTGACTTCTTCACTTAGTATGATAATCTAGGTCCATCCATGTTGCTGCAAACGGTTTTATTTTATGGACTTTTATTTTCTACAGCTCTTTCAGTTTAGGTTAATTGACAGTTGGCATTCTATTGAAAGTTACCGTCCTTAAAGATAAAAGATCATACCTGTGCAAAGTTTTTCAAACTCTGTTACTCTCAGAATTCCCAAATGTGACTACTGACTTAAAATCTAAAAAAGGAGCAGTGTTCATATTTTACATGGTCAGTATCTTGCCTTAGAAAAGTCCCTATCTCAGTACCAACAGGATGTTGGTAGCTGGGTACTTGACCTCACTGAGAAGGCTTTCATGTTTTGTCCGTTGAAAAGATGATGTTGAAATATATGATTCCGGGATTTTAAATTGTTTCTTTGCGATTGGGGAGTTTAATATATGAATATTAAATTCCCATTCCCAGTAAAGCTACCTGGACACAAAAATGCATTTTTGCAAGGAGGCAGTAAACAGACTTCTACATTCTAAAGGGATTTTTCTAGACGTTGTATCTCAATTCCACTTTAACAGGAAAATCTCTAGAGAAAGGATTTATGGCAAGTTTAAGGGTAGAAAGGGTCTATCTTGCCGCAGAGGGTGTGGAATAAGAACAGCATAGGGAAATGCTTAAATTCAAAATGGAGAAAAGTGAACAGTAATAAAAAAAAAAAGAGAGAGCATCATTTTGAGCCAAATAAATCAGAAGAAAATGAGGAAAGAGAGAAGAAAGAAAATGGAGAGAATGAGCCATTGGTTGTTTTCCAAATTTATGTAACACAGAAAAGGGAGGATTCTGGTGAAAGTGCAACTCAGATGTGTACATTTTTGCCCTTTTTTATTGTTTAATTTGCTTTCTTTTTGCTAAATGAGATTAATTCTCTAAGTCTGTAAAGTACTTTCTTGTGCCTTTGGCTATTTTCCTAATTCAGAGTTATTTTAAGTGAGTGTACTGAGGTTTTAGAACAGTTATTTAAGGTAGAAGTTCAACCCAACTCTCTCCAGGGAAAACATTTTAGATAGATCACTTGGTAATTCAGGGGGAAAAGATCTCTTTTTTTTGCTAACTTTTCAGGTTTGATTCCCTTTGCAAGTTTAACAATTTATTAAAATAGACAAATGCAATTCAACATCAGTCTCAAAAAGAACTTTTGACATGTCAAAGGACTGTGATTAAAAAAGAAATTAAAAGACTTTTCAACGGGTAAAAGTGTTCATAAAAAATGTATCTTTTCTACAAGTTTTTAAAATGCTGTTTTGTTTTTTATTTATGTACTTTTTAAAATACAGAAGAGAAATTAGACATTTTCAAATTTTTCTCAGATGAGAAAATGAGTATATCACCTACTTGGATGCCCAGTGTATGGGTGAAAATCCAATTTTTCACTCTCATGAGGATTTAAAAAAAAACCTCTGACATGGATTTAATTCCTAAATCTCTGATTTAGGACACTGACTTGTGTTTTTAAATGCCCTAATGACACATCCTTTAACTTTTCAGAGATTAATTTAATCTACATCTTCTAAAAAAGTCATCAGTATTCAAACTCCAGAGTGTAGTGTATCTGCCCTAAAGTATGATTATTTTACCAGAGGATTTAAGCCAGCAATCAAAGTTGTACTGTATGTAGAAAAGGAAAAGCAATATTCCTAGTATTGGGGGAAAAGTAGAAGTTGAGAAATTACCCTCTGGGTAAAATGTAAGTGAGAAAATGGCATGATTTATTGCCTATATGTGGTATTAGTATGTATGTGGGTATAACAAATTAAACTCATGTTTCTGCTAATAAGTAAACCAGCAAATGACAGTATCCAGAGAACAAGTCTCTACAAAAATCTACCTGATAGTTTTGTGGTTTCTAAATTAGCCTTTAAAATTTTAATGACAGTGTCATAGAAGGAACATCATATTTCATAGCTTTGGAAATACAATGCAACTTTAGAAATATCACAGGCTTTCTAAGAAATCCTTTGCTGTCTGTAAATAAGTACTTCAAAAGTTGTGTTAGGAAAGCATTTTTGAGATTTCTAATTGTTGGCAGAATATATATTGCTGTGTTTCCCCAAAGGACTCATCTAGTCTAAAATGCATTTAAATAAAAATTATTGGATTTAAATTAAAATTTGTTTGATGTTTTTCTTGGGAAATACTCCCAACCTATTTTAAATTTATTTTTTTCTTTAAAATACAAAGTCGTTGTGGAAAAAAAGTTTCTACCTTTTAAATCAAAACCTTGGATTGCATTACAGGAAAAACAAATCTTGTAACAGGAAAAGTTAGGTTGAATAGCAAATAAATTAGATTCAGGCTTGAGATAACAGAAATAGCTGTAATCAGAAAATATGTTTTATTATTACAGATGGAGATAATGGTGAGAAAAGTGTGGGAGAATGCCTAAGGCTTATTTTAAGACAAATGTAACAATATATTACCTACATGGCTTATTTTCACATATGTATTTTTTAAATGCCTTTTTCTAGAGTATGTTTTTTAATAACAAAAACTAAATTTCACTATCACAGAAGATTAAAATTGACAAGCAATATTGAGAGATTTTGTTACACAGTATCTACCAGGTTATATGCTATATATATAGAAGGATAACCAAATCAAATACAGCTTAATTCCTGTCTTCAAGGAGCTTATAATCTCTTCTGAAAAATTACGTGCTCTAGAAAAAAATTGAGATATATTTGGTATTAAATGATTTCGCAAAAGATTTTTTAATTCAAGAAAGATAAATTTTTTAAAAAATGTGCTCATTGGACTCTGAGGAACCAGGTCTCTGGAGTATTTCAGGGAAAATAATACTGAATTTTAACAGAAAATAAGTTGTAATAAGTCATGGAACAGAGGAAAGGAGAAAAGAAAGGCAAATTTTGATTCTGGGTCAGGGTATTTAAATTTGCAAAAAGATCTGGAATCATGGCCTAATTGGGAAAAGTTTCTTAACATCTCTAACCCTCATTTTCCTCACATATGAATAAAACAGATAAGACAATTTTTTATGCATTCTCCAGTACTGAAATTTCAATGGCTCAAAGTGGCATACAGGAAACTACTGGAAGTAATCAAATGGACACCACTACAAGAATTGACTAATTATTGGTATCCAAATGTAATTGCTATAATCCTTAGGATTAGGGTATTTTAAAGAAGCCTATAGCAAAAAATGGACTTTTCAAAATGATTTTAATGTTATTACAAGATTTATAATGCAATAAAGAAATGAATGTATATAGTATTAGTATATAATGCTAATTTTATATATTATAAAATATATTTTTATATATAAATACTCATATATATTATATATAGTATTATATACTAATTATAAATATATCAAGATTTATTATTGTGAAAGAAAATTCATATTTTATGTAAGACAAGAAAAATTTAAACATAAAAATTTTCTCTGCCCTCTGGCCTCCTCTCTCCCCACACTGTGCATTGGGTATCTGCATTGTGCCTCGACCCAGCATCCCCCATGGGCAGAAACATCTGCTCAACCATAAAGAGCAACATTCTCCTAGCATCAACAAGAGGACAACTTAAAAGATAACATTCCTTCTTGATCTTGAAAGGATGGCGACAACGCTTAGATCTGGATTGTGTAAACTATCAATAATAAGTCATTTAATGTACAGCCCTCTGTCTCAAAAAACTTATGTAACCATACCTTGACTTCCAATGGATGGAGATTTCTGAGACGCTCTTCCTAGGTTATAATCCTCAAATTTGGCTCAAATAAAATTTTCCATTTCTTTCTTAGATTGATTAAGTTTTGGTCGACATATGCTTGGAGCAGCCGGCAGAATATCAGAGACACCTGCCAGAGGTCACCAGGCGTCTAACCGGAACTGGCGCTCGGTACCAGCATGGACCCAGTGAGCCTCACCAGCTTCTCCGTACCTCAGGTATTCCGGTGAGTTTTCCTGTTATTCGGATCTTGTTGTTTGGGTGGTGAACCTAAAAATTTTATTGAAGCTGGTTTTCACTTAAGACTTGGGAGTCTTAAGGGGCACAGGTGCATTTCCTAGGCAGGGCCTAGGGGGTCTGGGCAAGAGGCCCAGTGGCTGGATTTTTTGTTAAATTTGGCTTAAATCAAAATAAAAATGAGTTGATATAAGGTCTGAACAAAACTTTTGCTAGTGAAATGGGAGACTGAATTATTCGGCTCCCGAAGAATAAAAAGATACCTTGCTCCTTCAGGCGCCAGGCATCCTCACACGTCCTCAAGCCACGGAGAATCTCGCGGAAGTGTCTGAGGATCAATTCTCGCGATTAGGTTCTCGCGATATCAGGAGTCTGTAGGGGAAGCCCACCACCACCCTTAAGGAAAGGAAATACCGCTCGTCCAGGAGGGGTCGCGAGCTCCGAGCACCCTTGACGGTTTTAGGTTCACTCAGGAAGAAACCGAGCCAAGTAAAAGTCAAACGGACTAAAAGGTAATCCCTTGGGGAGCTAGACTCAGAAGCAGCACACGTGCGTCCCGCCACACTTTCCTCAGAAAATTGTTCAGGTCATACCTCATGCCTCATATCTGAACTCGGCTACAGAAATAATACTGGAAGTTGTGCCTCAAAGGCCAAATGGCTCCCGTGCGAATAGACCCCTGAGGGAATACCAGCTGAATTTATGTATGCTTGCAAGTGCTTAATTGGGAACTAAAGGAAATCAAGTCCTGAAGTGGCCAATCGGGTTTTTTTTGACACCCTAAAACCATTGTGAGCATGCAGTTAAAGCCTGCAGTCTTCTGGATCTGTGCCTTAAGGGTCTACTGGAAACAACAATGGTAAGTGTTTTTTTCCTCTTTTCTAACATTAGATTAGCAGTGAAAAATATTTATGGGGCTAGCTCCATGGATCCTTTGAATTGGAGAAACATCTAAATGGTTAAAATTTTAGAGAATATTCAGCTTATACTACTGTACCTATTTTGATTAGTATGCAGAAGCCCCAAAAGTCTTCAAAATTCCAAAACAGCCTCGTTGAAAGATTTGTAGAAGACTAGTGAAAGATTAATGATATAAAAGGTACCTAAAATTTTAACTACTGCTCTGCTCTGTCTTTCTGTATTTGAGTACTCACTCTAGGAATTTTCTGTCTGAATTTCCTTTCTACTCTGAAGACACTATTAAATGGAAATGGGACCAGATGAGGCTGTAAGCAAGCCTCTTCAGATCAAAGGCTAAACTGAGGGCTATAATTAGAGAAGATCTTAAACTCAGGGAGGATCCTCAAAAGTATTTGTAAATGGATTACCAAAATGGGAGGCCACAGGTCTGACTAAACTTACTATAGCTGATATTTGAATGATAGGAAATATTTTTGGTGGAAGGTCTTCTCCGCTAAGCTAAATGAAGGAAAGTAAAACATTCCAACATAGGTGAATGCGTATGCCAGACCTTTGATATGGCTGAAGTGGCCACAATTCTTTAATGGAAAAAACAAACAAACAAAAAAACCCAACTGTCCTTGTTTTACAAATCTGATCTTTACAGGACCAGAGGTATATATATTTTGTTATATTGATAAATGAATATTAGTATTTTGAGGTATTGATCATTTAATTTGAGTTTTCAGTTGTACATTGCTTCACATACAGAGATTTAATTTTTCTATGTTGATTTTGATCCTGCAAAGTTGCTAGACCATTTACTAGTTCCAGGATTTTATTTTAGTAGTTTCCTTAGACTTTTACATGTAGACCATAATGTTGTCTATGAATAAAAGTGGGTTTGCTTTTTTTTTTTTTAAACCTTCGAATCATGAGGCCAAATTTCTTTTGGTGCTAGCTGGGGCTTCCAGTAAGACACTGAACAGGAGCAGTGAGATTAGAGAACATCTTTGTAAGAAAACAGCCACCTCTAAGCATGATGTTACCTGTAGGTTTTGTGTAGATGTCCTTTACCACATCAAGGATTCTCTGCTATTCCTAATTTGCTGAGTATTTTTAACATAGAAAGATCGTGAATTTTAAAATATGTTTTCTACATCAATTGATATAATCATGTTGGCATTCTAATTTAGACTGTTAATACAGGGGGCTAGATTGATTAATATCTGAATATTCAAACTTCTACCAGCCTTGCATTTCTAAGATAAACTTAACTTGGTTATGTCCTGATATTAATGAGGGATTGATTAGCACTTCTAAAAAATGCTTTCTCCTGGGGATTTGGAGATCAGGGTAATGGAACTTCATAAAAGAAGTTGGAAAATGTTCCCCCTTCTATATTCTGGGACAGATTGTATAGAATTTTTGTTATTTCTCCTTTAAAAATCTAGTAGAGTTCACCAGAAAAATTATTTAGGCCTAGTGATAGCTGTTTTTGAAAAGTTTTAATTATAAAAACATTTTCTTTAATAGTTATCAAAATACTAAGATAACCTATTTAGTGTTTGAGTTTTTGGTAAATTGTGTTTTTTGAGGAATTAGTAAATCTCAGCTAAGTGGTGAATTTTATAACCTTGGAATTATTCATAATAGTTGCTTATTTCCTTTTACTGTGTGTGAAAATGGTAACAATATCGCTGTTTCAGTTTCTGATGGAGGCAAATTATACTTTCTTTTATTTACATGGTCAACATTGCTACAAATTTGTCATTTTTTAAGAGTCAGCTTTCATATTTATTATTATTTTTTATTCACTTGGTTTAGGTTTGCTTTGCTTCTGTTTTTCTGGTTCCTTTATGTAGAAGTTTAGATTATTGATGTGAGATCTGTGTTCTTTTTATAAATAAAATATTCACTACAACAAATTTCTTTCTAAACACTGCTTTATCAACATCACAAAAATGTTTCCACAATGTGTTGCCATGTTCTTTCAGTTTAAAATAATTTTAATTTTCCTTGAGATTTCTCTACTTGTGGATTATTTTAATTTTTGGTTTTTTACTTACCCAAGATAAAATCTATCATAGTTAATTCTACATACCTAGTTATAAAAAAATGTATTTCAGTATTGTTGGAATGTTCTATAAACATATACTAGATCCAGTTGATTGATGGTTCAATTCAGTTCTTCTGTGTCCTTTGCTGAGTTTCTATTTACTATTTCTATTACTGAGAGAGGAATTGTTATGGATTTGGTTGTATCCCATCAAACTACTATGTTGTAGTCTAAACTCCAGTACCACAAATGTGACCTTATTCAGAAATAGGGCCATTGCAAATATAGTTTAGATGAGGTTCTACTGGATAGGGTTGGCCCCTAATCCAGTGTAACTATTGTCCTTATAAAGAGGCGCGCACACACACACACACACACACAGAATGCCATGTGAAGAGCTTAGAAGCCAAGGAGTGCTAAAGGCTGCCAGCAAAGCCCCAGAGGCTAGGAGAGAGGCATGGCACAGTCAGGAGAAGGAACCAATCCTGCTGACACTTTGATCTCAGACTTCTAGCCTCCAGAATTGTGAGACAATAAATTTCTGTTGTTTAAACCAGCCAGTTTGTATTACTTTTTTTATGGTAGCCCTAGGAAAATAATACAAGGATGTTAATATCTCTAACTATATTGTAGATTTTTATATCTCTTCTTTCAGTTCTGTACATCATTGCGTCAGGAGGTTTGAAGATCTGTTATATTTAGAATTGTTGTATCTTCTTAATGAATTAACCTTGGTTGCGTGTAAGTGTTCTCTCTTTTTCTTTCAGTTTCTCTCTTTGTCTTTCAATAGTTTGGTCTGTCTTTACTTCCTACTTGAGCAGAATCTCAAGGTTAACTCAGGGTGGGCCCTCTTGGATCTTTTCTGCAGATGCTTATAGACCTGGGCATATACTCCAATGTTTGCATGTGGTCTTCTAGATTCCAGGTAATATGTTAAAGCTTCAAAGCCCCTATGGTTATCTCATTCTCCAGCTCTACCTTAAAACTTCTTTTGGTAACCTGTCCTTTGCCCAAGCTACTGTCCACTTCCTGAAAGAGGCATGCATTTTATCAGATGCACTTAATTGCTTTCAACAAATGCCCTTAGAGAAAGCCTGCTCACACTGGGAGGTCTTGGAGTCAGGTCAAATAAAAATAGCCTTGCAGGTAAGATAATTTTTAGAGGTCCTTTTTATATCATTTTTACAGAAGTTACCTTCAGCTTTCTTTTGATTAATATTAACATGATATAACTTTATCCATTTTTGTTTACCCAATCTATATCATTATATCTGAAGTGAATTTCATAGCATATAATCTGTCCATGTCTTTTAATCCATTCTGACAATCTATGTCTTTTAATTGGTTTGTTTAAAATATTTATATTTATTATTAATATATTTGAAATTAGATCTGCCATTTTATTTGTTTTCTCTATATTCCTCCATATTCTGAACCTCTTTTTTCCCTTTCTTGTGTTCTTGCATGTTATCTAAATATTACCTAATGTTCCAATTTATTTTACCTTTAAAATTTTTTTTACTAGCTTTGCCTGTACATTTGGACCTTTTTTGGTATGTGTTGAATTCTATATTCACTTCTAATTGAGTTTAGAAAACTTATCACAGTACAAGTTCCCTTTTCCATCTCCTTTCATTACATAAATATATATATGTGTGTATATATATGTGCATATATATATATATATATATATATTCATTCTCCAGAATTTAATTGAAAGCTTCACCAGAAAAATCTTATACTTTTTTATTCTCAGTGATCAAATACCTTATAAAAAATAAGGGAAATTATTATACTGTATTATCTGGAACGTATCATTTGTCAGGCTCTTTCTTTCTACTTGAAACTTCCAGATTTCCTCTAGTAGTATTTTCCTTCTGTATAAAGAACTTCCTTTACCAATACTTTTAAGAACAGTCTTGTTGGCAACAAAGTCCATTTTTCTTTATCTGAGAATGTTCTTATATTATCTTCATTCATAAATGGTATTTTTGCAGATTATAGAATCCTGAGTTGATTATTTTGTTTTGTTTTGAGCACTTGGTCCACTTCTTTCTGGCCTTCATAATTTCTAATGAGAACCCCACAAGTATTTGTGTTTTTGTTCCTCTACAGACAATATGTCATTTTTCTATGACTGCATTCAATATTTTGTCTTTGTCTTTAGTTTTTAATAGTTTTATTACAATGTTTCTGGACTTGTTTTGTTTTTATACTGTTTAGGGTCTGATCAAACTTTGGAAATTTTCAACCATTTTATTTTCTTTAAATCATTTTTTAGCATTGCATCTTTTTTTCCCCCTCTCTTCTTGGACTTTTATAACATAAATGTTAAACCTTTGGAGACTTTGATCAACTTTTTTCCAATGATTTTTCTCTCAATTCCTGCTGGATCTTGATAGATCGATTGATCTAACATCAAGTTCACTGACTCTCATCTGTAATTCACTCAGATATTGAAATCTTCTGCTTGTTTCCTTTTTGCTGAGGTTTTCTGTATTTCCATTGACTTCAAGCTAGTTACAATTGTTTGTTGCAGTATTTTTATAGCAGCTTTTTTAATACTTTCATAGCTTAAGTCCAAAATTTGTTTTATTTCCACCTTGGCATCTGTTGATTGTCTTTTCCATATGAATTGAGATTGTCCTGGTTCTCCACATTCCAAGTAAATTTGGATTATACCCTGGATACTTAAAATATTATGTTATAATTCTCTGAGGCTTGTTTGAATCCTGTAGAATATTCTTTTTTTTTTTTAAGAAAATTGACATGGTTAGTTTAGTACTGCAAGTTCCAACCTGCCTTCTGTGGGCAACAGGTCCAATTTCAGTGTAGTTTTAAAATATTTTCATATTCTCTTTGGATTTCTCCCAAGTATCGGTTACCCATTGGTCAGATTGGGGCTTGGGATCTGGTCTAACTGTTAGTAGGCTTTTCATATATTTTGTCAGGCTGACTGGAATGCAATCCATTTATGCACAGCTTGGAAGTGAGCCCAGGAGCACATAAACAACTTTCTAGAGCTGCTTTTCTGAGCTCCTCCCTCATCACGATCTCCCCGGTACTCTCTTGGTCTCTGGAGCTCCTCTCTGTTCCTCTGACCAGCAGTCTGGGGTTTGTTTGCCCTGCTCCACTGTGTTCCTTTGGAGCTGTGCCAACATCTGGGCCCAAGAGGCAGGAGGACAGAGACCCAGAGGGAGAGAGAGAGAAAGAGAGAGAGAGGGAGGGAGCGTGCAAGAAATTGAAAGCATCAGAAGTTTGCTATCTTTTCGGGACAACAGATTCCCTGGTCAGAGAGGAAGTTTCCCCTCCTCTGCTAGGCCTCTACTGCTGACTGTTGTTATAACCAACACCGGATTGTTTAGGGACTGGTGCACAATAGGATGATGGATGTTTTTTTTAATGGAAAAAAAAAAAAAGAACACAACAACTATGAAGGTATCTACACTGTTCCCCTTGTTAGGCATCCCCTTCCTTAACTTCCAATCCTGCAACAGAAGCCTTCTCTCTGAGCTTTCTCTGACTCCAGCCCAGTGCCCACTTCCAGCTTTGGGTTTCATTAAGATCAGGTTGGGTTGCATTAAGACCAGAGGAAAAGTAAAATGGCAAACTAACTTTCAGTTCACTGATATTTCAACCACCCCCACCCTCCTCCCAACTAATCTGCCTAGTACTCTTTAATTTTTAGAGTTACCTTCTGTGCAGGTTTTACAGTTCTGTTGTATGTCATAGACAGCATGCTGACACCACCTTACCTGGAACAAAGCCTCAGATAGATTATTCCTTAGTGCAATTGCATCATTGTACAATCCTTAAATACTTACTGAGAAGCAACACAATGATTTTTTATGTACATGTTTCCGACCCAGACTGCCTTAGTTCAAGTGCTAACTCTGCTACTTACTAGCTGTGGACTATGTACAGGTTATATGAAATCTTTCTGTCTGTCTTCTCATACTTTTAAAGGGAACAATGACAATAATAGTATCTCCCTTGCAGTAATCTACTTAGTTATTATGAGTAAGTGCTTAGAATAGTTCTTGGCACAAGGGGAGTACTGTATACACTTTGTTGTTATTAAAGTTCTAAATAAAAATGTAGTTTCTAACTCACCATCTGTATTGTACAATCTGAAGAATAACTACTAATCCAATGGTAGAAATGCTAGAATGAATGTGAAATTACTATGTTCATTTCAGATTCTGCAAAAATGCAGATTCTCTCTTTCTAGTTTAGGTCTCCACTTTCCCTTTTATCCCATGTCCTTCAGTACCTTATATCAGATTGTCCTGTGAAGATGCAGTGCAAATGACCTGGTCTGAGCACTGTAGCAATTAAATCACATAATCAGAAAGCTAATTTCATTGCACTTTGAGAAGGTTATTAATTGCTTATGTATATACTTTGGGGGAAGTCAAATATTGGGCAAAGGCCGTATGCTGATAGTCATGCATCAGTCAGGATTCAAAGGGAAACTTAAAACCAAGCTTCCTCAGGATGAAGATAACAATCAGAAGACTGCTGCTATAATGTAGGGAAAAAGAAAAAAAAGCAAACAAAAAAAAGCAGATCATCTCTCACTTATCCTCCTCTACACAGGGTAGGTCACTAAGAGTACACATTAGAGGTTGAGCAGAATTATTACCAGGATTTTTTTTTCCAAAAATATCTACACAGATTTAAGCTGAAAGTCAAAATGGAGCACACTCATATTTGCTGCCTAGGCAAAACAAGAACGTAACATAATAATGTTGGAAGGATATCTGAATGGTGTCTAGCCTAGAGGAAAGTTTACAGTGGTCTTAGACAAGTTTATAGAGTCTGATTAAAAAGTCAGGACCAACTATGTGTGTGGTATGTGTGTGTGTACACATGTATGTGTATGTGTGTATACATATTACACATGTATGTATAACATTTGCTGTTCAGTGAGATAAAGAAGATCAAAAATAACTATTTTATTTGTTTAGTTTTTTGAAGACTGAAGAAACCCCAATATATAAAACAATCTTCTAGGCAGTAGCTGATTCAAGCATTTCTGATGAAAGGCATCACTGTGAGTTTTATCTCTGAAATTTCATGTTTCCAGTAACTGCTATGCATAAACACCCCAAAACTAAGTTATAAGTGGTTGATAATCATTGAAATATAAACTATGTTGATAAGTTGAACACTTGAAAGTTTGAATTTAAAATAAAAAACAAAAAACCTTGAGATTCAGATGTTTGAAAACTGGATCTAAACTGGTTTAAGCAGAAAGGAAATTTTAATTCTCTCTTTTTTAATTTAATCTAATTTTTGTTAATAGAGGTACTGGGGATTGAACCCAAGACCTCATGCATACTAAGCATGTGCTCAACCACTGAGCTATACCCTCCTACCCCAAATTCTGGTTTTCTTGCAAAAGAATGTTCAGGGGCAAGGCTGGTCTTTGGCATGGCCAGAATCAGAACTCTGTGATATCATCTAGATCAGGTTTCTTTTATTCTCAGCCCTTGTCTGGAAGTCTCAAGCTCTGTGTGGAGGCAGAGGATACCAAGAAGGTAGTGGTGAGAGGAGCCACTGTGGAGAGGTCTACCCTCAATGGGAAGATCATTTTATCATTGACAGTGTTCAGAATTGTCTGTGAGTTGTGATAACAAAAGGCATTCTTTTTTTAGGTTTTAGAGTTGTCTTAAAAGTCTCTCTATACAATTCATACCCTGTAGCCTGGCCCTGGGATGACAGGAACTTCCCTCACCATTCCACGCTATGTGAGAGGAAGAGGATGGTAGCAGTTCCACCCCCTGTATTCTTTCAGGGAGAAAAACACTTGCTTCCCTCTCAGGAATCTCAGCAAACTTCCCACTGTGTCTTCATCCCTCTTACTGGACACTTACACATCTTTGACCCAGTGCCTATGGCTGGGAGAGTGCTTCTCACCCATTGGCTTAGCCAATCGTGGACACACTGACTCCCTAACTCCACCCACATCATAGAGGTGAAAGTGGCTTACTTAGGAGTCAATGGTGGCTTCCCAAAGGAAATTTAATGTTGTCTTTTACCAACAGGAAAATGGATGGATGTAGTTTGGTACATTTTCTCAAGAATTTATTATGTGCTGTATCTAGGTGACTTGGTATGAAGATGAAAGTGTTGATTATTCTGTGTAGCCTGGGATTGCAAGGTGGAATTTTTGACCCTCTTTCATATCATGACAGACACTAGAGGTTTGAATGTTTGAAACTCCCTTTTGTCAACAGAAACAGAGACAAAACAATCCAGTCCTAAAAACATGCGTCACTAATTACCTCTATCTATGGTAACTCTGTGACCAGCAACATGCATGGAATTTTCAATGAGGTCCATGTTTGCATCTGTATTTGGTTACATATATGAACTTCTGTTCATTGTTTATGGATCTTGACAGGTTGAATCAGCAAGCATACAACACAATTGAATGCATCCTTGAGAAGTAATGACATAACTGATTTTAGACCTTTTATGTATATCCTGTCAAGGTATACATCTTTTTCCACATAGGTTTCTGCAGGAAAAAAAAACAAATAAAGAATAATACAGTATTTACCATTTTACCACTTGAGGAACTGTAGCAAGCCTAATTTGACAGTTATGGACTACACCAGAAATCAATAAACTATGGTCCATGGACCAAATCTAACCCACTGCTTGTTTTTGTAAATAAGGTTTTTATTGAAACATAGCCCATTCATGTACATATTGTCTATGGCTGCTTTTGCCCTATAATGGCTTAAAAATTTAAAATATCTACAATCTTGCCTTTATAGAAAAAGTTTTCCAACACTGGGGCTGTACTAATGGTTATATTCACTTGGCACTTACTATTTGAGATAAATGGTCTAAATGCACAATACGATTTTATTCTTCTAACAAGCCTATGAAGACTTCATGTAATCATTCTAGAGATGAAAACTACAGAAACAGACAAATGAGTAGTTTAATATCACAAACTTAGCATGTATAGACAGCCAACTGAAAACTAGATTTTTAAAAAATTTAAAGCCGTTTTATTTAACTATTACTTCCTCACATTCTACAAGTTTTCTAATTTCTACTAAGTTCAAAAAAAAGATAGTTAACTTAGGAAGTATGGAGTAACATAAAGAATTTTTGAGTAGGGAAACAGAAAACACAATTCTAGGCTTGGTCTTGTCATAAATTACCTGTAAGAGTAAAGAAATTACTTTAAATTTTCTGTCATCAGCTTCTCCATCAATGAAAAGAGGCAGTACTATGAAATGACCACTGAGACCTCTTTCAGTTCTAAACCTCAAAGGTGTGGAACTAACTAAAAAATAAAATAAAGCTCCCTGTATCTAAAAGATAAAGTAGATTTAATGTACTCTTAATAAAATTAGCTCAAACAAATCTATATGACATGACAAGGTAGAATATTAACTAACATTGAACTGATTCTGATACGGATATTGGTTATTTGGTAAGTTGATGTAAAAATTATTTTTTGAACAATTGATTTGAGGGCAAACCTAGGGTCATTGTTAAATTTAGATAATGAAACATTTGTTAAGAAATTACTCAGTCTTTCCACTCATACTCCTCTGCATTCCCTGGCTTCTTAATACTATCATAGACATTTGTTTGAATTTTAAAATCATGTAACATGAAAAATTCAGTTAATTGTCCACAGGATTAAATTGCAGAATGATGTTCCTTCTTAAAACAATGGCATATGATTCCTGCAGACATCAATTTTTTTTGGTTTAGTGTAATTCTGTGCAACTACAGAAGAGCACTCGTTATATTGTGTTCACTGTTTTTTTTTTTTTCTTGAAGGGTGTAAAGTTTGCCCTCAACAGTCACAACATTGTCTCTCAATGTTTCTCATACTCTACAGCTAATTTCAATGAATGTTAACTAGAATTCTCATGTTTGAGGGCAATCAACTCAGTTTAGGGCCACAGACAAACTGGAGCACGTTGACATTTATATTTGTCTTGATTTGTCAAAGGCTGTGTGTACAGATGTGGGAAACGAGAGATAAAGAGAGACACAAATTTCTCTGTGTCATAAGGAAATCTATCAGCTAATCAGCCTGGAAGAAACATCCCTGTGTCAGTCATTTCATGCAGAGATATCAAGTGACAACTCTAAAGACAGTGACGGGATTAGGGAACCAGCTCTCCTGCTGCTTCCACATCAAATTAGCATTCTGAAACTTAAAGAAACCCTTTAGTGGAGTTTTGGAGGAGGTTCGTATGTGCAGGGAAGTGACACACTTGGTTGCTAAGACACACCTGTGTGTGCACACCTTTGAACGTGTGCATACATACATATGTGCAGGTGAAAGTGCCGTCCATTTTTCTAACATATAATCAAGCGACACGTTTTAGAAGTCTAGAAAGCTAAAGCGGAAAAGTGTCTGCACAAGTGAACCATTCTCTTGAACCCCGCTGAGCTTCACCACACAGAAGGTGTCATAGAAACTCATAGTGAAAAAAGACCCTCCGGCCATATTCTTTGGCAAAAGTTGGCTTCTAATCAGTGTGTATAGTTATAAAACTGACATTGCATTTTTTTCAAATCCCAAACTTGCTGTCATTATCGTGGCCGTTGTATGTGTTTGGGGTGGGGGGTATGTGTGTGTGTGTGTGTTTCCAAGGGGACAAGTGGAACCATAGTGAGATGGCTGAGGTCAGATCAGTTGTTCAATACAGACTGAATGACATGACTGGAAATAGGTGAAAATGTCTGTCATAATTAACGCATTACTCTCTGATTCAATGTGTGTATGTGTGTGTGTATCAATTTTCTCCATTTATATTATTTTATCAGCCTACTAGTAATTCTTTTAATAATAATAATCTATTTTATGAGTACTATTTCTTCAAAAGAAATACTATTTTCTAAGACTTCTAATGAACATTTATTTTTAGAAAGGATTTTATTTCAAACGCATGAAGCATTTATATAATAAATCATCAAAAGATGTAAAATTACATCATCTGGTTATATTTATGTTCATGAATATAATGTGACTTTTTTCCCTTCACATAGGTCTGTGCTGCTGTCAACCTCAACCTTTCCAAGCGACATTTTCATTTAGAATCTTATCATTTTATAATTACTACTTTTCAGAACTCCCAGAGAGTGAACAAAAGCTTCCACTTTGTATTTCCATTGTTATATTTCTTTGAAGAACAAATTAAATTTCGACCCCAGCCAAAACAAACTTTTAAATGGCAAAATAAATCTAGAATTATGTGAAAAAAAAAAAAAACCTCCTAGGGAAAGCTTGACTCTGGATATCATAAGTTCAGGTGTATTTAAGATAATTTACTACCATGTTTTCTTTTCTTTGTGCAAGGCTATGGCGCCATGTGCTGCCTTTGTAGTAGGAAAGGGAGGAAAGAGCTAAGGTCTGAAAAACATTACTGCAGAAATGAGCTGAGGAAACTGGTTAGTATATCATTCCATCCTGTCCCAAGAACAAAGACAGAAAGCTGCGTTTTCTTTCCCAGCTTAACTCACATCTATCTCTTTTACATACCCTTTTCCTATTAACGTCAACGATGTGAGGGCACGGAGAAGTCTAGAGTCTGAATCTACAGAGTTAAACTACATTGGCTCAATGTACCAATAAAAAAAATTAACAACTCCTTTGGGATATGCGGCCATTTACCTAATCTTCTTCCAAATATCTTGACCCTATGGAAGCAAAACGGACAATTTCATGTACCGTACACAATGTGCCAAATGGACTTCAGGGCTTGAAATTTATTGGTTATGATTTGACTCTCACGTAAAATGACTCAATAAGCTCACTTGGATCTGTCCCTGCAAGTTGTCGTATTAGACAATCCTTTCTTCTCTTCAGTTCACCATGTTGCTAAAATAAATTGCCTTCTCTTCTTTCTTAGTTTTGGCTTCCCCTGTATTTTCCTTTGATTTTTCTGTTCATTTCTCCTATACTCTTTCTTGCTTCTGAATTCTTACCTTTCCTCCTGCTGAGTGTAAAGATACCTTAAGGCCATGCTGCTGCTCAATTAAAGGAAGAAAGTAAAGCTGAGCTATTTAAGTAAAGAAACCATTGCACCTTTACTCTAAGAATAATGGAATTGCAGTATCATGAACATATACTTTTGCATTCTCTCAAAATATCCTGAACAAAGTCATTAAGTGCATTGTGAAGGTTTTTTTGAAACAACACTTTGCAAAATTTCCCTTAAAGTTTCCTGGATTTTCCCTAATTTGGTAAGACCTCTCATTTCTCAGCTCTATCACAGTGTCTGACTTAGTATTGTTTTTGTATTTTTATTGACTTTTTATTCACCACTGACATTTTATTAATCTTAATATTTATTGCTTTTTCAAGGGTTTTTTTTTCAGTTTAATTGCTTTACTCATTTGGCCCTATTTTTTTCTTATTTCCTTTTTATAAATTTTTCAGATCGTAAATTTTTAACATTTTAAATGGATATGCACATGCACACATACACACACTAATCTAAATGGTTAAGAAAAGTATTGGTGCTATCTCAAAGCCTCTATGCTGATAAAATGTTCTAGAATTCCTTATGTTAATGTCAGTAAATGAAAAGGGGACTCTATGGACACTGGGTGCTGTATCTTAGATCTCCTGATGCAGGCGTTATTTTAATGTTCAATATCTCTGGACGTTTGTGGTCAATGGAAGAGTGAGATCAAGATAAAAATTCTCATCTGGAAAATAAAATGAAGCTTAAATTTTCGTATGTTGGCATATTTTATCTTTATATCAAAGTTATTGGAAGCTCTTTATTTATAGACAGAAAATCTGGAGTTTAGAGAGGAAACGGAGTTACTTAAGGGCATTTTGTTTGTAGCTTTCAAAACTTGACTGAAAATCCAGGAGTCTTGACTTTAAGTCCCTGACTTTTTTCACCCTACATCCCTACTTTTGTCACCTACATTGGGCTTGTGTACCACTGGGTTACAACGTAGATTAGTGGCTATACACTGAGTCTCTGAGGTCAGATATGCTTGGGTTAATACTCTGTTTTATCACTGTGTAGCTGTGTAACATTGACTGGGTAAGTTAGTCAGTATCTCTAGTATCTTACTTTTCTCACTTATAACATGGGGGAAAGAGTAGCATATACTCCCTACATAAATAAGGAAGAGAGAGAGAGATTTATTTTAAGAAATTGGCCTACACAGTTATGGGGGCCATCAAGTCCAAAATCTGTAGGCAGATGCACTGGCTGGAAACCCAGGCAAGAATTGAAGTCACGGTCTTGACCCCAACTCCACAGGGCAGTCCAGGAAAGTGGAAACTAAGCTGGATATCTATGATACAGTCCTGAGGTTGAAGCCCTTCTTATCTAGGAAATCTCAGTTTTTGCTCTTAAGGCCTTCAACGGATTAGCTAAGGCCCACCCACATTATGGAGGGTAATCTTCTTTATTGAAAGTCAGCTGATTATAAATGTTAATCACATCTACAAAATACACTCATAGTAACATATCATGGGTAACCCAGCAACTAGTCACCACAGCCTGGCCACGTTGACATAAAATCAACCATCACATATTTTGGTATAGAACACTAGCAAATGTGTGGGGAAACTGAAGCACTTTGGAGGGGCAAAAGCTGGAAAGATTCTCTCTGTGCAAAGCCAGGGCATTGCCATCCACTGTCCTTAGACTCTTACTGTAGTTTGTCATAATGGTTAAGGCCTCTACATTTCGATTGCTCTGCTCTGCCACTTACAACCATGTGGGCTTTGGTGAGCTGCAATTTCTACATGGCTCAGGCCTCTTACCAAAGAGAGTGTTAACGATACTCCCCTCATGGTGGAAGGAGTTTGCTAGGACTAAATAAAGTAATATGTTAAATTTCACAGGACAATGCCGACATAGACTAGTACTCAATACAAGTTAGCTATTTTTATTATTTCATCTGATCTTCACTTTCCATGTGATTGGCTTATTACTAGGGTAAAAGATAGTTTTTGTCAAAACTGTAACGTATTTGAGAATGAAAGAGAAGTTTGTGAATATTTTCTCTGGTAAATCAAGCAAAGACCAGGGTGTCCAGAGAAAACCAAGTCATGTAGTTAACCCAGCTGTGCTGAAATTTGCTGTGGATTTCCTTTCAGAATTGGAAGTGCTTAAAACATTGTTTCTTAACTCTTTGAAGTTTGTTTTTTGGGGTTTTTTCTTCGTAACTTGTTAGTCATCACGTATAGTTTGATTTCTGGCAGCTCAGATGGACACAACTGCATTAGACAGTCTGTATTCATTTCTTGTGGGTAGGTGGTGTTAGAGAAAATTTAATTTTTCCTGAGGGTCCCCGCAAATGGAATTTAGCTAGTTTTATGACATCAAATTCAACTTCTTGCTGCCATTATTCAGTATGTAGGTATACCTGCATGAAGGTTGGATCTGCAGCCAGGTTCGAATCACTGAATACATGATAATTCATAGTTATCCCCATTTTTCTATGAGCAAGACAATTTCTGCCTCAGAAATTCCATGTTGCCATGGTAGCATGCTTACGTCATATGACACGTGAAATAGATATCTTACGGTTGGAGTAAAACCCACTTGATAAATACTGTATTTTATTTAATTGTTCATATATTGAATGCCCTTTGTTTCAGCTGAACTTTTGTTTCCCCACGCCGATTTTAAGGAAGTACTACATTTTTCTGACCTTTGTCTTTTCTACCATGACAGGCTATCCCTGATAGCATCCATAGCCCCAAACTCTAAAAGTTTGCTAAACTCAATCCACAAGGAATGACTGGTATACTGTTCAGGGTTCAATAAGAGAAGCAGATCCACCATGAGTGATACGGAATAAGAAATTTAACAAAGTGATTAAATGTTACATCATTCCTGTTGAGCAGTCTACATAAGCCTGCTGTAACTGCATCTGCCCATGGGCCTAATGTCTGTAAAGACATCAGCTGGAAAGGGCAGATAGACATAAAGAAGGAGAGACCAAGGAATAATAGGAACTTGTTGGGCACACCAGGACCATGCCTGTTTCTCACTGCCTCCAGGGGTCAATGACACAGGTGATCTGTAGTGTAAGCTGGCACCCCTTCTGCCCATGTGCCTATGTGCCTTCCCCAGGGTTCTGGGGAGTTGAAGGAAGAGGTCTGATAAACCTGGCTGTTATCAACACCAACAAGATGAGTGAGATCAAAAGCAATTACATAAGTGCATGCAAACAAGGGCCTTCCGTATGAAAACTTAGACCATAAAAATGCCTGCTTCCTTGTTTCTGCCCTGCAAATCTCATGTAAATTTCTCTTGTGGCCAACTCTGACCCAGGAGCCTGTAGGAAAAGGAACTCTGGGAAATGTAGTTCTATCTAAGCTGACACAAGACAAAGACACTACCAATGGTTTCAGTAAGTCTCTCATAGCTAAATATACATTGGAAAGTGCTTAGTGTCATTTCCGTAACTGTTCTCATTTTTTGCCTTTGGAGGCTCTGCTGTGCTGGAGGTCTTTGTGGCCAGTCCTGGTTCATTGTTTGAGACCTACATGCTGCCAAAATTTAGCAGTGTCAGGGCAAGACTCCGCCTAATTTCAACTTCTAATTTAATTTAATTTTAAGACTCCATCCTCCTTTAATAATAGAAAGCATTATTACTTTAGTAGTAATATAAAGAGCAAAATTTTGAAGACAATATTCAGGTTGCTATCATGTTGATAAAGCTGAGTGTGGTCAATGGTTAGGAATGCTGACTCTGGGATTAGCTTAGGTTTAAACCATGGCTCCACTTCCTACCAGTTGTATGCTGTGGGACACGTCACTCAACCCCTCTGCTCCAGGTTTCTCATCTGTGAAATATGAATAATAATAGGAACTGCTTCATCAGGTATGGGCATTAAATATTTCCAACATATAAGGTGCTTAGACCATGACCATGCTTAGTAAACCTTGACTAATAACATTATACCACAGATCTACTTGACTGAATAATCAGTTGTACAATATTTCACCAAAGTCCTCATGATTAGTAAAAATTATCTGCCTTATCTTTTTATAGATAGTCTGATCTGTAAAAGAAAATGCTATGTTGGATATTGATCTCTGTTTCCATAATACACCTTATAATTTCTTGTCCCATGGGAGAAGTCTTTCTGGAACAGAGTTTACTAAAGAGCCTGACCATGCCTGTCTGCTTTAACCTGCCTGTCCATGACCAAATTTAGGGTGTGCATGGTCCTCTTCTTTTCCTGTATCTCATGGATTTGGACAAGTGGGTTTGGCCCTGAGAAACGTTAGAGAGACCAATGCTTGTATCAACAACTGCTTAAAGATTTTAAACACTACATTTTGTTTTCTATTTCTTTCTTTCTTTTTTTCAGTTATGTTGAGCTCAAACATATCTACGAATAAAATATTTCCATTGACTCTGGGAACCACCAACAGCCCCAAAGTGTTGGCTTCCTGTTGTGCAAGTGGAGCCTGTTTGTCCCAGAAACCCACTCTAGGAAGCAGTGCTCTCCCCTACACTTTATTGCTCCCTGTTAACACGAGGTGGCTAGGATACCAGGCAGCTGTCTTTCCAAAATTTCAAAGGAGCAGATTGAAACTTGGAGCCAAGTTTGTCCATATTTGACCATTTTCACCTTGTGAAGTTGTGATGGAATTTACCACCATGCATTAGGTGGAAAATTTGAGTAATTGCATTTGCTTCAGTAAGTAAAATATATATTTTATTATCATTCTTAGAGTTGAGGAAATTATGTTTTCTAGCTTTGTTGTACATAGATCAAAGAAGAGACTCTCATTTATGCCAGATTTCACTATATATTAAATGAGCTATTTTTGGTGAGATTATGAGGTAACCAAAACTCCTTTTAGTTTAATTTTACTTTTAACTGGATTCAGATTGCTTTAACTGAAGAGTCAAAGGGCCTGACCTCTAATTCATTAACATAATCAGAAGCACATGTAAGCTACCGGCTGCCAGTCTGTTTGCGAGGCAGAGACTACGGGAGACACACAGCAGTCTTGGAGGATTTACTCAGTGGTACCCTCCGAGTATTGTTAGGCACACAGGCAGAGAAAGGATAAGTAGGGAGAGAAGGAAACCAAGAAAAAGAAATGCCGTAAAGTAAAAGTTGGCATGCAGATTTAAGGTTTAAGCAATTGTTTTCTAGGTGGAGAAATCACGTAAATAACACCCCGCCCCCTGCCCTCAGGAATACCAATCCATGGTTTTATTTATTTTGTAATTCCTGAAAATTCCAGTGACAGGTGATCGTAACAGCTCTTCTTGAGACCCGCTGTCTAGTAGAGTATTAGTTGTCCAAGCAAATTAACTTTTGGTAAGGGTTTAAATAGGAGAGGAGAAGAATATTTGGTTTCAGATTTACATCGTGACACACAGGTAAAGGATAGGAGAGCCGAGAGAAAATCCTTTGCAAGCTGAAACAAGAGTATATTAAAGTGGGTAACAGATGGGCACCCTCTGATTCTCACGGGCTCTACCCAGAAGGATTTTTGGAAGTGTCCTCCTTTTCCAAATTACTTTGTTCTTTGTAAAACAAGTCTCATCTTTGTAGAGGATAAAAATTTCAACCCAAACCTTAAAGAAATGAATTAGATACAGTACAATTCAGGTTTTTGTTTTCTTTTCTGCCATCTGGCAAAGGGAACCAAAATATACGAGGTATCTTTAATGTTACAAATACAAAAATGCAGAGAATGTCTCACAAAGTTGGCACCACTGACCCTGTAAGATAACAACCTCAAACACTACCCTCTACTAGGATTCTCCATTGAACAGTGTTACCATTTCCTGAAATGCCATAATAAGGAGTAATTTGATTGCCTGTCTGTTGGTTTGCTTTTGGTGTCATGCCCTACCTCACCTTTGTATGGTGGAATCAGCAAAGCTGAGTCATTGGTTATTGCAGTGCTTTATTGCCTTACTCATATCTTTAACGGAGCAGAAAGAGATTTGTCTCTGAAGACACATTTCATGTAGGATGTTGGTCATTCTTAAATTCACATTGCTTTCTCTTTACAATTTAATCTTGCAAGTCATATTTCTGTATTGTATATAAAATATATGTCTTTGTCTCATAAGACAGGGGCAAGAGAAGTATTGATATTTTTGTGATCCAGAAACACCCTTCATCTTTAAACTGATCCGAGAGAATGATTCAATTACTCTATCCTTAAGCATTCATTGTGAAGCAATTTTAATATTACCAAGACTCTTTCCCAACAAGTTTTCCCTACAAATATATTTTGATGACCCATATAAAGTTTCATTAACTCAGTCCCTGATACAGTAACTGGTAGATAGTAATTACTCAATGATTTGAATGGACTGGTCTGATATTTTATATAAAGCAGCTGAGATTAAATGGAAACATACCTAATGGCCTGGATCTGAAAAGCCAGTGCTAAACCTTGTATAATTAATTCTCAGTAACCAGTGGGTGTTAGCCATTTTGCAGAACATTTGCCATCCGGTGCCCATTTCCCACTACTCATCACTTATTCCCTGCACACCTTTCTTTCCTACTACACTTCTCAAGTGGACTTTTCTGTGACCCTTCCCAAAACTCATACATTGCTTGATTTCTCAGTTTTTCTTAGAGCACTCATAGTGTCAGGCATTTTTTTAATGCCTAAGTTGTCCTTTTGTCTTTTTTTTTTTTTGAGAGTCCGAACGATTGGTAGACAGACAGACAGACAGACTTACAAGCCAGACAGGATTGTATTCAAATCTGGCTGCTATTACCTGCATTCACATTAATAACCCAATATAGAGACTTACTGTCTTCATCTATAAAGTAGATGCAATGGCTGCCTCAAAGGATTCTAATTTGTAGAACAGTAGATTTTCAGTAAATATTCCTTTTTTTTTACTTTCCCTAATTTCCTTTCCCTCCCTAATTCCTGACCTTGTTGTTTGTTTGCTTGCATTTTTCATTTCTTTGCTAATGAAAATTATGTTTCTTTCCATTTATCTCATTGTTCCTGCCCGAATGTGGCCAGCACTGTCCTCCCAGGTACCTTTACCCACACATCTCACTGTCATTATCTCATTGATTATGATATTGAAAGATGAACAGTGATTTTTCACATCCGTGTCCTCTTTGGATTAATGCCCCTGACCTCTTCTGCATGCCTTGGCATCGAATGTACAATAATATACCTCTTTAGTTCTATACTCTAAGTAGTAGAACATTCTGACTCTATAACCTTGTTTTTCATCATTATTTTGCCTAATGGTTGGGTAACAAATGTTTGTCTTTATTCTCATATAACTAGGAAAGAAAACAACCTTAAAAAATAAAAAGGTCTTTCCCCTTTGTTATTCAAGACTAGCATTCTTTAGTGCCTTGCTGTTCGAGATGTGGTCCCTGAATGAGTATTCACATTTGAGCTTATTAGAAATGCAGAATCTTAGAGCCTACCTAGACCTGGTGAGTCAGAATCTGCATTTCCACAAGATCCTCAGTTCATTTCTATGCACAGTAAACTTGAGGACTGCTTTAAACCATACTGATTTAAAAAATTGAAAGCCATTTTCGAACTGGAAAAAAATCAGAAAAATAGAGGCAATATTCAAAAATCATTTATAAACTAGTGAATGGAGGGCTGAATAGACATCTAACTTTTGAAACCTGCCATAATATAAACAATAAACTAATTGCCAGTAAAAGTGACAACCGACAACATCAGCCGTGACAAAGGAGAGGGTTGGGTAGATTTTCCTGCTTAGTGCTGAATGAAGCCATGATAAATGTTGTTCGTAACCACCCTGATGTTATAAAGAAAAAATTACCAAGTGACATATTTCTAGATTAAAAGGAAATATTAAAACTGGCTTTCAATATTTAAAGCTTACTTAACTAGTAACACTTCGCCTGACACTGACTTATGTCATTTTATTTCATTCTTCTTTTGATCCATGCAAATAGTTACATGGTTTAAAATATATTATCATGTCACCTTTTTGAATAGATTTGATGAAAGACTTTTTTAATACTGGGTGATGAACCTTATGGCCAAGCCTTGATGAGACAATGTTTGCAAGAAAGCAGTGAATCCAGGCAAGAAGAAAGCCTTATTTTCCTTTTTAAAAATAATGAAAATGCATTATTTATACCTGCTCTTTCAATATTGTGCTCACTGATAATTAATGAGAAGTTTTGTGACCATGGATTTAAGGTGTTTCCCTGCATGTAAGAGTTGTCCATCTCAATTTTACTCTCAGGATCAAAAAGTAGCAAACTGTAAGTTTTGTTTCCCCTTTGATCGTAAAGATGCAAAGGGTATTGAAAGAAATATTAACATAAAATAAAATTATTTCTGTTCTGCGTGATTTTAAATTTACTCAAGTTATTATTTTTTCTTCTTCTTTGCTTCAAATTCAAAGAACAGGGGTTCCTTTCCCATACTTGGTGTGCAGTGCATCTTTTTTCTCTGAGTTAATTCTCCAAGTCTGGTCTGTCAGCCAGTATAAACAACACTTGATGAATGAGACTCAAGGTGTTTAGTCACCTGAAGCAGCTGTTTGAAGTAACTCTGCACACAGCCTGAGGCCTGTGTTTTCACAGCTGTGAGAACTCTTCAAAAGCTTTCCCTCTTGGCCTAGCTCTTTGCTGTGGCTTTAAACTCTTAGCGCAAAATCTGGACTATTTCAAAAGAGCAGAATGAAACTAGAGACAGTAATTTTGCATGATTTTGAGCCAAAAATGGCCTAAAGTAAATAAATGAAGTACATTTGAAAGTGCTTTACCTAGGTGGGCTATATATCTGAGAATTGTTCTCCCTCTCTGTGTCCCCATATACTCACTTAAAAGGGAGATATGTGGCTGAAACACTATGCTCTGTTTATATGGCAGTATTTTCATTTTCTGTTCTGATTCTGTGACACCAAGGCTAAAACCTTATGAGCTTGGAACTATATGTACCTGAATTAAGTTTAGGAATTGCTAGATGTTTGAGAGAGTTCCAGGCTCATAAATCGACCAAGGGTGATTAAAAATGGCATTCTTTGCCAGCCTGCTTAGGTGATGCAGGCTTTTGAAGTTCCTCTGATGTCTTCGATTGGCCTGGCATGCTTACCTCGGAGCAAACTTAACTGTGACCGCTACATTTGTTATAAGGCTTTGGGCTTCCTTCAGCCTAGTTTAACAACAGCTGTTTTTCTTCCTCTTATATATAATGAAAAAGACATAGTTGCTTCTTACAAAGAATCTCGTTTCTTCTTTACTAAAATGATCTAAGGGTCATTTCTGCTCAGAACAACAAACTTTTTTTTTAATTCAAGGATTTTATTTCTAAATTTGGTAGATAGCTATTTCCTTTTTGGAGCTACTTGGTGTTATGCCAAGTAAAGGATACTTGACTTCTATAAAATTTTCATGTGATTTACAATAAATAGTCTTCCAACTATTCTCCCTTTTTAATTAAACAGAATCATTTGTATGGTTTATCCATTCGCTTTACAAATATGTATTTAATGTCTGATAGGTGCCAAGAACTGGGTTAATTGCTGAGAACATAGGAGGAAAATAGACAAGGTCCTGTCACCATATGGCTTAACATCTAATTGGGAAAGAATGCATTAAATAAGTAACAATCAAAATAGGTCTGCGAAGAAAGAGCTGGAATAGAATGAGAGCAAATAATCCTTAACTGAATCTATCTTACTTCCTCTGAAGCTATGCCTTTAAGATAATGCTAAAATCAACACTGACAATGAATTTTTATTGTAATGTTATCTTAGTGCATTAGTTATTATGAGAAAGTCTAGTTTTTATCATTATGGTTTTCACATTGACTCATGCATACTTTGGCCCTTATATGTTTCTGAATCTCGTTTTTCAAAAATATGTTGAAATTTAAGTGCATTTTTATTATCCTCAAATTCTTTTGTAAAATATTCAGAGTACTTGATATAGCACAGAATTAAGGAACTATGGGATTTATGCCAATTTGTTTAGCTATATATTCTGCTCTGAATGATTTCCTAAGAGAAAGGTAGAGTCAGATTAAATTCACCCATTCATTTATTCATTCTTTACACAATTGATTGACTGCCTACTATGTGCATTATTTGTTCCTGAAAATACAATAATAAATAAATCACATCTCTTGTATTTGTAAGCTAACAACTATTTCTGTAACTAGTAAACTCTGAAGTTTCAGTGACCTGACAATAGTGGGCACATTACAGCCTAAGGATTCTCGCTTGGGTTTTAAACTCCTTGAGCTAAGAATGGTTATTTCTTTTTTAAGTGACTGAAAAAAAATCAAAACAAGAATACTATTTCATAATATGTGGAAATAATAAAATTCAAATTTCAGTGCCATAAATAAAGCTTTAATGGAACACAGCCACATCCCATCACTTCTATATTGTCTTCAGCTGCTTCTGCTCTATGACAGCAAAGCTGAGTAGTTGCAACACAGTCCATACGGTGCACAAAGCTGAG
Source organism: Vicugna pacos (assembly GCF_048564905.1). Classification (NCBI taxonomy): domain Eukaryota; kingdom Metazoa; phylum Chordata; class Mammalia; order Artiodactyla; family Camelidae; genus Vicugna; species Vicugna pacos. The sequence goes on from NC_132991.1 coordinate 24,444,010, forward strand.
AATGTTTACTGTCTGGTCCTTGACCGGAAAAGATTGCTGACCCCTGGCCTCACGTAACAGAAGTTCATTTCTTATGATATAGTTGTCCCTGATCCATACGTGTCCCTCCTCAAAGTAAAGATTTAGGGACCCAGAGTCCCTCCATTTCTGGTCTCTGGAAGTCGTATTTAACATGACATTCCATAGGTGTTGGGCTTATTTAAACACGCTGGAAGGACAAGAGCAAATGGTTAATGTATGAGCAATTTTTTTGAACCAGGCCTGGGTGTATGAGATGCACTGATCTAGTTCAGAATGGTTTAGCTAGAAGGCAATATTGTAGCGACATTTAACTGTAGATGAGCTTGGGAAATGCAGTCTAGCTTTACGTCAAAGAGTAAGAGGAAAAGGGTTTGGCAATCAGCCACCAACTTCAGCTGTAAACTTTCCCCCCAAGGTCCTTAACAATTTGAGGCAGACAAATATACAGAGATAATTATATTATTCTGTAACGATTTAATTAATTGAATTATACCAAAGGTAGAGTGGAAGCAGGGGAAAAGATTATTTAAAGATTTCTACAAATGGTAAACTTAAGAAACTGGCTACCAAAGAAAGGTAGAATAGCATGCAAAATTATAATAAGTTCCAGTTTCTATAAATTACTCTGGAACTCTGCGAAGCCATTGGAAGTATCTAATTTAGCATGGATGAACCAGGGAAGCAATTACATAGGGCCTATCATTTTTATGATGAAAATAATAAAAGCTGCTATTTATTGAGCACATACTATGTTTAAGAAACAAGAAGTATTCACATAATAAATACTTTGTTAGTCACCACAATCCTATAAAATCATTATTTTCACCATTTAACAATGAAAATAGTAACACTAAGATAGATTAAATGTTTTCCTCAAGGTCACATTCCTAGCAAATTGGAACTTTAAGCCACATCTTTCTGAATCCAAAACGTGTGCCCTTCATTCTCTGTCACACTGTACAAAGAGAAGGAAGCAGAATGGACAACAGGAGAACACCCCTCCTGTAGAGAGTAATTTGCAAACAAATAACGACACTGGGTACAACAGAATACATGGAGAACAATAACTCTGGGTGATTGACAACATCGAGGAGAGGTAGATGGCAAAGATAAAAAGGCAGTTTGGACTTCAGCCTGGAGTTGTGGGGATCCAGGAAATATTTTTTATGTGGGAGGGTAACATGATCAAATTTGAGTTTCTGAGAAATAATTTGGATGTCTAGTGAAGGACATGTTTGACTAGAGAGATGACAGAATTTTTGAAGGGACAGGTAAAACAAGCAAATTTCTTAGACTATATCATTCATGAAACAGAATATTGATTAGAATTTCCCTTATCAACTAAATTTTAATGTGACTCATTTCAAGGAAGAAATAACTAAATACTATGAGTTTTTGAAAGTCACCTTTTTTTTTTTTATTAGTGTGTGATAGACTCAGATTACCAAAGTTACCATGGGTTAATCTGTGACGTGGCTTTGATTCACAAAACATGTAAGGAAGACTAGGATCTTCATTATTTTTTTAGGTGGAACTTTTATAGAGCTGAAAACAGCAAAAAAGAAACCCCTCATGGACATTAATGCAAGCATTACCTGGCATTTGTACAAAAATTTTATGAGTTCTTTCTCACCATAAAGGGCAGTACTTTTTTATTACTCAATTTAATTAAAATTTGCTCGAGACCACCTATGTGACCCAACCATTTCTCACTTCCACGGTCCTAGCAGAGAAGGGCTCCTAAGATCTTTATTTTGAGAATATCCAATATTTTCCTTCACTCACCTCTCTAGATTTGTGGAGCAGACTATTGGTCTTCTTGAAAATGTTGTATATTTACACCCAAATCTTTTTACCTGGTCAATTAGTACTTCACCTTTTAGTTTTCATATTTCTAAGATGTAATGTTTTGTTGTGTAATTGATTACCTCACAAGTCAATGGTATTAGATAGAACTTGAATTTTATATTTGCCATATTTTTCAAGCATAAGCACACTTCAGATATTAAATCAATAATATCAAATTTGAATTTGGTTTACTCTAAAGCTATTCTATTGCAAAAGGACCCCAGGGTATGTGCACATTTTCTGAGCTGCATGTAGCTGTATTTTGTTGATCAGAACCATGTTTTCTCTTAAAATGTTCTCTTATGAACAGAGATTTACTTGAGTTCTATCCTTTTTTACTGTCTTTGTCATTGATCAATGTACTGCCAATCAATCAGTAAAGGTTAGCTAATATTATTCAAAGTAATAATAATTTCATACTTTTTGAAATAAGACTCATCCTTATTGTGTACCAAGAGGGTTTGGATGGGGATAATTTTTTGAGGAAATAAAGATGATCGCCATGCCTTTTCTACAGCACTATAAAAATCAGTACCAACATTAACAAAGTTTATGTGCAAGTTTATATACATAATATGTATATGTATGTGAATATATAAACACACATATATGTATATAGAGTAAATATATATTTATACATAAACTTGTGTTATATATCTATTGTCATAATATAAATGTAAATATTTTAACATATGTATATACATTTATATATTCAAATTTTCCATTAAACATTAATATCAATATTTATAATAAGAATTGGTAACAAAGCATCACCACCTCTCTTAGGTCAGGTTCTCAAGGAAACAGACTTTGAGAAAGGAATTTGCTTACATGAAGACTCTGTAGTTTCCTCTCTGGATAAGAAAGAAAGGCAGCTGGTCTGGGCAGAAGGAGATGTTAAATTATGATGCTATCTCATCAGAGGTCTTGACCGATCCCACAGGAAACTTGGAGTCTTGAATGCCTTCGCACACTTATCCCAAATTGAGGCAGAGAAATTGGACTTTTGTATTCCATTATTAGTCACTGAATGTGACCTTGTCCCCAAGGAGGGGTGTTGACCTTGTGCAAACAGTTCCTTCAACCTACCATAATCCTGAGGGAGAAGCTTGGCTGTGGGCACCAGATGCCAGTGCTTCCAGGTCTGAGGGGATGAGTACTTTGATTTTCAAGGATTTATCTGGGCTGTGTCCCAAAGTACCCACCACAGTTCACTTTTTGTATCACTCAGACCCACTTCTTATAATATGTTCATCTCAACTGGGACTAGATCTGTCAAGATTCTGGTTGATCAGTTTTATGGATATTTACAGAAAAGATGAGTGGCATAAAATACAGTCCTCACTATTGCAGCTGGTATCAGTTCAGCAATGACATTCAAGATTATCCTGCCTGGTCTAGACGTCACTCACCCTGGCTAGTACCTCTGCTGGTCTAGAAAACTTACTTAGTGGGATGACCCAGACTCTCACCTTAAGAAGGATGACTCTGACCATCACACACTTATTAGACCAAGACTCCTACACTTGTTCATTTGTTGTCAAACAAACCACCCAGTGAATCACTAAATGCAAAGTGTATCCTTCCCCGAGTCCATGAGCAACACAAGTTCTGTCTTTTCCTGATGTCCATTAATTACCCCTGCCAGACTGATGACTTCTTTCCTTATCTCCTAGTCTGTTGGGACAAGAAGCCCAAAGTAACTGGATGTCAGTCATAGATGAAGTTTAATGGACTCTTGCTATGTCCCCAAGTGAAAACATTTCTCTTGTGAGCAACAAGATCTCTAAACCCATAAATCCCAGAGTTATAGGGCAGAAAGCACAGATTCTCCCAATAGATTACTAGGAGTGATGACAAGTGAAGTCAGGCCTACTTCTGTTTGGTTCCTGGAGCCGTGCATTTATGTATTGGGAATAGAGCACCGTGTAATGGTAATTGATTTGGGATGTATACTGCATCCTGAAGTATGATGCCTGATCCAGTCAGATTATTACCTCAATATGGTCTTCAGTTGTACTTTCTGAAGGCTGTCCCATTATTCTTACAGGCATATAGTTTCTGAATTATGCAGTATGTTACTGGATTGGCTAATCCCATGACCATGTGTCCAACTGCTATACCTTCTTTGCAGTAAAGTGGTTTCCTTGGTCTGATATAATGTTATTCAGGATCTCAATCTGAAAGCTCTCAATAGTAGTGCTGGTTAAGGCCCCACAAGCAGGAAAGGCAGGAATTAGTACTGGTTTTAATCAAGACAAATAGTTGCTCCTGTCAAGAAAACAGTGGAAGAACTCTGCCAAGGACCAAATATGTCCATTTCAGTTATACTTCCGGAGTCTAGAGATAGGATCACCAGGTGTATCTATTTGCTCAAAAGACCCTCAGTGAGCTGGACCCAGACCAGGATTCCATTTATTACCTGCCTTCCATACATTCTCACTTAAGCAGTTCTATGGGTTTCAACACCAACTCAGACCCTTTGCCATGCAATTCTTGGTAAATTTGGGTAGTTTTCTTTCACCAGTGTGCAGTTTCCAAATAAGTAATCAAGATTTCTTTCAGAAAAAGCTGAAGGAACAACTATCATACAAAATTGTGCTATTGTAAGTTTCTTTCTTGGGACCCATCTCTTAAGGTGTCAAAGGTTTTCATGTCTGAAAACTGGCTCAAGTCCATTTGTACAATGGAATACTACTCAGCCATAAAAAATCACGACTTTTTATTGGGATGGTTACCCTCAATCTCATCTTCCATCCTCGATGACAGTTGATTGCATAAATTAATCAAAATTCATGTTGACTGCTTATCTGTCTTTTCTCTAGGGTTCTGTGTGCTATTAAAATGTTCATAGCTCCTTATATGTGGGGACGCCCTAGCCATCATTCTGACATTGCTACTCATTAAGAAATTGAACACACTTTGCTTCTGACAATTAGTACCCAATTGCCTCTGTTATTTCAGGATGCTATCATCCCAATTGCTATGAGGAAGCCCAGTACTGTAAATGCATCTTTATTATCCCTGGCTTAGAAAGGACATCCACCGCTGAGGTCCTTGGAGCTGCTGGTGCCCCTTTCCCTAGTGCATTCTTTATTGCTTTTGTAAATGGAGTGTCGTATAGTGCCTCCCATGCAACATATTTGACAGTGTGTTTTCCCAGCCTCACACAGTATAGCCACTGTATCATGATTGCTTCTCTGAGTTTTTGTGTCCTTCCTTGAACTGAATTCTATAGCTGTTCTGGTATTTTTCTTCACTTACAGTGAGCTGTCATGTCTTCCAGCTTCTAGGGCTCACTGTAGTAGTGTAGCACCTTCTCTGGGGAATCTTGTCGAGGTGTAAATTCTGTACTGTGATAATGAAAGTTCTCCCATACTGACAAACTCTCCCTTACCCAGCCATGTTCTACTCTCCTTGGTTTGGTGTCCTCAGGATCCAGTCTCATGCATAGTCCCCTGGCTCTCACCCCTGTGTCCTGAATAGGTCCTGCTGTTCCTTCAGGTAAGTCTCATTTATCCCTTAGCAGCCTAGCATATCCCTGGCTGGTTTATTTTATTATTTAACCCTAGTTATTGGTCCTATTATTAGAAAGAGAAGTGGGGATACATCCTAAGTGTTCATCTATTGTCTTGCAAGATGGAAGTGTCTACATCATCATCAAGTAAAGGCGTTAGCACTAGTTTTTGGCAGGGAAGAGGGACCCACTTTTGCTTACTCAGAGTTTCAGGATTCAAGATTGTTGAGAATATCCATTCAGATGTCTTGATATCAAGTTTCAGGGTCCCCTTTCAACACAATGAGAGCTCTGACTTTGATGTGTCAGGCTTATCAGCACTGAGGATTCAAACCTTCCCCAGAGCTCTACCGTTCTAATATTCTAGTCCTGCAGGTATTCTTTAACATTTTCCTAATTCTGGCTGTGGGAGATTAGAACCCTTTTACAGGCAACTAAAGGCCTTCTGATTTCTACAATTACTCGTAAATTTGTGATTACTTACCTCACCTTTTTACTGTCTTTCTCCAATGCATTGGTAGCCCCCAGCAATGATTCTTTGAGTCTGTAGTCTTTATAATTACTTATCCTCCGAACTTCACAATCACTTAAAATACTGAACCCACCAATCCATCCCTATCCACTGATACTTCCTATCAGGGTAGCCTTCCTGAAAGTTTTGACACTTGCACCATGCCATAAGCCGGAGGCTATCAGTCCTGCATCTACTACCACTAATGCCAGTCTAATGCCAATCTCTCAATGCCAGTCTGGTGACTGCCAGTTTCAAATTCCTTTTTAGAGTCTAATGCCTTGGACCACCTCTGCCACCACCTGTATTAAGTCGTGTTCTCAGGAACAAACTCTGAGGCTGAAATTTGTGTTCAGTAAGAGATTTGTGTTCAAGTATTTTCAGAAGCAACACAGTAAATAGTCAAGGAAGGAGCACTGAACAGAGGGAGAAGTTGAACCGTGGTCCACTTGCAATAAAAGCCTTAGCCAATCTAGAAGGACCCCTTAGAGCTAAGATATCCCTGTAGAGTTTCCCAAAAAGAGGGGAAAATTGTGAACCTTTGTAGTCCCTCCCCCACTGAACAGTCATAAAGTGTGAGGATAAAGCATACACTTGGGTGGGGCAGCCTCCTCACCTAAGGGCAATTTCCATGGAGGGACTCAGCTTTCAGCCCTCATCAGCCAATCCTCCAAGCAGCTTGGGAAATGAATGAAAGGAATACTGAGTCTCGAAGTGAGGAGAGAGATATTAGTAGTGAACTACCTAATTTACTAGCCTAAAATACTATATCTATTAAAAATTGCCCACATAAGTTAATTCTTGAGTTGCATGAAACCATTACAAAATGGTTTGGATAATTGTTCTCACCTTAAGGAATGTTGGCTATGAGACTGATGGAAGAATTGTGAGAATAATTTATGTTGCTTGCTCCACCAAAGGCAATAGTCTAGACAGCACATACACATAGATAGAATGAGATAAATATGATATAGAAAGAAGTAATTATCCCCATCCATCTCCATCAATTCTCATCCATATCAAAGAGACTACATGTAAGTGCAAGGTTATATGCTGCATATACCAGAAAACCTGGTAGTCCTCCTTTTTCATAATCATTTTTGAAAATAGTTACAATGGAAGCGTATCCACTGCTTTAACTTGGAAAATCAGTGATAAGCCACCTTGAATCTTTTCTAACCAAATTCTCTGTCTCTGCCAACCATGTAGTTAGTTAAAAAGGACAAGTTATAGGCACATGAAGAGAAACAGAATAAATAAAATGAATATAAAACACAATTACATGGTGATGATTGCTTGTGATGAGTCCTACAATAAAAAAATTAAGGAGATTAAAGACATAGGGATTTTTGGCATGGTGGAATTTTGGATAGTAGAGATGGTTACCCAAGGAATGTACCATTTTCACAGCAGTCAGAATGGCCTTCATCAAAAGTGTAAAGTCTACAAATAATAAATGCTGGAGAGGGTGTGGAGAAAAGGGTAGGAATGTAATTTGGTGGAGCCACTATGGAAAACAGTCTGGAAGTTTCTTAAAAAACTAAAAATAGAATTACCCTATGATCCAGCAATCCCACTCATGGGCATATTACCAGAGAAAATTATAATTTGAAAAGACACATGCACCTCAGTGTTCACAGCAGCACTATTTACAGTAGCCAGGACATGGAAGGAACCTAAATGTCCATCAACAGATGACTAGATAAAGAAGTTATTTTACACACACACACACACACACACACACACACACACACACACACACACAGGAATATTACTCAGCCATAAAAAATAATGAAATAATGCCATTTATAGCAACATTGATGGACCTAGAGTCCATCATACTAAGTGAAGCAAGTCAGACAGAGAAAGACAAATATCATATAATATCATTTATATGTGGAATCTAAAAGAATGATACAAATGAACTTATTTACAGTAGAATCACAGCCATAGAAAACAAGCTTATGGTTACCAAAGGGGAAAGAGGGGGAGGGATAAATAAGGAGTTTGGGATTAACAGTTACACACTCTTATATGTAAAATAGATAAACAACAAGGACCTACTGTATAGCACAGGGAACTGTATTCAATATCTTGTAATAACCTATAATGGAAAAGAATCTGAAAAAGTATAACCAAATCACTTTCCTGTACACCTGAAACTAACACAGCATTGTAACTCACCTATGCTTCAGTTAAAAATAAGAGAACTATATAAAAAAATAAAATAAAGAATGTACCATTTGCCACAGACCTGGAGGAGGTAAAAGAGCCTTTGCAGATACCAGGAGGAGAAGGGCCCCAGAAAAAAAGAGTAGAAAGTGCAAAAGCTATTAGGTGAAAGCACATGCCTGTGTGTTCAAGGAATAGGAAAGAGTGGAGGGAGGAGTGATGGTGTGAGTGTGGGAAAGAGTTTTAAGCCACTGTAAGGACTTTGGCTTTTACTCTTAGTGAAATGAGAAGCCATTTGGAGCAGAGGAGTAACAAGATCTGATTTTGTTTTAAAAGGACCACACTTACTGCCATGCAGAGAGTAGAAGCAGGAAGGCCAGGGCAAAAGTGGGAAGATCAGTTCGGAGGCTGGTATAATAATTCAAGCAAGAAGTAATAGGGAAGAATACGATGATAGCTGTGGAATTTTTGAAAAGCAGTCAGATTTTGGGTGTATTCTGAAGGTAGAGCTGCCAGACTATTCTGTAAAGTATGAGTGAAATAGAGTCAGAGATAAATTCAAATTTGAGGGATTGAATTGGAGAGGTGGTGATGCCACTTCTAAGAGTGGAAATACTGTAAAAGGGGAAAGTTTGGTTTTGAGAAAAGACCAGGAACCCAGTTTTAGCATGTTAAGTTTGGCATTGCCCTTAGATATCCAAATGAAGGTAACCCATCAGCAACTGAACACATAAGTAGGGAGTAGGTCTAAACTGAAAAATATACATTCGGAGCATTACTACATTAAAGAGTTCTGGGGGTGCAGATGAATAAGAAACAGAACTAATAAAAGGGCATGCTGTGTACTCAGGCTTGTTGAAAGTTCAGGTTCCTGGAAGACTGTGACTATATCATTCTATCAGTGATACTCATTTGGAAAAGGATCATCATTTGCATTGCTTTTTAAAGCTTATGTATAAAATGTTCATACTGATATTGTTCTTAATACTGAAGCAACAGTGCAAAAAATATAAACTACTCAACTTTTTAACACCTAGAATACGGAATAGATCATCATCTGTAGAATCTAAGCTCTTCTTACATAAGCAAATGTGGCACCTAATTTTGCTTTAAACAATTTAATGTCTCTCTAGCCCCTTGATTAATTTGGGCACTGTCTTACAGATTTCATTCCTCTCATTTTTGACTTTCATGTTGTTGAACTATAATGCCGTTAACATCTATTTCAAGTAATTTCCCCTTGCTGGTGATTGATGTTAGATACAACAATTATGATGCCAACGTTGGGGATAATTCTTCACAGATGTTGTCAAATTACAGGTTAAATGGGAAAAAGAGTTTCTGTCTTCCGGCCACCCACTCTTCATTCCCTTGAAATAGGTGCGTGGTGCTGTGTATCCTGTGCTGTAGGTATGCCAATTCCCCATCCTGTCGCTCATCTGGTTTAAATGACTTCCATTTGCTCTTTCACAGACTGACAGAATGTTATGTTCAGAGTGCTTTACAGGTACCAAAATGCAGTAATTCAACCTTGAATTTTAACTGGCAAAGGGAAGCCCATTGGGTCTGGCACAGTCATGCTGATTTTCCCCTTGTTATAAATAACATTTGCCATTACTAATAAAAGAAAGAAATGATATGATGGCTGTGATTTGCTTCAAACCATTACGGAGAATGAAAGTGGTCTTGATAACTGTTAAGCCTGGATGATAGGTACATTGTGTCTACTACTTTATCTGTTTAATTTTACATTAAAAATAAAAATAAAAGCAGAATTCATGTTATTTTAACCCTTCATAAACCTTTATGTTCTCATAGGAAAGAAATACAGAAATTCCACAGGTAATTCTCCTCTTGGTTATTTAAAATAATGAATTCATTTTTTCTTGGTCATTCAGTTTGGACCAGCGGATTATGGTACAGCATTCCTTTAGTTTTGCATTTATTTTTATAAGTGAGTTCATTGCAGTTCTCAGCAGGGAAAGAGGGAAGGATATGAGATGAGGGACAAAGGAAAGTGAAGGAAACTTGGGTTGCCAAGTGAACACATTAAGATTAGAAAAAAAGGTTTGGAGATTTAGGTTTTAGCCTCACTGAACAGCTGACATATTTTAAGCCAGAAAAAAATTTGATCTACATTTTAGCTGAAATTTCTCCACCTGGATAAACTGAGGGTGGTTATTTGAGGTATTCCCATAGAGGTGTCAGAAGGCTCTTGTAACAAATGTCGGTCCAGAATGTAAACTTAAAGATGCTCTGTATCTCCCATTGGAGCAGGAATAATGACAGATTTTTTTTGTTGTTGTATAGTATAATTTATTTTACATACAGTCTTCCTACTCAAAGTAGAAATAGTATAAGTGACAAATTTCTTTTGTTTCTTTGAACTACATGTCATCAAACATTCACCTGATGTAACCTGATATATCTTGGCAGTATTTCATTAAAGGAATTCCACCAATAAAGTGATCTACTATTTTTTTGGTAAATCTCTAGAGAGAATATTGCTTTCCTTTAAATCACTTGCCAATATCTCAAACTATAGTAATCAAGAAGTATTTCCAAGTGTCTAATTGAAATCCTTACCACTGCAATTTAGTATCATTAACCTTGAATTTTCAAGATATTTTCACCAATCTTATTTTATCATTCTTATTATTTTCTTAATGACTTGGATATAATTTTACTTGTAATAACTTGAATGAATTACCAGACTTTCCAGGCAAGAGGTTGAAAGAGAAAGGGAGGAAGATGGACGTGGAAGAACCCAAGAATTTGGGAACTTGCCTGTGGTTTGACTCGTCTCTGATATGGGGCACACAACCCAGGTATCTTAAAAGGGAGGATAAATCTAAGCTTTCTCAATACCTGTATTCAAGCCAATACAATCTTAAGGTAAGGTATGGCAACTGAAGTCTCCAACCAATTGTTTAACTGAATATTGAGTCTTCCCAGTTTGTATTAGTGACTAGGGGTATAAAGAAAGGAGGACAGTTTGTGTGTATGTGTGTGTGTGTGTGTGTGATTATTGGAGTCAGAAGAACTAAACAAAATTGTGGGAGATCAGTTACAAATATTCTTTGCCTTACCTTGTATCCACACCCTTTGTGATATGACTTTGCAGCTCTTCTCACTCAGCAGTAGACCCTGTTGTTCCATTCCTTGTGTCTGGGTTGGCCTTGTGACTTGCTTTGGCTGATGGAATGCAAGCTTGCATGCTGTCTCACAGACCTCTGCTAATGTGATGTGTGCAAAGCTAGGCTAACCTGCTCAAGGGGGGCATATATAAATGGAGAAAAACTGAGATACCCAACCAACCCCAGAAACAAAGCCAGTAGCTAAACATCACTGAGGGAGCCAGCAGAGACCAGAACAACTGAGCAGCTAAGCCCAGTCTCTACCATAGACTGTTGGAATCATAAATAAATAGGTGTTGTTTTAAGTTGAAATTATTTGTAACACAGCAACAGATAACAGATAGAAGGATGCTAAGATCACTAACAAATTAGCTTGTGTTCAAGGTAAAATTCCTTTTCCAGCAGGGATACTATAATGCAAGTCAGGAAACAGAGACAATCATGTACATTCAAAAACTATAAACAAGGTGAAACAAATTATTGTGACTCCATAACTGCAGTAATTAGAATTGACCTTAAATTTTGAATTTGTTAGCCATCTTGGTTAATTTAGTATCACTGACAAATAGCACACTTTCTCAAGGAGAAGTATTTCTCAAAAAGAAATATTTCTCAAGGAGAAGGGGACTGCTATTTTCATGTTTTACTAGATAATTCCTTGCTCATGGAACTGAAGATTAGGATGTTTAGTGTCTCCGGCCCCTAAATATTACGTGCCAGTAGTAGTTCCCTGACATCTGTGCTCACCCAGGTGTTTGGAAGTTCCTTAAGATAATGTAATGCTCAATGAAGAAATTAAATGCCAATTCATTATTCTTGAGAAAAGCTGTGTGCTTATTTATCTATTTTGACTTTGAAAGGTGAATAACTATTGTTTGGATTATAGATACAATTAATTGAGAAATAGGAACTGTGTATTCTGTTGCTCATTCTGAATACCCAGCACCTATCAGAGTGCCTGGCACATAGTAGGCATCAAAAAAGTACTTTTTAATTGATCAATCAATGAGGAAGGAAAGGAGAAATTTAACTGCTCCTGCACTGAAGCATTCATCCAAGTCTGTTTCAAGTGCTGTTTTTTTAATGTTTGCAGAGGCCAGGAAGACTGTCTAGGCAGCCAGTCTGAACTAAATTAAATCATTTAAGTGAATACTTTTACTGTCTAAACAAGGAAGTTGACAATTGATTGCTATAATTTCTAAGTCCTATACATATATCATCTCATTTAATCTTCCCAATAAGCAATGGTATAGTATTATTTTTATCCCAATTATATTTCAAAAAAACAATGGAATAAGGACTTGAGGAAATAGTGGTTAAATAAAGTTGATCAGCACACTTGTAAAGTGTATAATTTAGTGGCATTTAGTACATTCACAATGTGGTACAAGAGTCACAGCTACCTAGTTTCAAAATATTTCACCACTTCCAAAGAAACGTGGTAGTCATTAAGCATACACTCCCCATCCCTTCAACACCCCTAGCGCCTGGTGATCAGGTCATCACTAATCTGCTGTCTGTCTCTATGGATTTAACTATTCTAGATATTTTATACAAATAGAATAATACAATATGTGACCTTTTGTGCCTGGCTTTTTACTTATTTTTGAGATTCATCCATGTTGTAACATGCATCAGTACTTCATTCCTTTTTATATCTGAGCAATATTCTATTTTATAGCTATACCACATTTTTTAATGCATTCATCCATTGATGGACTTTTGAGTGGTTTCCATGTTTTGGCTGTTTGGCTATTCAACAGCTGTTTTCAGTTCTTTGGTGTATATACATAGAAGTGGAATTGTTGAATCATATGATAATTTTACATTCTAGGTGAATTCTTGATAAAGGTGTTTGTATGATACAAAAAGGGTGTTAACTGATATAAGAAGGCATCACAAAATGCTACTCTTTGGGACACTGTTTGATGCAGTGGCAGCAAAAGGCACATATTAGGGAAGGTGAGAGAGAATGCTAAAGAATTACACAGGAAGTTGGTCATGAAAGACCTGTGGACTAAAGAGCTTAGACTTTACCCCATGGAGAACTTTCATGGTGAAAATTCCAACTTTCAGACTGAAATCTACCTAGTCCATGAGCCAAACTCAATAAAAGTGGGTAGCTTATATAAGCACTTGGGTGTCCAAATTTATTTAGATTTCTAAGCCTAATTATGAAAATTATTCAATGATGACCTATATTGGAGATCAAATGGCAGTCAGCAAAGAGAGTTATATAATGAGTTTTGTAGAATAGAAAAGTCATATGGCCATAATATGGGTGATGGATTACAGGGCAGTGATGGGAATGAGGTTTCATTTAAAAGCAAAAAGAGAGTACATTGGTCAGGCAAGACATGCTGAGCTTGAACAGAGGCAGTGCAAGCGGGAATTATGTGGAAGAAGCATCCTGTGGAGATTTTAAAGGATAGATCTCTTAGTAGTTGTCGCCTAGTTAGATTTGGTGTTTGAGGAGGCAATAGATAACAAAGATAACTTGAGTTAGACACAGCAAATGCTACTGGGACAACTTATGAAAACCTACTATTGTGTGAACCAACATAAATATTTTAGGCCATGAAAAATACTATTTTTTTATATTACCTCATGAAAATTAAACCAATGGCTTCTTTTCTCCTAATAGATAATGCAAAAAAACCCTTCTCAAATTGCTAGAGATGCGTTGAGGAAGGCCAACACTATTTCCACTTGACAAGTTATAATTGACTTGTTTCCAATGTGAGCATGTAAACACAATGATAAATATCACAGTCATGGTTCTTTGGTATCATTCTGTGCTCATCAAAAAACTTAAAAGTTTTTAAGTTCATTGCTTACATGAATGGAGGGAGGTGAAGCGAACATTAAAGCCCAGAGAAACACTGAAGAAATAAAAAAATAATGTCTTTCAAATTAAGTGTGAGTCCATGGTTTTACCAAAGTCTCTCAACTTTGGCACTATTAACATAACATTAACATGTTTGGACCAGGTAACTCTTTGCTGTGAGAGACTTACCTGCCATGATTGTAGGATGTTTAGAAGCATCCCTGGCCTCTATTCACTAGAATCTCCTTGTGACATTCAAAAATGTAGACATTGCCAGCTGTCCCAGGGGTTGTAAAGTCATCCTAGGTTGAGAATCTCTAATAAATCAAGAATGGTTAACATGTGGAGTGTTCATTAAAGCAAAACCTTCTCCTTTTGTTACCCAATGTCAATCAGTTAATTGGCAAAAGTTGTTTTGCTTATTTTTCCTCTGATTGAATGTGTCAAATTCACAAGTTGATATTATAACCATAATCAGTATAAAGTGTGACAGTGTCTAGTATCCAGGTACATCCTATAGTCATTCAAAAAGATCATTTAGTAGGTTATTATTATTGTTGATGCCCTCTCCTCACTTTGCATTGTACTAAGCTCTTTGGAGGATACAAAATAAAGCCCGTTCTTTTAAATAGTTAATAATGTCTTTGAACTTGACAGTGATGCCCCCAGATGTCTATACAGGAATTATTTAGATGGTGATTTGTTGGTAAGTGGGAATCAAATTTATCATAGTGTTACTCATATAGCAAGCAAAAATATTTTTTGTTTGCTTTGTAATTAGACTGTGTATTCATTTGTGGAGGCCTGTGTGGTAAAGCTAATGGTATTCATAATGAGGAGGATTAAAGTCCTTTCCCATTCATGGCCATGTCTATGTGACTCAATTGGAGTGGGGGTAATGTAGATTGAAAACTAAAGCATAGTTTTAAGAAATATCAAAATGAGGATGAAAAGAAAAGCAAGGGCAGGTCTAGAGAATATCCCTTAGAAACGTTAAGTTGGAAATAACGTTATGGTAACTGATTAGAGAAAAGCCTGTGGCATAACGCCCTGGTCAGTGACAGTATAACTGCTGAAAATAATAGAGATTACCTGTAAAATAACTTGAGATGAGCTTGACTAGGCTGATAGAACTTTTGTGGCCAAATAGTTCAAATCCTGAACTATGAAATTTGTTTTTGAATTCCCACATGATATATTTACATTCACATGAAAGAATATCTCCTTGTACTTTTGACTATCATTCACTTTCACTCATTAAAAAAAAATAGCCAACTCAAAGTAAAGATTGGATTCTATTCATCTTTTAGCCTGATATTTGCCAGATTCTATGCTGATGCTTTGCATCTAAGAAGAATATCACATAATCCGTAAGACTGAGAATCTCCCAATTCTGGGGAAGAGATAAAGAATAAACTAATAGTCGCATGTTTGTGTAAGTGCTATGAATAGTGGGGTGTTTAGGTTATATAAGGAGAAAAACACCAAGTCTTTCTGTAAAACTTTTGTGAAAAGTTGAGTATTAAAGAATGAGCAGAATTTCCTCTTATGAAACAAGAAGGAAAAGGCTTTCGATGGATTTATATACATAAGGAGACAAGTTAGTATGCAGCATGTTTCAAGAAGTTCAAGTAGGTTGGTGTCATTGAAATGAAATACAGAGACTGGAAGAAGATGAATCTGGAAAATGTAAAAGAGCTATATCATTATGGGCATCAAATGCCAAGGTAAAGATTCAAGGCTTTACACTGTGGGCAACTGAGGACCACTGAGGCTGGGAAAGATTTCCTGATATTTGTGTTTTAAAGCATTAACCTTTACATGGAGCATAAATTAGAAATACTGGAAGACCAGATGCAGCTTGACTAGCTAAGAGTCTGCTGTGAAGAGGGCGTGAACAAAAGCAATGGCATTTGGGATGGAGACATCCTCATGAGTGGGTTTGATGGATTAAATGATCATCTAGAAAGAACTATGAAGGAGGTGGGGGTGTTATGCTACTTGGAAGGGCATGTTAAATAGGACTGTAGCCAAGACTTTCTATCTGGTCATAAAATGTATTTCTTCCCTTCCTCATCATAGGACCATTGAGATCTAGAGTAAATTTGGCAGCTTCCCTCCCAGTTTTTGATGATCATGTACTGAGTTTTAGCCAATGGAATATGACAAACAGTGATTTGAGTCCCTTCTAGACCAGGCCCATGTGATCCTCTGGTGGTTTCTCCTCCTGCAGAGCAAACATACTACTGAGTCCAAACTCGTTCTGCTTGCCACATGACAGGTCAATAAATTGAGAGATGAGGTGTTGGGGGAAGGAATGATGACTTTATTCAGAATGCCAGCAGACTGAGAAGACAGTGTCCTAGAGAGCCATCTTACCCAAGTCGGAATTCAGGCTCATTTTATCCTTAAAGAGGGAGGGGGTGTGGTTGGTTGTTGCAAACTTCTTGGTGTCAGAATCCTTTTTTCTTGCAGCTATTCACATATGTCAGGTCACAATGTTCCTGTAAACCTCCAACAAGACAAATATTCTCTGTTCTGCAACTTCTTGTCTCTATGTGGATGGAAAATTGTTTTATCTTTAAAGGTCAGAGCTTTGAGAATGGGCTATCCCATATATTTTAGGCTATAAGCAACATTCTTTTACAATGGTGCAGAACAATCATGACTAAACATAGGCAACAGAGCACAGGGTTAGAGCTAAAGGAACATATCTAATATGGAGTCAGATTTGTTCTCTCCTACTGCAGACACAGACAATCTTGGTGACATTGGAAGCCACCTGTTGAAGAGGCACAAGAGTACAGGGTGGACAGGGACTATGTCCTTAAAGCAGTAGTTGGAAAAGAACTGCTCCAAATCAGGAACATTAATTTTTACTTTACATCAGTTAAACATATACTTTTGGGTTTGTTTGTTTAGGTAGTTAACCACACCTTAACTAATATAAGGCCTTGCATGAAGAAGGTCCACCATGATATTACAATGTTTCTCCTTTTATTCTTATTGTAATATTTCTATAACTATAGGCACCTATACCTAAAGTACATAAACATAGTATATAGCAGATACTTTTTACATTATGGCTAATCCAATTTTTAAAAGGCATCTGATATTCACCTACTATGGAAATCATTTAAAAACCATAATCAAAAAAAAAAAATTCAAACTCACTGGTATCAATATAATAAGCCTAGGCCTCTGTAACAGTAGAGTGATGTTCCAAATCTTTGTTTAGATAAAGTCATTTACTTATTCAAATTTATGGCAGGATTTATATTGCCATCTACAAATAGATATCAATAGTTAAAGAGATTTTATAGCTTTCTGACATTCAATATATTATGCAGGTTTAAAAGGTTCTGGAAAATGGATGAACTATCTAAGCTGAAAACTTTCCACTTGTAAACACGTTTCTTAAAAGTACAGAGCCGTCAGATTTAATACTTAGTCTTGCTTGTTTAAGCACATGGTAAAAAGTAGACAGGTTTTTCATATGACAGACCAGTCCTGATGGAACAATGCATCTTCCATAGGGCTAAAGTCAAAAGGGAAAAGTGACAGACACACCTTATTAGGAGAGATAATTCAAGGAATGCTTAGTTCTAATGCTTTTCTTCAGCAGTAGTATTTTATTTCTCTTCTGACGTGAAGCTCCTTTCCTTACCCATGGTGAGTTTAATCTTTACATGATCTGAGTAAATTCTTAACCCTAAAACTAGTATGTTTTTGAGCCTGTCCAAGCACCTGAGATATTGCAGAAGCACTCTTACATTACTTTGCCTGTACAATGCCTTGTTTTGTCGGTTTTTTTTTTTCTGCGTTAGAATCTTTCAAGAATAATTTCAGTTTGGTAGTATAGATAAAAGTCTGAAATCCTGTGGTGAACCAGGCCTCCAGGTCAGGCATTAGCCATTTGATGAAGCCATTGAAAACACAGAAGATGTACATCTCCGATTATTACCAATAATAGAAAATTCCCTAAATAAAGTTTGGTCCTGGGCTGCTTCCAAAGCAGTAATTCTCAAAATACAAGTTTTTTTTTTTCATTGAGAAGGTTATAACAACTTGTTTGTTGGAGATAGGGAAGGAAATGTAATTAAAGGCTAAATTCAGACTCAAATTTCATTTTAACCAAAAGAATATGTGTGATTTGGACACCAGTCACCTAGGCACTTCCTATTTCAAGGCAGTGCACATTGTCAGCAAATCAAATTATCCAATAGCAAGACTACATCTGGCAGAGCTAACTATGCCAGGTAACCTTAAATAGAAGCTGGGGGGTAGTTAACTCTGTTGCGACACTGGGCTTTGCTGGTAAGACTTATCTAAAGTTCCTCTTTGTAGCATCGCTATTAAAAGAATAAAATAGGAAGAGGTGAAATGAAAACATTAAACTTGTGGAAATATATGTGTATTTTAATGTCCCCTTTGCATTTGAAAGTGCTAACACCAGCATATTTAAAATAAAGCAATTCTGGGGTTTCATTTATATATGTTCATTCAAATATATATATATTAAAATATATATATATATATATATTTTGCTTTTGCATGTGGTCCTTATAGATTAAAGCTTTAGATCATAGATACTTTAAGGAAGTCCTGTTATACATCATTTACATTTGGCAAATCAAGGAACTTTGAATTTGGATTGAATTTAGGTACCATTCTTATCTAAAAGTGCCCAATGAAATGATTTCTGTTGTCATTAAAAATCTGAAGGGAAGCTTTAATTTGTAATCTGTCAAAGTAATGTATGGAGGTCTGTTTATTATAAATTTTTTAAATGTGTTACACTCTTGGAAGACTGATTCAGACTTACATATGAGGAATGAACAACACACACACACACACACACACACACACTCCTGAAGTCTGGTCAATTCAGATCTGTTAACACCATTTTTTTTTATTAGGGACAGTGATGCCACTTCTGTGTGAGATCCAAAGTGGGTCTGGCATCTCCATTAAGACTGTGCATCTACTGGTTGTCTCTGATGTTTGTTTTACTACAAACACTAAATAAAAAAATTCCTATACACAATGCTCAGAACAAATTTGTTCACATGTATGACAGCCAAATCATCCCATTGGCTCTGTAACAGTCATGATGTTCCACGAGGAGTCATGATGTATCTTTTCAAAAGAAAAGGAACAAAAAAACCTTCTGGGTGAATCTTTGAGTTGTAATAGTTTATAATTTAAACATTTCCTAGGATATCCAGTGTCAGCAAGAACAAACTAAGCCTTCCTTCTAATAAGAGGTAGTTTTGCCCCAAGAATGAGTTGGCATAGGGTATTTGAGGTCATTAACTCTTATCCCACATATTCTGAGATCAGGTTTAATTTATTCACATTTATTTATTCCCTGAAAAAAACAGTAATTGTTCTCAGTTTCAGACAAAAACTGGGAACAAGAACAGAAACAGGGAAATGCAGAGTGTGGGATTAGGAATTTCATAAAGTTGTAAATCAACTTCTAAATAGCCTGCCTATGATACCCAAACATATTAGTTTATTCACCCTAAGACTGTCCATCCTGTAACTCAAAACCTTTTGTCAGGTCTGAGAAATGGTTTGTTTTCTTAACCTGATGTTGTTTTAAAGGGCAATACCCAGATGTTCTGGGTTTGTGATAAAGAGAGAATTAATGAGTCTGTCTATCCAACTGGAGCCCACTTATGAATCAGTACAGATGCCAATTGCAGGGTGAACTGTGATGTTCCTGGTGCACAGAGGACTCACAAATGTTTCGAGAAAATGAAAGGTTTTAATTAATATTTCCTTTACGTAGTTTTCTCTTTTATAGTCTACGAACAAATAGATTCAGGCATGTTCTGGGATCACTTTAAAACCTAGCTCTATTATTTCTTCTTCATTTATAAAACCTTAAAAGCAATTGCCTCTGTTGATGCAAGTTGGGTTTTGCTATGTTTTGTTGCTTTAACCTTAAGCTTTACTGTAAGCTGTGTAAACTGAAATTATAGATCTCTCCTTATTTTCAAGTTGTTTCCCTCTAAGAAATCCCTTCTGCCTTTTTCCTAAGTAAAAAGACTAAGAGTGTGTGTGAGTAGAAACTATAACAACAATGACCTTGGCTGAAGCTTTGGCTGAGCGTATCCCACATGAGCCAAGAGGAAAACTCTACCTAAGGTGAGCTGAAGGTCAGCAGAGCCTTCTGAGAGTATTTTCAATAAAGTTACTTCATTTCTTTCTTTTTTCCCTAAGAATTGAACATAAGAAATCCTGGTACAAACACATTCTATATCCATTGTCTCTTGACAAGTGAAATATTGACATTCTGTAGCTCAGGGTAGTCTGATCCTTGATTTCTGTCTAAAGTTCGAAATAATCTTTTTGAGTTATGTTCTTCTTTAGCTACTGAGGGGAGTTTGTATGTAAATCCCACTTATAAATAGTGGAGCTGTGTGGGTTAATTATTGCATGTGGAGGTGAGGCTATGCCCCACAGAACTGATGCATTGGTTTAGCAATTACTACATGTAACATGTTTCTTATCCTATAGATCATGATAATTTTATAGTGCAATCATCTAATCCCAATTTAATGACTGTATTCTGATGAAGGTATTATCTTTTATTTATGTCCAACCGTCTACTTTAGGAAATAATGAATATTTGTATATTTAAAAATTTGAAGGCCAGCCTTGTGTAAGCCTATCAGTTTTCCAAAAGCACTCAGGAATGTGTTTAGCAAAACTTATTTTAGAAATCCTAGCTATTTGACATAGACTACTTTAAAAAATGAGGCTTGAAACTATTCTGGGTTAAAGAAAAGGAAACCAAAAGTTTCAGTATTTTTCCTGAATTTTTTAAAGAAGTTTTTTGAAATCATTTCCTTTTCTGAAATAGAGCAGATTTCTGTTATTTGTCAATAAGCACTTTCATTCTAATTTTTTTCATGATTTCTAGGACTTATTTAATTTCATTTGTTTCCTTTCATGGTGTGTTAATAGACTAACTTTAAAGAGTAGGAAAGTTGCAGAACAGGTTTCATTTATAGGGTTTTTTTTTTTGTAAAGTATCCGTTTATACTGTGCGATCATAATAGTTTGAGTATACTATTGTGGAAATAACTGCTCAGAAAAGTATATAACATTTTTGTTTTCTATCATGAGTTGAAGTTAATTTAATTAAAATTACACAGTTTTTTGTATAATAATATGGCATAATTCTAGTATCACCTAAGTGTTTGGAAATAATATTTCACATTCCAATCTCAGTGAAGCAACTAAAACAAATCACAACTTTGAAGCTAAACCTGCAGAGAAATGAGATCTGATGTCAGACTTTGGATGATATAACTAATCTAACTTCGACTTCAATCAACACAATTTAATTCTAAAATATTATATTCCTATCTACTTGCAAAGAGAATTTGAGGCATATTGCATAAAATTGACAATGTTTTTCATTATGACTGTCCTTCTTTGATAGTCTTTATCCATATTTTTAATTTTAAATTATTTATATTTATGATACTGTATTATAATATTATATATTTTTAATTATTTCAAAACTTATTAATTGATTTATTTTAAAAAACAGTAAACCCATCACAAGTTAGCATAAATATGTTTTTATTTAAAGAACTATATTTTCCAAAACAAATATAATGAATAAATAGAATGGCTGACATTATTTTATATTTTTGAACATCCGTGTTTTTTAATTTCTTCCTTCAAACCAGGAAAAAGGGTTATTTAAAAGTTTATGCTGTTACGATTTCCAATCCAATTTCCATCTAAAGGAATATCTGGAAATGTAAGCAAAAGCCAAAATTCTGATCATTGAACAGATTTATAAAGAGACAAAAAGTTAGAGAATCTAAAATAAAGAAGAGAAAATTATACCATTCACAGATTTTACTGCCAAAAAGCTCAGTGTCCATGGGGTATTGTTTATCTGTGATTGTCCTTATAAAGCATCAGTCATTTAAATATATTCAGTGAGCTCCACATCTCCCACTATGTGTCCTGTTCTGGCCGCCTTTTATTTTCTCAAACATGTTGAGCGTTTTCCAACCTCAGGACCTTTGCCCAGGATATTTTCTCAGCCTGGGAAGCTGGTTCTCTGGCTAGCTTTTTTTTTTATCTTTATTAAAGTTAAATGTCACTTCCTTTGAAAGTTTTCTAACAACCCAATCTAAAAATGGTTACTGTCTCTGACATCATCCCATTCTCAGACCTTGAGAGCACTGATCACAGCATATAATTGATCTTTATTTGTTCACCGGTTTGTAAGCTCTATGAAAATGCAGTCTGTTTTATCAGCCACTCTGAGCAGTCTAGCGCAACCTCTGGTACATAGTAGATAGTTAATAAATGTATTTTTAAAAGATATATTTGTTGTAGTATGACCCCAAAGAAGTAAAATTTTATCTCAAGAATCCCAGAACTGAGTAAGACAAAAGATAGACCTATGAAAATTGAAAACAATATTATAAGATAGCGTATCACCGACTGCCACAATGCAAATTCAACAGAATAAGAAATCATACATGTCTGGAGTGGGCAAGAAAGGCCTAATGGAGTTAACAAGACTTGAGCTTTGATGAAGATCACAGATTGAGTAGAGATAGACCCATAGAGACTAAGTCAGTTTCATGATGGGGGAGGGGGCATCAGTCATTCAACAAATATTTTTGAATACCTAGGATATGTTAGAAGCTGGCATTAGAGCAGCAAACAAAATAGACAAGTCCTTGCCCTCAGGCAGAAACACTTATTGGCTGACCTTTAATTATTTACTCTTTCTAAACCTCAGTTACCTCATCTCTAATACTTGAGTAAAAATAGTCCATTGTAGTGAACACTCTGTCCTATCTAGATCTTCTTGGTCTTCCTTTACCAACTTTATGAGACCCTCCCCAAGGTTCTGCACACTTGCTGCAAAGAGCTCTCAACTTTTTCAAGTTTCATGGACTATTTGTCCTAGTTGTCTAACTGGAGCATTATGTTGAATAATATTCTTTAGCTGCATTTTGGATGTGTAGCAAAGAAAGTCATGATTAATTTGTGATGTTATACATGGGCACAAGAGGGAGGAATTCCAGTATGGGGGTTATGTATCTCCATATACACCAACTGGAGGCAAGGAACCCGCTATGAAGTTTTTATAATGATGCAGATTCAAATGTGAGATCTGGGGCAGGTTGAAAACATTTCACATAGAGAGTGGAGAATGGACGATAATAACGTGATTAAAGAAGAATCAGCATGCTTTGTTAGCTCTCTGAATGCGAGTAGATGATGAATACAGGGAGGGGAAAAGGAACAGTACAAAGGAAACAAGTTAATATAGAGATCTGAAGCCCTTTGGCCAGGAAATATACTATGATTGACAGAGATATTTAGGTTAAGTATATTAAGAATGGAAGCCAGTTTAAGAAAAAAAGATGATACATTTAGTGTAAGAAACTCCTGGCAAAGTGAACTTTAAGAGTGTACTTACTAGTAGTTGGAGATGGTGCTCAGATTCAAGAAGAAAATAGAAATATTATAAGCAATGTTGTTGGGGATGGGGTGCTAGTATGATTAGCCCAGGACTCAGTAACTGTCCCACCCTGGCTCCACTCCTCTTCCCTGTAAGAGAAGATATATATATATATGTGTATATATATATATATATGAGGATTGCTGGTAAATAAAATAAAATGACATTTTCTTATTAACAGTAACTTGCAAACCAAACCCTAAAGCAAAAGCAAGATTAGAATACATAATTGACAACTTTACTTTAACTAACCTAACCTTTACTTTACCTAACCTTTACTGTACCTAGTTTAAACCCTTACTTAGTCTTTTATCTGTTTCTTCCAGCTCCCCTACAGGCACCAAATACATACATTCATTAGCTAACACAGCTAATTAGATCCAAGTCTATATAGTCCATTTCTTGGATTTCCAAGTTGGAACTTCTAATCTGACTCTAACACCAAAGAAATCTGTCCTAGTACTACGGGACAAGGAGGTAGAGTCAAAGGTATGAGAGAGAGTTTAGTCACAATGCCAAAGTCAGAGCTTACCTGATCATCCAAGAAAAGGTGGAGTAGAGATCAAGCCCTAAGATCTTGCCATTTCAAATGCACTGAAGAGAAAAATAATTGCATACTTTTATGCATACTTTTTCTGACCTTTTGAAAAATTTACCCCTAGAAATGGGAGACAAATCCTTTCAAATTTAGCCTCAACCACCTTCACTGGGGAATAGACAGACAGGGAGAGTGAGGAGGGTCATTGAGTTCCCCTAGAAACAACTCATGTGGAGAATAAGCCCAAACCAGCTCAGCCTTCCATAGTTCTCCAAACTGGGGGGCTGTGAATAAGAGATAAGCCGATAAAGGAATCAGTGACTGAGCAAAGACATAGTGTGGTTACCAGGAGTCAGGAAAGAATGGCGCTTCAAGAGGATTATGCCGCAGTGTCATAGATGCAGAGGTGAAGGAGAAAGAGGTCTAAGAAAGTGACCTTTGGACCTTTGGATATGACAGTTCAGAGGTGATGGCAGCTTTGACTATCAGTTTTCCTGCAGTAGCATTTCTGAAAAAATACTAATGACAAGTTCAGCTGGATGCTAAATATTAAGTGAAATTAATTAGTATCTGTATTAAATATAACTATATAATTGATGCTACTTTAAATGTATAAAACAACGTGTGACATTGACCAACTACTTCTGAGAGACTGAATGAAACTTTCCTCTCAACTCTTTCTCAGAGCTTTTATTATGCCAATATATGTTCTGGAGTTCACAGTCCATGGGGTAGAGTGCATATAGAATTCTGTCTTTCTCTAACTTGTTTGCCATTGGACTCCTTTTTATTTTTAGTGTCTTCTGGGGCAAGAACATACTTTGGGAAATATTTACTTGGCATACTTGATACAGAAACCAGATTATGAAAAGTTAAAAGTGGAGGACTAGAAGCAGAGGTGGAGAAGTGTAGGTCTCCACTTGTGAGAGAACAAATGCACAAACAGATGATGGTCAACCTAACCAAGAAACTACCCCTTTACCTACAATAAGCGACCTCGGGGGCCAGCCTGCTGGAAGTCGGGTCTGCAGTAAGCCTGACTGTGATCTCTAGTGACAATCCAGGAGGCTAAACAGTAACTTCTATGGCAATTAGTCCAAAGTGACCAGTAGCCGACAGCTTCCCTAAGTTTTGTCCCCATTTCCAACTTAGGACCAGCCAAAAAAAGTGTAGGCTGCCCTGCTTCTGGTCATCCTGCCTACAGCTTCCCCGTGACAGCAGCCTCCACTCCCAGCACACCTGAAGCCTTGCCCTCTGTTCACTGCCTAGCAGGCTTTCCCACGTCTCTGCCTGCCTTTGAGTCTGTCGAAGCACAAGTGATGGTGACTGACTCCCTTGCTATAATGAACTCGGAATAAACAGCCTGTGTCTTTCTCATTTGGTAGGTCTTTACTATTCCTTTCCACATTTGTAAATGCTTTTATTCAAAGAGATAAATTAATTAGGGTGTAAACCCAAGGAAAGGACATGATTGGGTAAAAGATTAAATTTCAGGACTCTGTGTGTTTGAAAGGAAAAATGCAGGAGTCACTGGAGAAAAAAGATGACAGATACTGCAGACAGGGAGAGAGGCAGAGAGGAAGAGAGAGAAATTGGGAAAGCAAGAGAGACAGAGAGAGAGAGAGACAGAGACAGAACTGACGAGATGTCTAGGTTCCAAAGAAAGTAGAAACGAGGAATGGGGTTTGGACAGAAGACACAAAGGAAATGGAGAAAAATCTTTTGCTTTGCCCCCCTCATTTCTTGACCTCCAGACACAGACTGAAGCCCTCTGAAGTAAAGCTCCTCACATCCCATCCAGCACAGTGAAGCAAATGGGCCGAAAGCAGGGGCCTGGCCTTTTAATTTTTTGTAGTTGCTTTGAATTGTCAACCAGTTACTTGACCACAAAATAATTTTTGTTTCCTCAATAATAAAAATAACAATAATGGCCTGGGATTCAGAAAAAAATGATTCATATGGAACAGTTTCAGGCTCTCTATTAGATTACTTTAAGGTCAGGATGAATCAGCTGAACCTGTTCTTAATGTAATGCTAACTAGAACTCTCCACCCTGTTTTTTCCTGCTGTTTTCTTCTCTTCCCACGTCTCTTTTGCCAAGAAATCTTCCACATTTCCACCTCTGCTGCTGATAAGTCTAAAGCAGGCTCTCAGCAATCTCTGAACAAAAGTAGTCTTTCAACTTTATTTGATTTGGGTTATCCTTGTTCTTTACAAATATGAGACTTAATTTAAAAAATAAAATACTCTCCTACTGGTAAAATGAGGTGGACATGTGCAACTACCACTTGGAATGGACTGACTCCACCTTGGAGTTTCTTAGAGATGCAAATTATCAGGCCGTACCCCACACCTTTAGTATCAGACTCTGCTGATGAGCCCAGTAATCCATGTTTAGACCCACATTCCAGGTGATTTTAGATTCTGAGAACTGTTTTAGGGCAGGAATTCGGAAACTACAGCCAGTAGGCTAAATCCTGCCCACTATTTATTTTGGTACAGCCCAAGAAGAAAAGAACAGTTTTTACATTTTTAAATGATTTTTAAAAATCAAAAGAAGATGATTTCAGAACACGTACAAATTTTATGAAATTCAAACTCCAGTGTCAATAAACAAAGTTTTATTAGAACACAGCTACACCTAGGTGTCACATATTGTCTACAGCTGCTTTTGCAAAACTGAATAATTGTGACCATGATTAAATGGTCCACAAAGCCTAAAATATTTACTATCTGGTCCTTGACAGAAACAGTTGGTCCCCTAGTTCTAGGCATAAGCTCCTAGGATCAAATATTCATGTTGGTGATAAGTACTGAAAATTTACTTTTCCTCGTAGCCTCTCTCCCTCAGAGGGTTTATTCCATGGGTCTGGAAATCCAATGGCATTTCCTCTCTCAGATTCCTCTTATTTCCCAAAGCCAGGCATATCAGGGTTGCTTCACAGCAAGGAAAATGTCGTAACAAAGGGATTTCTCTACCTTGGATGTAATCATTATAGTCACTTGGCTAAGAAAGGAGACACAGTTGGAGTCATTCTCTGAAAATATCTTATTGCTGGCTTAACTGAGGCTCTCAGACTTTGTTGTGCATAAAATTGCCTTATGGAGTTTGACAAAATTGTAGATTCTTGAGGCAAATACCAGAGGGCCTGAATCAAGAACTCTGAATTAAGCACCAGGAATCTGAATTTTCGCAAGCACCTCAGGTGACTCTGATTCTGGTAGTTTGAAGGACACACTTTTGAGAAACATTGAATATGATTGGATTCTGTAAGAGTTCTCCATTGCCATGGACTAGAGATAAACTGACTTTCAGGCTGAGGCATGTGATTTGGGCTTAGAAAGTAAAAGGCAGAAAGCTTTCCTAAAAGTGCAGATATGTAAAAACTCGGTTGGATTACAAGGTGACCCAAACGAGACTAGAAATCTGAAGCTACTCTAACTGGGGGTGTCTTCCTGAAGTCAGAGGAATTCTGTTTAGTTATCTAAGAGTTCTTTGTAATTTAGCCACTTTTGATAGTTCACTTCTTAATGTTAATATTCCTCTGTAAGAGAAGTTAGTCATCTTATTTATAGCATTACCAACAATTGACCCAAAGTCTATTCAGTGGACCATACATCGCTCCTGTCTCTATTAACTCCTTTCTTTATATTTTGCATCTCATTTCTCTAAATTTGGTTGAACAGGGACTTTTTGTGTACTTTCTACCTGAGGCCTTTCATGTGGAGAGTGAAAATTGCAAATTAAAGAAATATGAACCTAAAAAAAGAATTATAGGCCTTAAAAATACTTCTATTCTCAGTTCTCTATATTTCTATTTATCTTTCTACACTTATTAGTAATATGACTCAAACTTTTCAAGGTATCTTTTAGTAGAAAGCCTGCTGTTAAGTAAGTCTATCATTTAATACATCTGATTGTAGAACATTTAATTGTAGAAAAGAAATGTCATTCTTAAAAGTTTTCCCTCTCTTTCTGACGGCTGTTTGATAATTTCAGGTGGCATTCTGATTTTTCTATTTTCATCACTGATTGTGAGCTCTTTAAAAACCAGCATAGTAAAAACACATACTAACTCACTTTCTTTTTTTACCCAAATCACACAAGCAATTGCACGGGACAATTGAGTAAATATGTTCAGGTCTAGATAAGTATCTCCAGCCAGGATGTGAAGGTTATTTGCTTCAACAAAATACTAACTAAATAAAAGGGCAACTCCAAACTATTCAGTCTTGGGTAAAGTGAAGAAGGTTCTGTTTGCCCCTCTTCAGCAAAAGAAACTTTCAACATAGCAAGAGAGGAGTGAAATATTCTTTCCCTTCCCATCCTTTCACTGTCCTGCAAGCCCCTCTGCCAGCAGGTCAGTGGGAGATGGTGATTCAGGCCAGAAAGGTGGGGCACACCAGCGATGTGCGTGAGTCTGCCTTGGGCTGACTCATTTCTGAGGAAGCAGCACGCTTCTGTGGCAGAGGGAAACTATTTATTTATTTATTTGTTTCGTGTGTGTGCTCTTCCAGACTTATAACATACACCATCAGCCTCCTGAGCGGGTTCCAGAAAGGAAAAAAATCATAAATTGAATGCACATGGAGAAACCAAGTCTCGTCCAAGACCGCACAGGCTCCCCACCCCAGCACTCCAAGTCCACACCCTCATGGTTTACATAGCACCTTTCTTCCAAGGATCCCAGAGAGCTGCTCCAGCACAGAGGAACTAGGCTATGGGAAGGATGTGTTTTGAGTTTTCTGCTAGACTAGTAAAAGGAACTACTAGGCCCTCTAGAGTTTAAGTCCACACAGGCAGGCTTTGTATGTAGCAAGGAATCAGATTAAATCTCAAGTCTCAAGATGTTCATTTTTACATTTTATAAAGTCCATATCACTCCTGATTGGGGGAAATGTGCGAAGTGAGATGATTTTTGCCTTTAGAAACATATTTCCTGGCATCCCATATCTGCTCCATTTCTTTCCATTTATCACATTCTCTCCCCAAATATCAAGTGCTCTCATTCTTTCTCCCAGAGCAATTCTAACTGAATCACTTACACTAAGGTGTTCATGATGTATACTGCTCATCCCAAGTATAGAAATGGTTTTCAAAAAGGCTATACCCTGAAGAATAATTGCATAGCCAAAAGAAATTACTTTAAGTGAAGGAATTTGATGTATTTTTATTAAATTATTGGCTTCTGTGGGTCTTTTCAACAACCTGTATGTGTGTAACCTACCAATTTCTCTGCCTATATTTAAGGCTGGCTTTGCTCAAAAGAAGACTGAGACCATCTAGTAAAACTCATTGGCTTTGTCAGGACCAGCCTGGTAAAAGCTGCTGCTTCTCTCTGCACACACGGTCTTCAACCTCACCTACTTATTTAAATTACTGGCATAAGACTTGAACATCTAGTTCAAACCTCAAATGTTTACAGACAATGTAAAGAAGTCTTGGATCTGAGACAAGTTCAACTTAGTATCAAGTCAAGGCTAAGTTACACATCACATCTCTTTCTCAGTCTCTTTGTTGTGACTTTAGGCAACTGCTGGTTCCCCCCTGCTTTACATCAGTACCTTTAATCCACTGGACTCTGGCCACCATGACTGTTATCTGCCCCCATTCCAATGCCTGGTTTTATTGCTTTGAGTCTTATCACTGTAAGAACCATAGGGCCTGGTCTCTGCCTTCCCTATCTAAATCCTTATCCTTCATTCACAGTTTGCTTCTCACCATCAAGAATGACTTAACATCATGTGTTGAGCATCCAGTGTGAGCCCAAAATAGCACAGAACATTAAATCCCCAATACCTGGAAATCACTGGGCCAGACAGAACCCTTGAACCATCAACCAAAGCATCCTCCTACCCTATTGCAATCTGCCTGGTGAAAAAGGCAGATGCTAAGAGGACAAGCTAATATTATTAGGAATTTATAATGATTGTTTTATGAATTAACTTTAGATATGTAGAACTACTGGCTATTGAAATAGTGATTGGTGTTCCATGTCTTGTATTAGTTCTACTTTTTTTGATAATTGTGTTTCCAGCAGCAAAATGTCCTTTCATTTACTATAGATATATCTCTATTTGAAAAAACACCACAGTTAATACACAGTCCTCTTAATCCTTCCAACTCTACCATCACACCAGTTCGTTTCATGGGAAATTGATGATGATGATAAAGGCACATGCAATGGTCCAGGAGCAAACTTGCAAGAGAAGGGTTCCATTTTCTTAAGATTTTCCATAATGAGGTACACTTATGGATTGTTCTAAAAGCTGATGGAAATATTAAAGCTCAAGTAATCATCACTCTTCATTTTATAGAAGCAATTTTAGTTGATACACGTTACTATGCTGGCTAAAAACAGTCACAGACTAAAACACAGATCACTACCTAACTGGGAAGTGAAAAATACACTCGGGAATTTTAAAGAAAAATTGCAAGGAAAAGGGTTTAAAGATTAACATCAGAAAGTTAAATAATTCAAACTGCCTTTATTTTCTGACCATTTCAGTTAATCGTTATTTTAGGATCAATCACATTTGAAGAGTTGGCAAACTTTTAGATAAATATAGCAAAGTACACCTTGCCCTCAAGAATAGTAGGCTCTATTTGCCATCGCAGAACATGTGAGCGTGAACATGAATTGCGTATCAGAGTAAATAAATATATTATTGCTGTTGAAGTACCTACTTTAGAAGGTCAGGTATGGTTCATTTGGGTAATAAGATAAAAATGTTTGTAATATTAAAATATTGTCGCTTTCCTTATAAGGAACTTGAATATTTCTGTTGCTAGGAGAATGAAATTTTTATAAGTGACATGTATTATCTTACCACTGTCAAAAACAATCAGTAATTTATCTCTCCTTTTCTTGGATGCCTCCTTAAATCTGCATGCTAGCCATTTTCTTCCGTCTGCTAATACCGCAGATTTACTGTTCACCACCCACTCAAATGCTGGTATGCAGGCCACATGTGCATACACAGTTCTTTTTCTTTTTTTTTTTAACTCTTTTCTTTTTTCTCTCCTTTTTTAAAAAAAAATTTTAATGTGTTAGGGCTGAGTAATGAATAAGGTTTTTTGCCATGGAATGAAAACAAGGGTATCTGCTTTCATATAAATATCATTTGTCTCCTTCTACCTGTGAATAAAAGGATAAATAAGACATTCCTTCTTTTCTTTCTTCACACAGACACTGTTTCCTACTGTACAGAGTTTGGGACAAGTATATATTGTGCTGCATTCCTTCCCTATCCTGGTGCTGTCTATCAAATGCTTTCTGTAGGAGCAATTCCATGTACCAAACAAGCAGAGCTGAACTTCTGTTTCTTTTTGTGAGAGCACCCCAGGAGGCAAAAATTTGCAATAGTCTTAACTAAAGATTAATTAAGAAAAGATTACTTAAAATCCTTTTAAAATATATTTTAGATTGTGAAATTAGAATGAAAAAATAGCATATTGGATGTTATTCTATCTTTCAAGAGTTCATCTTCAAAAAAGTCCTTCCCTTTACAGAAAGAATTCATGCTAGTCTTAGAGGTATTTAAAAATAAAACAAAAATAACAATAAAATTAACAACAAAAACGCTGTAAACCACCACCAAGAGTTCCTGTTCTTTTAGGTAATAAAGACCTTTTGCTTAGAATGGATTGTGTCTTAAACTTTTTCCATGTCTTTGCTAGCTCAGCAAACCTTTGTTCTGGATGCTTGTGTCTGTCAGTGCCTTTGATTATAGATTACACCACCATTTGATTTATTTTTTTTTCCTCATGGGCAACATATTTCTTTCATTGAGCAACATTCTGAAACTTGGAAATCTAACCTGTGTTTTAGTCTTAGGAAAGTAACATTCATATGGTAAATCCTCCCCAGTTGGACTTGGTATTTATTCAACTTGTATATGGTTGATTTCAAGCCAGGTTTAATTATACAATCCCCCTCAACTCAAAGAAGATAGTAGAATACAAAAGCACTTGTATTTAATACAGTGCCAGTTTTGTGGAAGAAGGAAAAATAGGGAAATGTTACTACTATTTAACAATGAAGTAGTAATCTCCAAATGCAAGTCTAGAGGACTATGTTATAAATTTATTCTGTAAATTAGAGATTGATTAGGCTTGAAATCCAGGCAGACATCCTTGTGTGTCTCTAATACTCAGAAAAAAAAAACAAACATTTTTTAGTTCTTCTTTTTATCAGGAAGAAAAGGAAATCAGGCACCTGACCTGAATGTTTTATGATTAGAAACAATTTAAATACACCAACCACCTCTGAATTCAACTTTTTTCTTCCAGAAAATTGTGGTCGCTTTCAACAGTTTCCAGGGAAGTATTTTTTTACACGTTCAGAATTGCTTGTCCAGTCATTTTCTTATATTACATTACTCACATCCCCTTGCTGGAGGAAATTCCCTCTTACAAATGCTGTATCACTGGAATGTATGTATATTTATGTAACCCTGGTGGTTCTGTTTCTTCTTAGACAAACTCAATGGCACTATTTCCTGAACTGAACTCCGTTGTCCCCATTAATATTAAATTCACACTCACAAAAGGCGAAATACGCTTGAATCTCCCAGGCCTTTTCCTCAACATCTTTATAGCTAACAAGTTCTGCTCTGATTTGAGGGTTTGCTAGAGCGTTCTCAAGCTTTCTTTGGAAAACAGCATCATAATCCATTTGTTCAATGCTTGTCGGACAAAGGTTTCCTTCCATATTGTCATGCATTTTCTCTCTATTAATGATCCAGAACAAGGATAAATCTGAGATCCTTAGCCCTCACTAAAAGAAGCATATTCTCCAAATAAACAAGCAAGAGAGCTGAAACCCCAGAGAGCTGAGGCCCCCATGATCGTCTGGCACATTGGAATGACCCAGAAAGGTTATGCAGACTTCTTGTCTTACATGAGCCAAGGAGGCCCCCTGGGACAGCTCCAGGCTTGCTTGCCATATAGAGCAAGCAATTCAGCCAGAGTGTTGTCCTCTTGGTGATAATACATCGGTACCTCACATGTTACAGGGCCGCTAACCAAGAGCCTAGAAGCCTGGATTGCAATATATGGATCTTATGGTGACATGAGCCCTGTCTGTTTCTTATTAAATGTGGAGGAAATTGAGGGAAGGTTTAAGGGTTAACTGTGAACCAGTACTTAGGTCCACTCTTTCTATGTCCTTAGACCCTCAGATGGAAAGTGAGTGTACACTTACACATATACAAGCATTGCTTTAACTTTGGCCTGTTAATAAATAGGAAGGGTCATGCACCCTTAAACAATGCCAGTGATCCTTTTTTAAAACATTGAGGCCTGCATCCTAGATAAGTAATGTGACTGCTGGATTTCCTTTCTCTTTGCTGCAACTTTGTATATAGATTCCTGTCCTAACCGTGTATTTTGAGATTTTTCTGAATGGTTCATTTAATTCATATGTGAGCTAAACAAGACATTTGCTAAGGGGAAAAAAAAATCCAAGATTCCTTGTCCTAGTTACTGTCTAAATATTACATCGCTCCTGCTTTTACATAAGTTTCTGTGGTCATAAACATACATTTCCCTAAATATTTAAGTGAGAAGAATTTATGCTGTTACTCTTCACCAACTTTCTTAGAAATGTTTTCTTAAAAGGTATCAAGCTGATTTCTTGGTTTTCTTTAAATCTGTGATCTCAATGCTGAAAGAACTCTCTTGAATCCCTTTTCATTACTCACATGTAGCAGATCACGTTGAAAGTCTTAGCACTATTTGGCAAATGTTCTGTGTTCCATGATATCATGCAAGGCAGCAGAAAAGCAATTATTGTGGTATTTCTTTTAAAAAAAAATGGAAAGTTCTCATCTGATTTGAGGGTTGGGTGGAGCTCAGGGTGTGTCTCTTCTGTCTCTTCTGGTTTTTGGTGGAGTTGATTTTTTCAGAGGAAGTTTGTTTATTAGATATAGACAAGGAAAAAAATGTACCCAGATTATTTGCGTACTATGAACTTTTTTCTGGGCAAGCATAAATTCATTTTTAATCTGTTCTAGAGTCAGAGTCAGGAGACACACTGTATTCTGAGGACCTATTGCACAATGACAGTGAAAGTGTTAGATGGTAGAGTTTTGGAGGGAGGGGATGGTGAAGTGGGAGGGGTCTGGCTGCCTCGCTTAACACTGTGTATTTGAACTTAGACTTTGTGAGACCCCGCATGGGACTCCATTAACCTTTCAGCTCGTTTCTTGCACAGACTACCTGGGTGGCCAGAATAAGCAAGAACCAAAATTATTAGGGCTTGAAAAACGAAACAATGTGGTAGTGTTGGTGTTGGGGTCAAGTCATTGACAGAGGAAATGTGGCTTAGAAATCAAGACAGAAGCCAGTACCTTTTACTTTTCATTCCTCTTAATCAGCAATATATCTTATAGAAATGAAACATCATTCCTAGTATTTCCACAATTAATTATTGTAGAGGAATACATTTAGAGGTATTTAGAGCCATTCAAATGTATTTGAAACAAAATTGCAACATGATCAAAAGTTATGAAATGAAAAATTTTCTATGCCAGGGATCAAAAAAACTTCATTTGGAAGTCATACCTTTATCAATCCAAAAGGAGATATTTAACTACTGCCATTACAGCCTCTTTCACTTTCTGTTCTTTTTCTTTGCTTCCTAAGAGATAGCATGATTGCAACCCATCCCATTACAAGATCTGGCCTTAAAAAGGCTTCTGTAATGGACCCTCAACTTGAACCTACTTCCTTTTCAATGCATTGTAGTGAGTAGAATGCCCCCGAAGGGCAGCTGGTCCCTCCAGAGGAAGTAAGCATTCCTTGGCCCTCCACTCTGGCACACCGCAGTCCCCCACTTTCTCTGTCACCGTCCTTTAGGCCTGGCCCAAAACCTTCCTGGACCACTGCAAGTATAAGAGACACCCTGTGTGGTTCATCTATCTCTCAATTACTTATGATAATCAGAGGGTCTAAAATTTCAGATCATTAAGCACACAGATAATTCAAACCCTTGATAGTAGGCATAATTTTCATTCCCTATCCCCCCAATTTTATAAGAGGATGCAAACAAATCATATCATTTGAAAGATATAAATTCCATGTTTTTCTGTTTCCCTCATTGTACCACTGGCACAAGTCCTAGAGAATCTTAGAATGGCCCAAATGCATACACTGGGGATAGAAGAAAAAGAACAGAATCTTGGAAATCTACCAGTGGAGTAACCTGTTTGTGAATGTTTTTAAAAAATCACATCACTACTGTGAGGAGGGCTTTTTTCCCTCCTATATTTTGACTACTTTCTTATGCATTTAAACAAAATCAGTCATCTCATTTACTTAAAAATAGTGGCATTCCAATCGAAAAGAAATCTTTTAAAAACACATACAAACATAAACACCACACACACACACACACACACACACACACACACGCATTCATATACACACTTCTCCAGTATTTTTATGCATGACATCCATTAGCACAGTTCCACATTTACAGCCACAACTATATCTGACCCCTCATTCATGAAAGCTCCTGCTGCTTAGCCTGAAGCTATTGGGCTCCTGTCATTTGCCACTGAGCACACTGGGGTGGATTTGGGTGTCTTGCCCTCATTTACAATCTGAACAAAAGAAACCCAAGCCAAGAAAGCAGCTGGCACCATAAAAACAGTAAAAACTCTAGCTGGCATCACTGGTTGCCACTGACTAGCCAAATATCCACAGGGAATGGTGCCAATATAGATTTCTGGGACAAAACAACAAAATAGATTTTTGTCAATAAACACTGATTTGACAAGAAGTCACACAAATCCATCCATACCAAGGGACACGTACATCCACAGAGTTCCAAACCAATGAGCGCATTATGGACCAATTGAAAGCCTGCCTAAGCTGGATTCAGACATGGCACATCTCTCCAAGGTCTTCATCTGCCAAATATGGTTATATGTTAGGTGTCAATGTCGCTCTCTGATTCTGCTACCAGCTGACAACATAAACCATGAACAGTGACAAAGCAAACACATACCATCACTCTGGGGGCAGTGTTTTTTAAACTCTTTTTTACTGTGTTGCAATGGAAGAAATACACTCTGCAGTACAACCTAGCATGTGCACAGACATACAAACAATAAACGAAATAAAATCTCAGGGAACAGTTCTTATTCCTACTATGAATGATGTGCTCAACTTTATTCTTTCCTTTCTATTTTATTCTGTTATAGTCTATTGTACATTTTTAATATTTTAAAAACTACTCTTATGACCAGTGAAATTGATTATAATCTAGTAATGAGTCATGGCAGTGGTTTTAAATATACTGCTTAAGATGATATAAACTTTCTCACCCTTTAGAATGTGCTTTCATTCCTTAATAGGATTTTTTTTGAAAAACAGTTTTCTTTTAATTTCTTTTCTAGTTACATACAGATACATAGCTATTGCTCTGACAATCCCCAACAGATATGTGGCTCAAGAAAACATTCCATCAGAGTTACTGTGCATTGATTGAGTATCTGCTATGTGTAAGATCCTAGGATGAGTATTCTCTAGGATGGTTGCTAAAGACAAACTCAGAAATTATAGCTAACATCTATTACATTTCAATTAGTTGAACTTATATATAAAGAACTACAATCAATTACACAGCATTTTTAGATTCACTATTTCATCTAGAGTAGACCTCCTTTAGGAATATAAAAAAAGTATTGTTGAGCAAGGCAGAAACATGCCAAGATCAAATCGAATATTTTCTTCTTTTTAGGATGAAAATTCCACTTAAGTATCACCTGAACTTAGAGATGCTGGTGGTAGTTAGGGTTGGAGAGTCATCAGTTTTGCAGTTAGCCAGGGACAAGCCGATTACTGGGAAGGATCAGTCTCCCTTTCTCCGTTTATGTATTTATTGTGGGATGCCTTCACTACCTGGCCCCAGAAATAGGCATTTGAATCCGGATCAGCCAATCAGGATATGCCAATGACCTGGCCACCATAATTAGCTCAAGATTGAGCACATAACCCAATCCAGCCTGCTGAAATCATTACTGGAATCCAGCCTAAACTATCTGGGGAAAGCCAAACTTTTAAAACTTTCTTACAGGTTTTGTTACCTGTGATACAACATAAGCCTCGAACAAAAAGTGACCTAGGTAAAACCCACCTAAGAATAAATCCAGGTATTTGAAGGATATTAGTCTGAGCCCTGGATCTGGTTGTGTTTGACAATGAAGTCATCTTGAGGACCACCCTGTTAGAAGAACCAACCCATTTCTTAAGGAAAAAAAATTAGGCCACTTTTAACTGAGTTTCCGATAAGGGCAATGGCAAAAAAAAAAGTGACTAACACTCACCTGCTCTCAAACATTTTTGAAGGTTCTCGTCACTTCACTCCTTTGAATATTCCTTTAGCAATAATGGTTCTCTCATAAACAACTGTGTAATTTTCAGCAACCCCTCTGCTCTTGGTACATCATATATAAAATAAAGGTGTTAATGATGCTTTTATTGTACTGTCAGTGTTCTCATTTGACTAGAGCTTTTGATCAATAAGTACAAACTCTAGACTTAACCCAAGTGCAGCCTTAAAAATTTCCTTCTCCTCCAGTCACTACCTGCACTCCCAATTCTGATTCTTCATTTCACACAGGACAAGACTTCACCTTAACAAACCTGAAAATATCTGCCTTGGTGATTCATTATAATATTTCCCTATTACCACATAACGAAGTAAATGAATAAATGTTTCTTACAATGCAGTTTCTTCCTCTCTATAGGCATCTTCAGCCCCCCAAGATATTTCATATTTAAGATAATCTCTCATCTTTTTGATAATAGACAGCTTAACAGGTGTGAAATGATATCTTCTTGTGGTTTTGATTTGCGCTTCCTTGGTGATTAGCCATCTTGGGCACCTTTTCATGTACCTGTTGTCAGTTTGGATATTTTCTTTGGAAAAATGTCCATTCAGTTCCTTTGCCCAATTATTATTTTATTTTTTGGCTTTAATTTGTTTTATGCCATTGAGTTGTGTGCACTCCCTGTATACTTAGATATTAACCCCTTATTGAATATATGAGTTGAATCTATTTTCTCCTATTCCGTAAGTTGTCTTTTCATTTTGTTGATAGTTTCCTCTGTTGTGGGGAAGCTTTTTAGTTTGATGTAGTCCTACTTGTTTATTTTTGTTTTTGTTCTCTTTGCTTTTGCTATCAAATCCAATAACTCATTACCAAGACCAGTGTAAAGGAGATTACTGCCTATATCTTCTTCCAGTAGTTTTATAATTTCAGGTTTAAGTTTTTAATCCAGTTTGAGTTCATTTTGGTGTATGATGTAAGACAGTGGTCCAGTTTCATTCTTTTGCACGTGGCTGTCCAGTTTCCTAAAACCATTTATTGAAGAGACTATCCTTTCCTCATTGTATATTCTTTGCTCCTCTGTCATAAATTAACTGAGTATATACCTATGTGTTTATTTCTGGACTCTAGTCTGTTCCATTGATCTACTTGTCTGTTTTTATGTCAATACCATACTGTTTTGAATACTACAGCTTTGTAGTACAGTTTGAAACCAACCAAGTGTGTTGTCTCTAGCTTCATTCTTCTTTCTCAAGATTGCTTGGCTGTTTAGGGTCTTTTGTGATTCCATATAAATTTTAGGATTATTTGTTCTGTTTTCTATGAAAAATTCTATTGGAGTTTTGATATAGATTGCATTGACCTATAGATTGCTTTGAATAATAAGGACATTTTAAAATATTAATTCTCCCAATCCATGAATATAGGATATCTTCTTGCCATTTATTTATGTTTTTTTCAATTTCTTTCATCAATTTATTACAGATTTCATGTACAGATTTTATATCTCCTTTGTTAAATTTACTCATAAATGTTTTGGATGCAATTGTAAATGAGATTGTTTTCTTAATTTCTGATATCTCACTGGTATATAGAAACAGAGCTGTTAGAATGTCTATTATTAAAAAGACAAGATATAACAAATGCTGGCAAGAATATAGGGAAAAGGGAATACAAACTGGTACAGTTACTATAGAAAACAGTATTGAGGTTTCTCAAGAAATTAAGGATAGAACTAATATATGATCCAGCGATCCCTCTCCTAAGTATACATCCAAAGGAAATGAAGTCATTATCTCATAGAGATAGCTGTACTCCCATGCTCGTAGCAGTATTATTCATAATAGCCAAGATACAGAAACAACCTAAGCACCTGTGGACAGACGAATGGATTAAGAAAAAGTAGTATGTATATATGTATTTACACACACACACACACACACACACACAATTGAATTTTATGCCTTCTTAAAAGAGAAGGAAATCCTGTCTTTTGTGACAACAGGGATGAATCTGAAGGGCATTCTGTAAGGTGACATAAGCCAACACTACATAGTAACACTTGCATATAGAATCTAAAAAGAAAAAATGTCAAACTCATACAGACAGTAGAAAAGTGGTTGCTAGGGATGGGGGTGAGGTGCAGAAAATAGGGCCAGATTTATAAAAGCATACAAACTTTCAGATACAAGATGAGTAAGTCTGACAGCCTACTGTATGACATGGTGGCTATAGTTGATAACATTGTATTGTATAATTGAAATTTGCTCAGAAAACAGAACTGAAATATTCTCACACAAAAAGTAAACATTTTACTTAACTTGATGGAGGAATACTTTCACAATGTGTATGTATATAAAATCATGATGCTGTACACTTAAAAGAGCTTACAATTTTATTTGTTGAATATACCTCAATAAAGCTGGGGAATGATAGACTTTCAAAGTCAGTAAAGAAGTTTTTGTTTGCTTGTTTGTTTTTACTGTGTTCATTTTGCACAGGAGGAAGTGAAGTAAAAGATGTTCAGTTACTTGCCTGGAATCAGATATTTAAGGAGTTCTATTCAATAGTACATTGAGGGAGCAGAACCTGGAGCAAAGAGGGTATGCGATGGGGTAGAGCTGCAAAAGTGAGTAGGAGGTGGCTGTAGCCAAAGTCATGGAGCCAAGAAAGGTCAGAACAATCTCATAAGCTTGGGATATCATCATGACCTTGGGCGAAGTTTATTACCAGGTTTTATGTGAGAACAAGCAGACTGAAACTTAGTTAACTATTATCCAAAGAAGTATCATAGATAGCAGAACTATGTAAGCGTGTATTTATTCACATACAATATCATTTATTTTCTCAACAGCAGCCTCTGGCCTAGACCTGACTTTCTTGAGCAGTTTTGCCTATGTTTTTTTCTTGATCAATCTACACACTGGCTGTTTTTCAGCTTTTTCCCTTCAGCAGTCAGAGGAGTGAGGACCTCCCACGTCTATGATGGACAGACCTTTAGCTCATCTGTCAAAACAACCTGCTCGTTCACTGAATGTCTAGTCACTGAAGAAAAATGCCCTTCTGTTATTTCCCATCTATTTTCCTCTCAAAATTAGGAAGAAAGCTTTTCCTTTTCCACCCAAAAACAAACTAATGAGCAACAAGGTAGATTTTTAAAATCAAAGAAAAGAAAGTACAAAATAGTACAAATTAGCCTGACATTCATTTTAGGGTGACATATACATAGATTTTAGAAAGCTGAAAACTACCCTGCTCTTTTTATTCTATTTTGCAACATTCTGTCATTTGCCTGCCAGTGGACATTATATTCTCTTTCTCTCCTCATTTTTTACCATAAACACACAATAAGAAAAGGTGCAGTAGGTGAGATTCACACTCCCTTCATAATTTAGACCACAGAAATTTATTCCATATACAAAACAAATTGTATACAAAAAGAGTGCAAGTCCTGTTGGCCAATATTGTTAACCATCAAAATACATTTTATATAGCTTAATGTATAAAATAATAATTATTTGATTTGTTATTTGGAAAAATGATTTTACCTCCCCAATTTCATTAATTTTATGTATCCATTAACTTATTAAGCACAGATATTTCTAGAACTCGTAGAATGTGGAAAATATTTTGTAAAATATTAATTATTCTTTAGTGGTCAAATAACTACT
Source organism: Vicugna pacos (assembly GCF_048564905.1). Classification (NCBI taxonomy): domain Eukaryota; kingdom Metazoa; phylum Chordata; class Mammalia; order Artiodactyla; family Camelidae; genus Vicugna; species Vicugna pacos. The sequence goes on from NC_132991.1 coordinate 24,485,110, forward strand.
ATACCAAGACACTATTATAAAGGGAAACTATACAGTCTGTGTAAATGTATTTTAAGCCTGACAGTCAATAAAATAATTCATTATTCATCATCATGTATTTTTCTTTCCAGTTTACCTGAGTACTAGACTTAGGTTTGTCTTTAACTCTTTGGCTTCTTGTGGAAGTCACTGAACTTTGTAAGCCTCAGTTTCCACATTTGTAAATATATAAAACTGAATTAAATAGGGTTGAGGCTATGCTCATTAAGTGATCCAAATTGCTCTTTTTAGTAATTCTTATTTCTATTCAGAGAGTTAACTTTCCTTAAAGACAGGGAGCATCTTTGATTTTGCTGTATCCTCAAATGCTATGCTGTATCATAGCAAAAAGTTCTCAATAAATACTTGTTGAGATTAATTGAATTGGGTTAAGTCATTCTCAATTCTGAAAAAATAATTGGAGTTTAAAGAAATGAGTTGACCATAGTATTTTCTCTCTTCTGGTGGCAGGTTGTTCAGACTGATTTCAACTAGACTTTGAGGATCCAGTGGGGGTTCAAGGTTGCAGGAACAGTTGGGTCAAAGGGAAGTTATAAAATGCCTTATGCCCCGTGCCATGCCCATTATGAAGAATCCACATACTGACTTTCTCTCTCCCCTACAGCGGTATTTTCCTAGGACATGCTTCATATCTTTTGTAGAGCAAGATGGTTGTAGGTCATTTGTCTCTCCCCTGCATTTGAGTTTTAAGCCTCATCTCTAATGGCTGAACAGCTCTAGGTGTGAGAGAATGGTCAAAGGGAGGGCTGGAGGAGAAAGAATATTTGGGAAGTCCTTCTGACTCCTTGAAATCATATCAAGTTTAAAAGCAATTTTGTAGGCAGCCTGGAAATTCGAATTCAAGAGATCTGAGCAAGAAAAAGACCTTCTGACATCTACCCCAACTTCTTGCAGACTTTGATTCCAGCTCTGCAGGTGCAGATCTTACTGGAGGGGAAAAAAAAGATTCTGCTTTATTCTGTTTGTGCCAGTGTGTCAGAGGTTTCAGTGTGTTCTAAGTCAGACCATGCTGGTCTTGGTGTCCTAGGAGAAGTTTATTTTACGTGGCTATCCTGGAATCAATTAGCTCTCAGCCACAGTTTTCAAGAATGTGTGTGGCACATTGTATCAATTGTGGGAAGATTATAAAGTAGAAAACATAGACCTATCTCTCAGGAAGCTGACAGTTTAATTGCTTTTCAGGCCTGGTTATGACCTGGGGAAAGGTCAGGCTTCCCAGGCCTTTAGGTACCTCAGTGAGTACATTTTTTTAAACCAAGTTCACACTTTATTTTAAAAGGAGATATTGTCTGTGAGGAAGACACAGCTGTAGGAAAACCTAGGAAAAGTGTACTAACATTATAGTAGAAAGGGCCTTACAATACTGCAAGGAGAACAGCTTACTTTAAACCTTCCAGAAGGAGCTGAGAGACTCATTAAGGTCCCTCGCACAGCTGGTCAGTGTAATGATGAGCAGCGTATTCAAAATGAGGAATTTTGACCAATCCTATTTATTTTACTTGTCTCAAATATGGGTAACTAGAAATTTTCTCATCTCTTCCAGACTCCTTGGTATGACAAATCTCAAAGATGGAGGGTCTTTATTCATTTATGAAATTGGGAGGGGAAGAGGTCATTTCTACCTGGGCAAGACTGGGCATCTTTTGATAATTCAGCTGTGAAATCACATAAAGGCAAGCTGGTCATGCTCTTTGGACTCTCAGTGGTCTAAGCCTTTTACTTTATTGGTCTGCATGTATTTCTCTCTCACCATGTCAGTACATCTCTCTGCTCCTTTTCACAGCTTTCCCCACATACCCCACTGGGGCCTTGTCAAGGAATACTGATTATGATGAGATCCTTCACATTTTTGTGTAAAATAATCTTTCAGCCAGATATTAGATCTATGATTATTTCACATTACATTGAAGTTGATCATCCTTTTTCACTAATAGATGTATGAGCTCCAGATACTTCAGAAAGAGTAAAAAGCACTTGAAAAAAGTTTATTAATGAACTTTGTGTCCAGACTAAATTAACTGTTGGAATGTCCTCTTCATCTATCTATCAGTATGACTGCTACTTGCATTAGAGAAAGTAATTCAGAAACTTTCAGAGAGCATATTGTCATCCTACAGCACCAGCATACTGTGCTCCAGTCACACATGGAAGTTGTGGGGTTGCACTAACAATTGTTTTTTCCTTGTCTCATTTGTCCCACTAGTTGTGAGTGTTACAAAGGTGACTAACAAACAGAATGAGGAGAACATGAAGGGGATTGAAAAATGAAGCAGGAAGCAAAGAAATGTACAAAATGCAAACAATTTTACAAAAATGAACAAAGTGAAAGGTTTGGAATTATATTTTCACAGTTCTGTGTAGGTTGAATTGTTGGAGAAGGAGCACATTCAGGGATTAAAACAAAATGTCATCTTGTAGTTCCTCATAGACAATTCTTCTGTCACTTTAGTTTAGGTTTTCTGTATGAAAGATGGAACTGTGGTATCTGTCCATGGTCATTACATTTTAAATAGAATGACTAGAAACATAAATGGCTTTCACTCCATTTCATTCAATGTAATTTTCTTCCCCAAATGTTAAAAAAAGAAATCTTCTTGCCAAAACATGCAGATCGGCAGTTTTGAAGATACTGCTTTATCTGAGTTTTTCATTTTTTTTAAACAACAAAAAGAAAAATGGAAAAGAAGCAGGTAATAGTTTAATTTGTTACTAAGAGTAATTATTGTCTGGTCTTTGTGGGTTACTTTTATGTAAGTTTAAATAGAAAATCATTTAACATATATTTATCTTTGTAAGCAGTTCTAAACGATCAGCAAATACCTCCTCATCATTTAAAAGGAGCCATTTAAAACATTCTTGTTCTGATAAAAGAAAATTATAACCTATGAGACCATCGAAACTAAAGTAGTAGTTAAGCCATGATAGACACTATAAGGAGGAAAGACGTATTTAGTCAGCACATGTTTCTTTGTCCTCTTTTGAGTATTAATAGATACAGATTCTATTTTTGTTACGTTGTTGTGAACCTGAGTCCCAGTCAACTAATAAAGAGAAAGGTAATCTGTAAGATTTATGACACATTTAAATTTAGAGACTTTTCCATTTCTTCCGATTTTAATTATTTATGGGCAAAAATTAAATGCTTGTACCTTAGAAGACTGTTCTGTTCGTTTTGTTAAGAAAATATTATAATGTTATCTATACATTTTATTTTAGTTTATTTGGCAATTATTAAGTAAAAATTATTTGCTGAGTTTCTACTACGTGCCAAGCACAATTCCAGCTGCTGGGGATATACCAATGAACAAAACAGATGCAGTCACTGTCATTGTGAAATTTACATTTAGATAGATTGACATAATAAACAACAGCAACCATAAATACATGCTGGGCTGGTTGACTGGGTTTTAATAAATGCAATGAAGAAAAATGAACCAGACTAAGAATAGGGAGTGCCAGGTTCAGAGCTGGGTGATCATTGATCATTTTATAAGTATTATCAGAGAGGGCCTCACTGAGAAGGTGACATTTGAGCAAAGAACTATAAAAAAAAAAGTGAAGGAGGAAGCCAAGTAGATATTTACATATTCCAAAAGAAGGACCAAAAATTAAAAGGGCCTTGAAGCAAGGATTCCTGGAATTCCAAGGGCCAGGAAATAAGAAAAGGGACACTGTCCCTGGAACAGGATGGAAGTCATCAGAGCAGGTGAAGTTAGAACATGATTAAGCCATGTAGGACATGATAAGGGCTCTGCCTTATTCTATGAGTGAGAGAGAAGTTATTGAAGTGTTTTAAAACAATGTTTAGCATCATCTGGTTCATTTTTATCAGGATTACTATGACTACCATGTTGAGATGAGGCTAGTATAGGCCAAGTTTCCATAAGAGAGACCAATTGGAAAACCTTTGCAAATATTCAGGTGGATGATATTGATGTCTTAGACCAGGATGGTAGTAATAGGAATAATACAAAATGGTTGGACTTTGACTATTTACAGTTAAAGCCTGTAGGATTTTCTGGTGGATGAGGGTTAGTTTTAGAAAGGAATAAGGACAAGTATATGCATTTAGGTTTGAGCAACTGGAAAAACTGAATTGCCATTTATTCAGATGAGAACCACTATGGAAAAAAACAGATTTGGGATGAATGAACAGGGATAGGAATCTGATTTTATATGTTAGATTTGAGATGTCTCATCAAGTAGACATGTTGGGTAGCAAGTTTGAGGTATAGGACTGGAGCTGAGAGTAAATATAACTTGTTGAATTGTTAGTATATGGAGAGTAGTTATTAAAGCCATAAAATTAGATTCCAGGAATCTAATCACCTGAAAGATGATGGAATCACTTGAAAAAATGAGTAAGTGAAGCACAAGAAAAAAAATCTCTTAGTCTTGAATCTGGTCGGCCTCAGATATCTATTTGTCTATTTTGGGGGGTAGGGGTTGGGGATATGAGAAAGAACTAGCAAAGGACACTGAGAAGATGTAAACAGTAAGGCAGGATGACTTTAAGGGGAAGTAAAGTCCTGGGAGTTACATGCAGAGGGTGTTTTAAGATGAAGGTAGTGATCATCCATGTGTTAAGATATTTCTGACAGTTCAAATAAAATGAAAGCGAAGAACTGATCATTGGATTAAGTAATATAGAAGGTCAAAGTGACCTAGACAAGAGTTTGTTTACATGAAGTTTATCTAAAATATAGTTTGCCCTTACAGACTTTATCCATAAATATCCTAATGCATTCCAAGCTCTTAGAACAGTGTTGATCACATAATAGATGCTCAATAAATATTTTTTAGAAAAATATTTTCTAATAAGTGGGATTTTTGAGAGTTGCTAGAAGAATATGGAGATAGAGAACAGACTAAAATGAAATTCATCTGTGTTCTTTGACCTATCCATGTATTAACTTTAACTAAATGGGTGTATTTTAAAGTATATCATTTTAATAAAAAGAAGTGATATTAAACAAAAAAAGAAAAATGTGTTAAACAGAAAGCAAACAAAAAGATGTGTTATATAAAAATGGCTTAGGATCCCAGAAATTAATATTACTACCCAAAATTCTTGAGTGATTTTTTCTCAGGCATATGACAATTTCAGTGCTGTTTTAATAAGTGATAAAAATGGATTCCTTCAATGAAAAGTTGAAACTCAATATATGTAATAATCTTCACTCTGTAAAGTTTAAGAGGAGAGAAGGCTAAAAAGAGTAAATACCTTTTTATCTTACTCAAATTCTTTAAAAAGGAAAAAGGAAAGTCAGAATCTGCTACTTCAAAACTATGAACTCTAGGTAGAAATCAGGCATATGCTTTAGAGAATATTAAATTAGAAAATAATGTAGTTTTAAAAGTAGATGTTGGTCATTTCGTCATTCTTTTATCTAGGAATTCCTGAGCACCTAGTGTGTGGTGAAGACAGTTTCTGTAGCAAACCCGACTAGCGGTCTACATCATCTGCCTTCCTTCTTTGCTACCAAATGCTTTATTTTTTAAGAGGGGAAATATGTCCAGTTCCAAACACCAAATTCTCTTGTGAAAAGGGAATAGATATGTGATGCAATTGTGGCAATGAGCTGTAAGTGGAAGTCTTCTAGATATTTTAGGAAAATTTGCTGCCTACCCCAGCTCCTTCCTTTTCTTCCCTTCCTTTCTTCTTGCCAAGTCCGTGGATGTGACACCTGGTGGTAAAGCAGCCATCTTGTGACTACTAGGTGATCAGGATGAGGATGGAGATCTGCAGGCTGGAGGAACAGGTGCATTCCTGGTTGATGTCACTGAACTGCAGCACTTTCTCTGGACTACTTATCCCTGGAATTCTGATTTCATGAGAAAAATAAACCCTTTACCTGTACCCGCTATCACTTATTGAATTTGCAACTTAACATACCATATCCTCAAAGCTGTCACAGTGCAGTAGAGAAAAAATGCAGGTGAATACATAATTATACTTCAAGTTTATAAGAGCAACAAAAGAAGTCAGCACAAACATGGGATAGCACAGGAGGGGTGATCAACCCTGCCGGGTAGGCACAAAAAACACGTAATTTAACTGTAATTTAAGCCAAGTCTTACAGCATGAGTGGTCATTAACCTCAAAAAGGCAGGAAATGGCATTGCAGACAGAGAAAACAGCATTACACAAAAGAATAAAACTATAAACAGCATGGCACATTACACAAATTATTCTGATGGGATTGGAGGAGAAGTAGATTAGTATTAAGAATATCAAGCAGAAGCAAAACATGAAGGGTCTTGTGGCCTATGTTATGGAGGTTGTGTTTAACTTTGGAGGCAGTGGGGAATCACTGCAGGATTTTAAGCAGGGACTGACATTATCAATTTGTGTTTTAGATAGAGCTGGCAGCAATGTGGAGTATGAAACTTATGCCATCTCCCTTCCTCCACATCAACCAAAAAGATACTGAATAAAATCCAAACATGCGGAAACTAAGGGATAAATACTGTCGTCAAGTATATGAAACATTTATGAGAAGGATGCTCAGCAGTTGTTCTGAGTGTCTGTGACAGACCAAACACAAAGGAATACACTCAAAGAGAAACAGTAGAGTTGAGTTGGACCTTTAGCAAAAACATCTCATTTGAGGGCTGCCCTGAAAGGAGTACTAGCAGAATAGGCTGCAATGGGCAGCTTGAAATTTTCTCTCTTTAAATAACTGGGAGAAATGAAAAGAGCTATGAGTTCTGGGTGACTTCTAGACATCCACTCCTTCGCAGCCAGGAATGTGATAATGTCTACTTTGAATGCGCTTCAATTTCCTTGTTTTGAGATCTCTGAAGTCCAGAGGTGAATTATTCTTCTACTCGACACTGCCCAAAACACCAAACTACTTAGAATATAGACAAATAAAATACTAATCACTTGCATTTATGACTACTTATTAATGTCTCCAATTAAATGGTTATTTACACCAATAGAAACCAACATTGGAATAAGTCCCGCAAGAGTTCTTACAATAATTTGGTATACATATTTTTCCTACATGATGTCTTCCTATTTTACTTGGGAAAAGAGGGTTTCATGCTCTAATAGATTTAGTAAACAGGGTTACAAAAGATTTTTTTAAATGTGTTTACTGCAGAATACCTCAAAGCCTTTATTTAATAGGGTAATATTTATTCTAATAAGTTTATTCAAAATTTTATCCAGGGGTATCTTAGAGAGCTCTGGCTGCTATAACAAAATACCATAGATTATAGTGGGTGTATTAAACAGCAGACGTTTATTTCCTACAGTTCTAAAGGCCTGGAAGTCCAAGACCATGGTGACAGCAGACTTCAGGCTTGTAGACAGCCACCTTCTCACTGTATGCTCACGTGGGCCTTCTTCTGTGCATGTCTCTCCTCCTCTGCTTATAAGAGCACAAATTCCGTCATGAAGACCGTATCCTTATGACCACATCTAAACCCAATTATCCTTTAAAGGCCCCACCTCCAAATACCATTGCATTGAGGGGTTAGAGCTTCAATATATGAATTTGGGAGGGACACAACATTCAGCCTGTGGCAAAGGGTATGATAGAATATATTTTTATCCAAATTTATTTGACTATGAATTTCTATTTTTATAAATACAAGTTATTTAGAAAAATATGGTGCATATTAAATGATTATATTTCTGAATTTGAAAGAAATACTTGATAAATAGAAATTTAGGTTACTTCAGTTATGAAAAGAAGGCAGAAAACTAACAAGTTGGGCACATCTATGTTCTATACATTATAATTTCCAATGTTGTAGAATAGGTTGTAGAATATTACTCATGAGGAAACTGAGGCTTAGAGAAGTTATTTTTTTTCATTGTCTCATTTCTAATAAGCAACTATAGAAACATCTTTGCTATTGGGGTTGTTATATAATTTATTTTCCAACCTGAGATACATTTGTGAGCAAAACAGGGTACCAAAGCTATAATATTATATAAAATTTAAAGTATTAATTTATAGACTAATAAATTGGTACTAATATTTGGTAGACTTATAAAGTAGTTCTATTTATAGACATTTAGGAAATAATATTTTCAAGTATCAAACTAGACAAGATGCTGGTACCAAGGTATAATATGGGACAGTCGTGGGCACCATGAAATGTCTAGTCACCTTCATTCAAAACTTTTGACAAATTAGCTCATTCTTCCTCTTTAGCTTTACCTTCCATTGCTTGTCACATCAGTTAAACTGGATTCCTTGTGTTCCCTATGGAGACCCCTGGCCTCCTCACTTTCATTAATGCCAATCTCTCTGCCTGAGTTTTTTCTTTTTATCAAACAAAATCCCTTCAGCTCTTTAATGCACAATGCAAATGCCACCTTCTTGACATCTTTCCTCTCACCACAGTCCCTGCAAATCATTATCCCTTCTTCTGAAATTCCCTTATACTTTAAGCAACTAGGATGACTTATCATATTGGCCTTTGTTGCAGCTATTTATGCAATTATCTTAACTTCTAAATTAAATCAAGGCCAGCTGGAGAAAAGGAACTTTTTATGCATTTGGTATATGAAGACATTCTTGTTAGCCATATGGTATCTTGTATTCTAAGTGTTAAATATTTGATTTTTGAATGTGTTGTGGATGAATAAACGATTGAATTCAGGACTTCAAATGAATATTAGAGCTGAATTATGCCTCAGTATTGATTTCTACTGTTTTTAATCTTTGTTAGTGTAGAGCTGAAGGAAAGAATGGACCAAATTATTTTAAAAAGTTAAAAAAAAAGATAAACTGAATAATAGACATAAGAGATAGATTATTACAATATTTATATGACACCAAACATTTATGACTAAATTAAAAGTACAATACACTATGTGCATATTGACATATTTTGAAATGTTTATCATAAAAGATCAGTTTATCAGTTTTTGTTTTGTTTGCCTTTGAATTGTTGCTATTAGATGACTAAATCTAGAACTTAAAACCCAGTAGCATTCAAAAGATCTATAGTCAGGAGATATAGTCTGTTGGTTTTACCTTTACACGTTCTTTTAACACATACTTTTTCAGTACTCTTTATGCCCATACGGAGCTTTCAGACTAGTTGTAAAGATAAATATTAATTAATCAAAGTATCACAGAAATAAATATGAGAGCTGTTGTGTTTAGAATAAGAATTCATGTGAAAAAGTGACAGCATTTCATAACATATTTCACCTTCAAAGGAGAACAAGTCAAGTTGTCCTCAAGAATTTATGGGTATTTAGGACCTGAAGAAATAGCCAGAGTTAACTAGCCAAGATTAAAAGAAAGAATATTCTCTCTGGGGGACTAGCGTGTGCTCTATGATGATTATAAGCATTTGGAGTTTAAGAAACATGAAAAAGTGAGATGAGGTGACAGAGGTGGATAGAGGCCTAAGAAAGGTCTTTCGGACGATATTAATTCTTTGGGCCTCTAGAAGCAGAGGAAGTCAACCATTCATGTGTATAAGGGTGGTAAGCGTAGATTAGTGTTTCCAAAGATCACACCCGTTGAAGGGTAAGGTTATGTGTCATCTCTCAGTCTAATATGGTGCCTTGCACATAATAAGAACTGTTTTTGCACATAAAGAAATGAAAAAATAAAACCACAGAGTTTTTTGCAGAAAATATATAAATTAAGAACTTTTTTCTTTTGTCTTTTATCTCTATGGCACATCCCCTGGCTTTTAGGAATAGGAAAGACACATTGTTTATTTGTAAAGTTTCTTAAATACTGAAATCTTGAAATATATAATCAGCATTTCAGTCTTGCCTTCTGTTGAATGAAAAATGTTTTCCTGATGAACTCTCAAAGCTCTCAGTAAGTCATTGCCATTCACTCATTTCCATTCACTTGTGAAGACTGCTCAATAGGGTGATATCAAACATCCACCCCATTCAGTTTTCTGACAGAAGCTTTCAGACTGAATATTGGAGGATGGCCTTAACTTGTTTTTCTCCACCATAGGCCAAGTTCTGTGCTAGGTGCCGGGATACAGGAGGAAATATGACTGCTTTCCTAGAGCTTCCTTTGAAGACAGGGAGGTAGACATTAAACAAGTTAATAAAGCATCAGAAGATGTATTCTGGAGTAAAAAATGCTAAGAAGAGTTTTAAAATATGACCAAAATGGGAGACTACTGCTTTGGGGGATGGTTTCCTTATTTCTAATGGTCAGGGTCAAAAAACAAGTGCAGTTTGGAAATATCTTCTTCAAATGATTCTGTTGAAAGAGCATAGCCATAGACATGCATTTCAACAGTTCATTGTAGATTTTTAATTCGTTTTATTTGGTTTGGGTTTTCATGCTATCCAGGCAGAATATGTAAGAAGCATTAAATCCTCCAATGTATAACCAAATAATATTAAAAGCCCTTACTATATATTTGATGTGTTTTCCAGTTGAAGGGCACATATTTTTAAATGCTAAATTTAAATTAGGTTATCAAGTTGGTTTGTCAACCCCTGACAGTACAGCTTTCAGGGTCACTTGGTCCTCTCATTATCCTGCAATCTTTTTAAGGAATTTTATTACTGCCGTATGAGCCTCACAATCAGGATGGCTTAACCAGAACTGAGCCGGTAAGATTCACTCTGAATGCTAACTGAAACTGAAACTCTTATCAGAAAGAGAGGAAGAGGAAAGGAGAGTGAAGAGGAGAGAGAAAGAGAAAAGTACAAAGAGAAGAGAGAGTAAATGAAGGAAAATAAATGAGAGAACAAAAAATATTTATATATATATAGAGAGAGAGAGAGGGAGAGGGAGAAACAGAGCAGATGAGAGTGAGTCGTGCAGAGGCTAGGAGATAGGCAGGCACCTGCTGTGCCGGGCTGCTGCCCACGGAGGGCAGGTGCTTCCTCTCCACATGGTCGCTCAAAGGTTTCAGGACCTTATTCTCTCCGCTTCTATCTCCATACTCCATGCAAAGTGGGGGGAAAAAATTATGTTTGTTTAGAACTCAGGCTGGGGACCTCTTATACTAGACATACTTAAGGCAGGTTAAAGTCACAACGTTCTACATAGAATGTCCATCCAAGTCACATTTTTTTAATTGCTAATTAAACTGAAGACAGGGTCCGTAAATAGCAACTGTGTTCACCTCCACATCGACTACATTCTTGGAGACAATGTTAATTGAAGGACAAAAGATGGGAATGATTAAAATTTTACCTATAATCTCATTTTGATTTCTCTTCTCTCCCCCTCCTCCAAAACAACCTACCAAAGCATGCTCTATAATGAGGTCAGACAGACGACAAATTATCTCCCCTCTCTTTGGGAACAGTATTTCTTTCCTGTTTACGGAATCAATCCTTAGATATTTGACCTTAAGCAAATCAGTTAATCTCCCTGGATCTCGATTTCTTCTGCCTTTGTGAATGAGGATAATAAGAGGACCTACTGTATAGGGTTGTTAGGAATATTAAAGGAGAAGATTTGTATAAAAATAATACACCACAGAAGTATTCAGTGAATATTAGTCCCTAGGCAATTCTGGATTAAGCAGGCAATGGGAGTGTAGAAAGACCTCTCTACAGTGATATCAAGCAGCCAGCTTAGTTAATTAGAGGTTCTCAAGCAGAAAGTTAAACTGTGTATTTTTTGTACACCAGGTTTGGGAAATGTGTCATATCGTATATGGGAGTCTAAAAGAAAATAAGGAAAATGAAAATATTTTAAAGATAGAGGAAGAAACATCCTTCCTGGAGAATAAGTTGAGGCTGAAAGAAAGATAATAGAAAAACTCAGGAAAATCAAGAGAAAAGAGCATTTTTAAACCAAGTGGATTGTATATCCAAGGCTATTATGTATGAACTAAAAGATGCCCCTTTGATTTATCAACCAGGAGAAAATCTTAGTAACATTGAATTAAAACTATTACAGGGAAGTGGGGCGATGATAGTGTGAATTTCTTTGGTTTGAGAAATGAATAGGAGAGAATTAATTGAAGATTATGAATACAGCAAATATTTCAGAAATTTGGCTATAAAGGGAATGAGAGAGATGGGGAATATTTACAGACAAATTTGAAGCAATTGTGACAATCAATGAAATGTGTTTTCTAAACCTGTGGTAGGCAACATAGCAGCCCTCCAAAGAGAATCACATCCCAATCCCCAGCACCTGTAAATATGTTGCCTTACGTGACCAAAGCCATTAAGCAAAGGTGATTAAGATCATAAATCTTGAAACTGGAGATTATCCAGTATCAACCATTTGGACCAAATATAATTATGTGAGTCCTTGAAAGCAGACAACCTTTCCTGGCTGTGGTCAGTGAGAGAAGGGTCAAAGAGATGCAACGTTTCTCACTTTGACGATGCAGAAAGGGAGCCACAAGCCAAGGAATACATCTTCTTTACAAACTAGTGCAGGCAAGGTACTAGATTCTTACCCAAAGCCTCTGGAAGGGAACACAGCCTCGCTGACATCTTGATTTTAGGTTAATGAGACTCATGTTGGACTTCCACCCTTACAGAGTGATAAGATAATAAATTTATGTTGTTTTAAGCAACCAAGTTTGTGCTAATTTTTCATGGCAGCTATACAAAACTGGTACAAACCCATCTTTTCCTTTTGGCTCACAACCTCCCCTGTGGTTAGGTAGTTCCATGTGACTAAAATCCAGTTAATGGGATGTGTATGAAAATTATGTCAATATCTCAGGCCCCTAAACATTCTCATGAGATTCTTCCCAGTCTTTCTCTTTCCTTCTTTCTAGCCACAGAGGAGCCAGTGGAGTTCTTCCTGGCCCTACACAATGGAATAACCATAGGATGGAAAGATCCCTATGTGGAACTTCATTGGACTGAACTCTGTCATGATTAGAAATAAACTTTTATAGTGTAAAGCACCCACATAGTGAGATTTGGGGGGTCATTTTAATAGAAGGTATTATTACTTCCTCTGAATAACACAATTGTTATTAGTTAGCATTTTTTTTAATGATTGGTGAGTTTGATTTCCTCATGAAAGTAAACAAGTTGACATGGTAACATTCAAGACAGGGATGGAGAGGTGGAGACAGAAAGGAGAAACAGTAGAACTAGAACTTAGAGCACAAGTAATGGGACTAGACTTGGTGGAGGAGGGGAGGAAGTAAAGAAAAGAATGAGGGTAAGTTTTAAAGTTATGATGGTAGAAGATTTAGAAATAGCCCACCCCATCTGATAACTTTAGTTTCTCTGTGAACATGGTGGTAAAGTCATTTGTTGGAGAGATGGGGAGTAGTTTGGTCAGAGATCTGATGAGGGTGGGGAAGAATGAAAACAGTCACTGAGGAAAATGGGAAAGAGTGTTGACTCCAGGTCTAGAAAGCACTGACTCTCCAAATGGGATGGAAGATCATGATTTTATAAAGACACCAACATGCCCACTTTTGAGTTTGTCTCATGTAGTCATAACGAACACATGCCTGAGTATTGGATACTCAATCAACTGGATTGAAATGGTGTTGGAGTTTTTCTAAGTAGGTTTACTAGCTTATAAGATGGTAACATATAGTTGTTGGCATAAGAATTATTCAGTTGATGAGCCCTATGTCATTTATCCATCCAGGATCCACTTTCAGCCTTCTCTGCAATGCTCTCATCCATAGGAGGCTGACCCCCCCCGGCCTACATTTTCCAGGCTTTGTAGCCTTAGACTTGAGTTTGCCAGATGGAGGCACTACCAGGAAACTGAAGAAGAGAGAGAGAGGATAGAGTGCTTTCCCCTCTTGCCTGGCCTTGATTCTGTCAGTGACTACACTCTCCTTACAGCTTTTGTCAGACAGTCCCAAACTCTCTCTGGACTCTAGCTACAAAGTTTCGTCCCCATTTCCCCTTCAAATCTAGGATTGATGGTGGCTTCTCATTGTTATTCTCTGGATGTTTACTTCCATCATCATTGGTTTCCTTAACCCCATTCATACCACTACAAATGGCCCCATTACTATACTCTCTACAGTTAAACACTGGTGTGTTCTTCTAGGACCTTGGCTAACTCTGATTTGAATGCCATTGTACGGCCCTTGCTTTTACCCTGAGGGACATGGGAAGGTTTTGGAATATTCTGAGCTCTGCAGCTAAGTAGATAGGAGACTTTGACTTGTAGTCACACAGACTCTCCCCACTTCGATGTAAGCTGTAAAATAAGACAATGGCTATACTGAATAATTTAAAAGGTCATTTATATTTTGTAAAGTATTTAATGTACTAGTCATCTTTACACTAGTTTACTCAGATTGTTTATTAACTGGGTGAGTTAAGCACATGGGTCCAAAGGAACTACCTTTCCTCAAGCAAAAAAAGAATTCTTCATCCGAATCAATTTTTAAAAATTCATTCCAGACAGATTATTTTCTATCCTTTTAAAAATGAATTTCCGTATATACATATATATATCTCACTATAGGTAAGCTTCATTATTTTCAATGGTTTTAATTTTTATATTTGACAAATTCTGGATACTCACTATAAATTTTGAAAGAAATATTAAAGTCATGAAGGTAGAGATTACCAAGGTTATTCCCTAAGTGCAAAAGTGACACAGGATGAGCAATAAATAAAAGGATCATATTTACTTATTTACTTTAATATATATTTAAAGTGATTAATACAAGATGAAAAGACTAAAAAATAATTCTTGATATACTCTTGCAAGCCTATTCTGTGTATTTAACATGTGTAAAGTATTTATTATCCACTAGCTAGTCATTTTCAGCAATTGGAAATACATTTAATTTTATATATACTTTTCCCATAATTTTGATCAACCAAAATCGCTAATTGGGTTCTCTCATTTATTGCTCAATGCTTTTGCTCTTGATTTGGCTTGTGAAATTTTACATTCACAGAGTTACTTGTCAAAGAGAATGTACCAATCCTCTGAACATTCATTTAGCATTCTCATAACTTACTATATTTCAACTTTTTTAAAAATTTTGAATCCTTAGTGTTTCTGTGATTAACTTAGAAAGTGTAGTGTGTTTTTTTTTTAAACCATCCAGGGCCCACTGTCATACTTTACCCTCTCAATATTTTAATGAATGTTTATTTTAACTTCAGTAGTAACATTTAAAGGGGGAAAAATCACAACAGATCACACTTTGCCTTGAAAATGTAAACAAAAGAAGAATGGAATAGTAGCAGCTACTGTTTTCCTATAATGCTAGGCAGGTTTTATAGGATGAGTCTAGAGGTTTTTTAATGTGAATCATGTCATTTTTAACATCCATATGTAAAGCCTCCTAATACTGTATTGTTGAATCTTGAACTGTTTCTCTGCCCTAGAATGTAAGTGCCCACACCATAAGATTTATGGAAATTGTACCAATCTCTACAGCATACATATAAATGTAGATCTCTCCATATGGGCAGGGGCAAAGAATGCAGGCAGGTCTGTGATATGATGTTCCTTTTATCATTACCTAAACTAATTGAAGTAGTTACTGATTAACTTGTCAGTGCTCCACAAGATTGTATTTTGAAAGTAAGGATAACTTTATATTCACTGCTGTGTATTTTAAGAAAAACTCTGCCAACTAAGCTTATTGAAAGCAATAATTATGAATATATCTCTTCTTTCAAAGAATGAGAAAATGAGTGCCAAGAAATCCAATAACCTTTTAAAGTCTTGTAACTAGCTAGTAGTAAAGCAGGGTATATAATCTGGGTCTCTTGACTGTCAGACCGATTTATCTATTGCTTCTCCAACACTTTCCTGAAACTTCTCTATTAACTTCCTATGTCCTACCTCTTGTCTTGAATTCATTTTAATGAATGCCTTTCTTTCTGTTTTCTTCCTTTCTTCCTTTATTTCTTTCTTCCTTCCTTCCTTCCTTCCTTCCTTCCTTCCTTCCTTCCTTCCTTCCTTCCTTGCTTCCTTCCTTCCTTCCTTCCTTTCCAGTGCCATTCTTGGAAATAGCAATATCAAGAATTTTTTTTCTTATTTTGCTGTTAGCAGAATGCATTCATGTTATGCCTTTTTATGTTGTTGTTCAATCCTTGTCTGAAGGATGAAATATTGGACTTGTAATGCTGCAAATATGTTACGTAAATTATAGTAGCATATTGTATTGCTTTGACCTTTACAACACTCTATAATTTGATTGGCTGACTAGTCAAGTTCATAGTGTTTACAGTCTTGCCCTTACTTGGACGGACATGATGAGATATTCCAATCCAGCCAACCAAAATATAGAATATCAAAAAGGTCAGAGTAGTATAATGTTTTCTTAAACTACAGTCTTCCCTTTACCAGTCAAATAATACATTCTCATAAAAAAGAGAGAAATCCTGTGAAATAAAACAAATCTGAGAATAGTACATGTAATGAATATTTTTATTTGATTAAGTTGATGTTAACTTTCTTGTTTTCAATCTTGGTTCTCTTAAGAGAACTGCTTAGGTTTTTATTAAAGCTGTATTGTCATAGACTATGTCTCACCATTCTTTGAATCTCCAGCCCCTATAGTAATACTATATTATAGTAAAGTGCTTAATATGTGTGTGTGTGTGTGTGTGTGTGTGTGTGTGTATACACATGCATATACATATATGTTTGTTGAATAGATGGGTAAAATTTGCAAACTGTACCCAAACTGGCTCATTCTTCTTAGTTATATGGTACCACACTTTCCTTGGTGATTTTTGTGGGCTTATTTTGTTCTTTTGAGGGTCTCCCAAAGCTCAGTACCTAACCCTCTTCTCACTATATTGTTTCTTCCCAGGAAATACCATTCAGTGCAACATATTTCAATCATTATTCAATATTCAAAGCCAATCTCTTTCATATGTGTATCTCTAAAACTCTCTTCTGAGTTATAGACCCTTATATCTAACTGCCTACTTGAATTTCCTAGTTGAATTTCGGGGGGAAGTCAATTTCATCATATCAAAAACTAAACCATGACCCTCCTCATCAAACCTGTTTTTCTCACAGTGCCCTTATCACAGTGAATGGCACCAGTATCATTCTGCTATAGAACACTGGAGGTGGAAGGAAACTTAGAGAAAATGAACTCCCCATTTTAGTTTTAGCATACATGATGGTTCAGCAAAGTGCCTTAAAGTTAATTAGCACCAGAGGTTGCCTTTGGACTTTGACTTCCTGTCACTTTATTTAATAACAATATAATGTCAAAAATATTAGCAGGTAAAGCTCATGATTGATTTCAAGAGATGGGAACTCGTATTAAATATTCTTCTGAACACCTTTCAATTCCATCTAGTAAGATGCTGGACAGTATAGGAACCACACTAAGGTGGTATGTGATCAAAGTTATTAAAGTGATGGGCTGTGGAAAATAAATAAAAATTGTAAATCTCTACAAGCCTGGAAATCTTAAATACTAAATACATATCCTTACTGGCAGGCCATGGTA